>NW_016690194.1:10217067-10300523 GCF_001604755.1 Lepidothrix coronata | reverse complement strand
TTCCCAAACCTTCCCTTCCCTTCCCAAACCTTCCCTTCCCAAACCTTCCCAAACCTTCCCAACCCTTTCCTTCCCAAACCTTCCCAAACCTTCCATTCCCAAACCTTCCCTTCCCAAACCTTCTCTTCCCAAACCTTCTCTTCCCAAGCTATCACTGACTTTTCCTTTGCCTTTGCCTTTGTCTTTTCCCCTTTTTTTCCTTTTCCTTTTTTCTTCTTTTTCCTTTTCCTTTTTCTTCTTTTTCATTTTCGTTTTCCTTTGCTGTTTCATTTGCCTTTTCCTTTTCCTTTTTTCCTTATTTTCCTTTTTCTTTTTTCCTTATTTTCCTTTTCCTTTTTTCTTCTCTTTCCTTTTCCTTTTTTCTTCTTGTTCCTTTTCCTTTTTTTCTTTTTCCTTTTCCTTTGCCTCTTCTTTTTCCTTTTCCTTTTCCCCTTATTTTCCTTTTACTTTTTTCTTCTTTATTCTTTTCCTTTTTTCTACTTTTTCCTTTTCCTTTTCCCCTTATTTTCCTTTTTCTTTTTTCTTCTTTATTCTTTTCCTTTTTTCTACTTTTTCCTTTTCCTTTGCCTTTTCATTTTCCTTTTCTTTCCCTTTCCCTTTCCTTTTTCCCTTTCTCTTTCTCTTTCCCTTTCCCTTTCCCTTTCCCTTTCCCTTTCCCTTTCTCTTTCCCTTTCCCTTTCCCTTTCCCTTTCCCTTTCCCTTTCCTTTTCCCTTTCCCTTTCCCTTTTTCTTTCCTCTGCTCTCCTTTTTTCACTTTCCTCACAAATCACTCCTTTCAATCCCCTTTTTTTGGTCCCCCACCCCTGCCTTTTCTCTGAGTTTTATGGTGATGTCAGAGACCTCTCTGGTGTGGGTGATAATCATGCTTTACAAGTGCTCCCCAACGAGCCTCTGGTTCTTAATTAAGCCATTATTGTTTCTAGCTGGTTGACCTGGGCTCTGGAGATCACTGTTTTGCAGAAATCTCCAGCCTCTTCACCAGTGTGATACTTCCTCTTTATCCACCCCCTTTCATCTGAACACTGGAAGACAAGCTGAGTTTTGTCTGTTCATTTGGCAGATGGTTAGATTCAGATCTTACAGGAACATAGTGCTAGAAATGGAGCGTGTGTGCATGTCTGTGTTTGTGTGTGGTGGAGAAAAATCCCAGATCATTTTCTTCCTCTGTGGCCTTACAACTGCTAGCAGTTTCACACAATCTCTTGTAGGTAGCAGGAATAAAAATCTGCCTTCCCCCTTCTCTTTTTAATTTCTCCCCCAGGTCTGTGCTGCATATACCAGCAGTGTGGTCTAGGCCAATGCTGAACATTTGTGCCTTGGACAATAGCACAGCCTGGCCTGACTATTATCAGCTGCTGTTTTCTGGTTAGCTTTCCTTTTATTCAAGTGCACAATGCAAGCCTTTATCACCCTTCAGTCACAGTGACTCTTGAGGAATACATCTGGTTTTCTCTTTCAGCAGCTCTGAAAAGGTCAGTCTGTTCATTTCTTATTCGCAGGACACCACATTTTTTTCTGAGCTGGAAAGACAGGCCTACACCTTTTCATTCCGTCTCGTACATAATTAGACATGGTGTCGCTCTAGAAACCTACCCTTGAAATCCTCCTGAGTAACTCTTTCAGAGACAGAGGAGACACAGCAAGGGAGCAAGCAAGTGGGGGGACCACTTCCATCCAGTCTTAAATCTCTTTGTGTGGTCACAAAAGCCCTTCCCCAGCACTGCCAGCCTGGCTTTTTCCTCTTCTTCTTCTTCTTCTCCCTCTCTTTTTCTTTCCCTCACCCCCTCTTTCCCTTCCTAATGCTGGCAATCGTTTTATGAACACACTGTGCATGGTAGAGGCTCTCACAGAAAAAAAGTCCTCGGATTATTTGAGCAAGAAAGGTTGCAATCACTTTCTCTTCTGCGGCATCCTACATTCTTCAGGCAGGCTGTAACACAATAACAAGTGCGCCCAAGAGGACAGAGCTTGTAGCAGCTGGTGTCTGACAAATTATCTCACTGCAGACAGGCAAATGGCAACTTGAGCTCCAGCCATCCAAAGGATGTGTGTTTTGGTTTCTCTCTCCATGCTGGGTAGGTTGGGCCAAATCTTCTTGGGGTGGAAATGATTGCCATGTCCTTGGAGCCAGAGGGTTTCACCTCTGCAGGAGATCATTTTCCCTTCCCAGATGCTGTTTGTGCAATTCAGTGAGAGAAGTATCAGGCAAGGCTGTCACAACTGGCTGGGCGATGGCAGCTTCTGCTGCCTCTGTGCTCAGAAGCAAAACAGTCTGAGAACTTGGACAGCCCCGCACTTCTCCTGAGGAGTGACTGCCAATATCACCTGATTTTCTTTGTGCCCATGCTATTTTTACATGTATTCATGGTGATGTGGTTGCAATCCATCAGTGCAGCTTCCCCAGGATGAAATCCTCTTCTTTTTTGTCCTTTGCAAACATCACAGGAGTTGTGTACTTAGCACAGGGCTTTTTCCCGAGCAGGGGCAATCCTGACAAGTTGAAATCTCACAACAGTAAGTATGAATCTCTAGAAATCACAGTCACCAGTTTTTGGGTTCTTTTGCTGTTAGAAATTTCTGCCTCCAAGCCGGATGTAGATATGCCTCATGTCCAAAGCACCACCAGTTTACTGTAGTGCTCAATGGAAGCTGGCAGAGCAGAAGGGGGGAAATGCACACTGGGAGGGAAGCATCAAAGTGCATGGTGCAGGTGAGTGCAGAGACATCCCATTTCTACCCTAGCAATTCCAGGGAGCTGGACTCCTAAGTCCTTTCCTGCCCAGCTCAGCCCAGACAGATTGCCTTGTCCAAAGGAGTTCACAGCACAGTGAAAGGCGAAAAATAAGCTTAAAAGAGGAAAATTAATTTGTTACCACACCACACTACTCCATGAGCTAGTTGTGAGACTAGGACAAGAACCTTCTCCTTCTGCATCTATTTATTGAGTCACTGGACCACATATTCTCTAATGGACAGTCCCCCTAGTTAGCTTTGCATAGAGGACTTGATGTACTATTCCAGTATGGCATCTGTGTTTAAATATACACCTTTCTTATTTAAGTGAGTTTTGGGTTTTAAAACAAGGGATGGGATAAAGACAGAGGGGAATTTAGCTTCTGGTATTAAATGTCTGATTGGTTTAGAGCTATACATATTTTATGTATATATATTTAAAATTAAAGCCTTCTGAGACTTTTCATGATTTACAGTCCTTTAGCAGTGAATAATGGCTTTAGGACACAGAAGGAACATTTGAAATCTTTATTAAATTTTCTATATGATAGCTTCTCCTACTAACACAGTCAGACTTTGGGGTTTATCACAGTTTCTATCTATTTTCAGGGATTTAGAACAATGAGGTCTTAAAACCTGCCCACAGCTAAAATATATTTTTGGTCTTATCACACCAGGCTTACAGTAAATTGGAATAGAAATTAGAAAAGTGCAAGAGCAGTTATGTCACTTCTGGTTACCTCTTGTAGAATGTCATAAAAGTTCAGAGTCTTGGCCTGCTGTAAAAGATAATGTTCCTTTCATCTCAGCATTGTATATCTGACAATTTATGTTTTTTTCATGATGCTGAATTATCACTGCCTGCACATGAGAAACCACAACATGAAAAAAAGACCTGGAAAGCAAGTAATCACCCTCACCATGCCCTTCTGTCCTGAGTAAGGATGGAAGGTAGGTCTTCCTTGAAAAGACACCTCCCTCTTTAACATCTTATGACAGCAAGTCTCATAAGATTTACACAGAATATAAGCATCTAACTGTTTGCTGTGTGTTATTCTCTTATAACCACTGATTTCTATTGATTTGTGTTGATCTGTGTTTTCGGGATAAAGTAAGCCATGGCAATTCCCTGTTACAGAATACAAAACTACACAAACCCTTTTTTCCCCTCTTTTTTTTCCCTCTCTTTTATTTTTGTTTTTGTTTGTTTGTTTTTGTTGTTGGTTTGGGTTTTTGTTTGGAGGTTTTGGTGGTCATTCTTGCTGGTTTTGTTATTATTGTTGTTTTTGTTATTTTGATCCAATGGAGATGCTGTCTCCAGGTGCAGCTGTAACAGAAATAACAATGAATGTAATAAATTACAAGTATGAGACATGCTAGTAGAAGCTGATTTAAGCAGCTATTTTAAAATAAATAGATTATCAATAGAATATTGATATACTAATTTAAACCTTTATTTAAAAATACCCACAAGATCTGTTCATGATTTTGCATTAGAATTGTTTTCAATTTGAAAGATGTTAAAGGATGTAATTAAAATTTCTGAAAAAAATTAGCTGTTTTTGTAGTGGTCAAAGATGTAAGACCAAAAAGAAGCATTCCCCTAAGGAGGGGTAGCTTTACTGTGGCTCTGATAGTCTCAGGACATAAGCAAAAGAAAGTTTATTGTTTCCGATTAACTTTTCTGTCAGAAATGATCTAACAAAGACATATCTGATTTGGCTCAGAGAAGTTGTTCTTAGCTTTGAAGTATTTCAAACATATAGAAAAGTTTGAAGAGTGGAAATCTCTACTTTTTTCCAACTGCACCTGGCTTGTCTATTTAAACATATGACTACAACTGGCTGGCTGATGGTTTCTACAGCAAGGTCAGTTTGATATTTCTGGAACAGTAATCAAAAAAACCTTCATTTCTTGGGTAATTTCCAGATTTTCATTTCAGCTGGAGATGAGTGACATCAAATCTACTGTAATTTCTTAGCAAATGTAAAGTTACAGCTTTCCACCATGTCTTCTACAAAGATGGATAAGATTATTCAGACATAGGCACTGTAGTTCAACACTAAACATGTGGCTTTCTGGCTTGGGAATTGGCTGAGCAAGCTCATTTGCAAGTGTGTAGCCACAGCTACAAAACAGAGGTGTGCATGCAGCACTTTCTGTGCTTTGGAGAACCCTCTCTTTCTGTGAGAAGCCTTGGAGAGCTTTTGAGCATCCTTGCTTCCAACATGTCTGCGTAGAAAAGGCAAAAAGTTCTCAGATGAGAAGTCAGAGCCTTGTCTTTGCCTCATTCTCTACATCCGTGTGTCTGTCTGAAAATGCAAAGGTAGGTATATGCATTTACATGTGCAGTGTGTAAATAGAACACCCATTGTCTATCTGGGCACGTTTCATCTTGAAATTTAGGCTGACTTCAAGCAGGGACAGTGAAATACTTCTTTTGCTGGAGGCCAAACTATCTTTTTGCTCCTGCTGTTGGTGGAATTCCCATTTGCACATCTCTCAATAAAGTCCAGAGTTATACTTTCCACCTCCTGCCTATTCCTTCCCTCAAAATAATGTGTGCATGGGCATGTGACATGAGGTTACAGGCTACATCCAGCACACCAGCTGTAAATCCCACAACCTGACATGACAGTTTTTTAGCTGTTTTCAAAGCTTTTTTCAAAAGGCTTTTCAGTTGTTTTACCTTATTTTTCTTTCCAGTCTACAAATCCTGGTGAGACTGATGCTGAAGTATTGTATTTTCTTATTTTTCCCCTCCAGAATTATTCATGTGTTACCATTGTAAATGCTGCTGGGTTGCTAATTAAATGCTGTTTAGAGCTAGAGATTATTAAGACTTCTTGCATAAGCACCAACAGTTTTCAAGTATGTTCATGATCAGATACATATCTTCAGAATCCAATTCAGAAGACATGGCAACAAAAGACTTATCTACAGAGTATTTTTGAATTATTCGTCATTCCATAAATGTGGAAAACAATCTCCTAGGTTTAGGGATATAATTTGTGTCCTCTTATTGGAATCATATATATGATTTAAAGTGTGTACCCACTGTTGAGCCTACTACCTACATAGATTTGGGTGGCCAGGTGAAGTTCAAAGTCCACATATGCATGAAGTTTTAGAAAAGGTACCCAGTTTGCTCTGTCCACCAAAAGCAGTGATGTTCAATATGCCACAAAACCACAGAACAACCTGACTAGTCTGTGGGAACACAATATATGGGGTCCAGTTCTGGCATGTCTTAGAGACCCTTTCACTGTTAAAATGAACAGGACAGCAGAGATTATACTTTGTACCGTAACATCAACAGTCTCCAAGTGTCTTTCTAGTGCTCCTCTGTTACCATACTCAGAATATGAATTAAGAATTTCACAGTGCTAGGGTCTTTTTTTTTTTTTTCTGAAAACCTCCATCTCCATAGCTGCATGGCTAAAGATGTTGAAATGAGCCCTAGCTGTCATGATCAGAGGAGGAAGGGCTCAGAAATTCAGGAAGTGAATCAGAGGGAGCCAATGTGTTTATTTCACTATAACTGAAGGCTCAGTTCATGACATTGTACCACAGTGGTGGCGTCTTCCACTCCTCCGTGCTGCTGTCATTCCTGTGCTGCATCTCACCACTAGATGAAATCCTAAACCTTTTCAGGGCAGGAGATACCTCTTGTGTACATATGTGTGTGGTGCCTAGCCAACAGGACCCCTGCAGAGAGCTCCAGCAGCACTGTTCTGGAGACGTTATTAGCAGCTTACTGTGAACATAAAGAACTCATCTCACCTTTAGAGACAGCTCGGATCATGTTTCTGGGCTCAAACACTCCTGAAACTCAAGGGTGTTGAAAATCCAAGCTCAACTACACATACAATGTGTTTTACACCTGGAAAATCCCAGACTGATGTTGAAGCATCTCTTCCCTTGCAAGTGTTTCTACAAGGTGCTGGTAACAATTCTACTGTCTTTGAAGACCTCAGCAAGCAGTGTTTGGAAACTCAGGGTGTGGGCTTTTTTGTGCTCTGATAGAATAAATTAAACACTTCTTGTTCCTTCTTTGCAGATCCCTACGTGTTAATCCAGCCATACTCTATCAGTCTGTGAGAGGGGCTACTCACTTTCTTAGCACTCGGCACTGTTTGTTTTCCTTATTCCTTGTTCCTATCAGAGGGCAAACACTATTGCTGTCACTTAGAAAAATGGGATTTTGCCTGCTGTGCTTGAGAAATCTTCAGCACCAGTCTGATTGTATAGGTTCCAGGAACTCCTATTGTAAGGCTGATCTATAGCTGCAAAGGTTCACTGCTTTATTGCACCAGCATAAAATGGAAATGTTGTAACATTCCCATCTGTGAAGACTTGCCAAAACAGTTTAGTGTTTCAAAAGCTGCGTACTGAACGAAGACAAGATCTCGCTACAAGCTGTGGGAGCTGGGAGAGTTTATGAAGCAGTAAGTATGGGCTAAGGGAGAGATCAGACCAGTGATAGTTTACTGGCCTTGCAATTCTTTTAAGAGGCACTAATGGTAGCGGACTGCTACAGCTGAAGTAGACCCAGACTCATTTAAGGCAGTAGCATGAAATTGGTTGCAATAAAATTATGCATTAAATGTGCATTATGTTTAATAAGACTGTGTTGCACTCCCAGTGTTTACTCTGTGCCCATTGAGGCTGATCCAATTTTCTAAAGTTCTCCAATTGGTTCGCTATCAGGTTTTCAGCCAGAAGGTCAAATTTCACTTGCTATTAGTACGTGTCTCCATTACTTTGCTAAGGCATTTATGCTCCATATTCATTACCTCTTCTTCTTTTTTATCTATCTCCTGTATCTTGACTGCTCCAAAATGCTCCCTTTAGGTGGCATGTTTGACACAAATGAGATCAGTCTTTAGTAGATGTCAACTCAAGAACATCCACACATGTGAACGCACACTTGCACAAAGATGCAAAGAGAAAGAGCAGGGAAAACTGTTTCCAGACCCACATTGGAGGTAATTTTATGTTGTTTCACTCAAGGTGCATAACTGACCTCCACGAAATCATGGGTTTCAGATATGAAACTGGGAACATAAGTACAGAGGCTGGAATATATGTTTAGAACAGTGTGTGATCATGACTATACCAGACTGGGAGCTGGATTGTTTTAATCAGAGGCAATGATAGTTTTAGTGTTCCAAAGACACACTATTTCCCAACATCTCAGCAAACTCTGTCAGTACTGAGCTCAATGTGGGTAACACAGGTGAGGAACCAGCAGGCATACTTTCTTAGGGCTTTGTGTTTCTTCGTAAATGCTTTAGCAGGGAAAATACAAGCCTTCTTTTATTCTGTTCTCTTCTGTCAGGAGATCACATTGAGAGAATTCAGTGTGTATAACAAGTTCCAGCCAATAACATGACATTCATCACTCCAAAATGGACTGTCCCTGTTAGCAAAGCTTGCTGGATTGCCCAGAAGGAGCCATTGTCTGGGACACTCGGTACTCTGCCTTGGCAGTGAGGTCTATGCCTAGCCTTCAGCTTGACTAGGTAGGGAAAATGCAGTGGAGGCCCTAAAAAAGGTCTTGCCAAAGCCTCAGATGATGAAGCAATTGAATTAGCTAGCTGCAAGGTATGTCCACCCTGCCGTCACCCACTGCTCTGTCTCCAGACTGGTGTAGATGTACCCATGTTTGCTTTAAAGGTCTCTGCTGGCAGAGCTGCTAGCTATGCACATCCAAAACCTGCCCAAGGGTCTGTTGGGGAGCCTGCAGGGTGTGCTGGAGCGTGGGGGCCAGCCTAAATGCAATGCCTGAGCCACCACAGGAGCACAAAGTAGCACTGGTTACTTTTCACAGTGTATCTTCTCCAGAGGACGGCTGGATACCAACAGGACCATTCCACACCAGCTGGAGATCTCTCCTCACCTATGTGTCCAGAGGGGAGCCCTGCTAAAGGGAGCTGTTGCATCACCTCAAAACACATTGGAGCAAAGGCAGAGCACAGGGTACAGCCAACCTCCTCCACCACTTTTGTCTCCTTAGGTACAGCCAGTGTAAAAATTTGTGCTACCTCTGTACAGAGAGAGACACATTTTGGTGTCATTCTTCTGCAGACCATACAGTTATAACGTGGAAGCAGCAGCCTATAGGTGCAGGGGCATAATTTCCTGCTGGGGGAAATATTGATACTCTTTATTGAGCTTACAACACCTTATTTTCATAAGATATTGAGCATCTGACCTATTTTATAAAAGCACTTTGGGTGCTGTGAGGTGGATACCAAAACCTGTGGTCTCCCAAAGTCATTACTTTCAAAAATCCTCAGAGAAATTTTGCTACCAACCTCTAAAAAAGGGAATAAAGTGTTTCTTGAACACCATCTTTCTTTAGTCACATGTGAAGTTCCTGATAGAACTTTTACAAGGGGTTTTACACATGCAACTCTGGGCATCAGCCCTCCTGTAGTGCCATCAGTTGGGGTCCTGACTTCCTACTGGCAGGTGGGTAGGACCAAGAGGCTGAGCAGGAGATGTACCTGCCTCTGAGCTGCCTCAGCCTTTACAGTGTGTCTTCAGTCTATACGTGACACAAGCAAGCCCCAGTGCCTTCAGATGGCCCAGAATAACCTTTGGCAGAGGACTGGGGCAAACAGCTGAGGTAGCGGCTGCCTTAGTGAAATCCATATGCAGGCGTGACTCACAGCCCTAAATCTATGTGCTTCTAGTCTCCACCTGCTTTGCACTTGTTCTTTCATTTTTCTTCAACCACTGAGCAGTGGGCCTGTTCTGTCTGGGTGTCTGCCTGGGTGTCTGTCCAGGCTCTCATGCAGTATCCATCTTATCTCAGATGAGACATCACATTGCTGTAGAAGATAGTGCTGCTGTTAACTGGCTCCATCCATGTCCCAAAGGTCTCACCATGAAGGGATGGGGTCAGAGAGCCCCAAGGAAGAAAAGGGATAGCTATCACTTTGACTGCATGGAGAATCCTGGAGGAGACGCATTCTGTGGCACCTCTCAAGAGTCTTCCCACTATCAGGCAGTCAAAGGATTTTGACTTCACTCAGATTTCCTCAGTGGTCATTTTGTCTTGGACATACTTATTCTCCACTCAGAAGGATGTGTTCGCATACATGTGTAATTATTTTTCTTGGCTTTTCCTTTGGGATGCAGTTTTCTACTTTGTCTTAGCTGTTTGCATTTGCTACTGCCAACTTGAGGCTGAGGGGCTGAGGAAGGATTAAACTTCATTCATGTCTGCTAGTCAAAGACTTACAAAAAAAAGGTACAGTTTTTATTTTGGTAAATTAGATTAAATTGCTGAGAACAACAAAAGCAAACAGCCTCCCCTATCTGGTTTCCATCCATAGGAAAGAACAACCTAATCCTCTTTCCTCTGAAATCAGCAGACACAATCTCACTGAACCCAGTCTGCTTTGTGTCAGGCTATTAAAAATACTTCTTATTCTGGTGTTACATTTCATTATTATTATTTTTATGATTATTATTACAGTCTTGAGGTTTTTTCTTTCCTTTATCTTTTTCTGATTTGCTATGGCACCATTATGCTTTGCCAGAACACTGTGCTGTGGAACATGTTTGCATTATGATAGATGGTCCATGTTATTCTTTCCATGTCTTATATATTATTTCATAATTTGCATATAATTGGTAGGTCAGTGTAGTCATGAAAGCACAGTTGATATATATTTTTGAATAGAACTTCCTTACCAGTTGCTCACACACACACACACACACACACACACACATAAAGGTAAAAGGATATGGCCTCCTTCATATAAAATATAGATTTGGATCTTAATGATTTGTAGTTTGGGGCTTTTTTAAAAATAATATATATCATTTGCCACAATCATGCTAGTCAACCTTAAATTCTTCCATGGTCCTGTGCAAGACAAAGTGAACCTTAACTCCATGGAAAAAAATTTGTTGTGTCTTGCATGGAGCCTGACTTACTGTAGGAACCCACAATGTACCTCAGTGCAACCATCAAAGCAGAGGGAGTAAGACACCAAGACATACAGCCTTCAGTTCAAGGAACAATAAAGCCCTGTTTCAGCACAGCACAAGCACAGTCATTTCAACCTGAGTCAATGTGAGGCTGTAATCCAGGAAGGTACTTACACACATGCCTGCCTGTAAATAAATGCTTAATCCCATTGGAATCAACTGGGCCCCAGCTCAGTTTGAGCTTTCTTTGCTGTGCTGAACTTAAACGTACCCAGTGAAAGGAAGATTGCTTACAGCACCCTCATCTTTAACAAGCATGATGGAAAAAGTTTGCAGTGAAATCAGCAGGATTTCAGCTAATGTGATTAAATGCCCTTTGGAATCCAGACTTTTGCAAACCCAGGCCCATGGATGCTGTTCAAAGCCTGCTGAGGGAAGTGGGTGCTGGACCAGACCCTGAATGCAACTGCGTTTTCTCATACTTCTGCAACTTAAAAAAAAAAAAAAGACTGAAAAGATTTGAGAAGAAGAGAAAGGGTAATTAAGGGTGTGTTTTATTGCTTCACCACTTTTAAGAAAAACAGCTGATGAATGAAATAAATGAAGTGACAAGAAAGTAGCTGGTTCCAAAGTGATTATTTCTCTCCTCCAAACAACCTGCAGGCTTCTAGCTTTGGTTTCTGCTCTCCCCAGAACTAACCGAGATCAGCAAGCTGAGGATCATGTGAAGAGCAAGGATTATGCAGGAATAAGCTGTTCTCTCATTCCTTCCAGCCCTGCTCTTTCCTGTGTTCCCTGTTGAAATTTAAGGTTCCTTCTCTTTTGTGTTTGAAGGGGTTTGCCAGATTAAAACTAAATAGAAACTGGAGGACTAGATTTTTTCTGTGGCTTATACCCATATTTTCTATAAACCTCTGGCAAGCATTTGAAGAGTTCTCCAAACTGACATTGTACATAACATCCAAATCTAATTTGAACTGCATGGTGCAGCTTCAGCTTTCAATCACACAGCACTTCCTCTAAAACACTGTCTGCAGTTACATTTCCAAATTGGGACATTTTTGAAATTGCTCATCACACAGCTCCCTCAATAGACCAACATATGTTTCAGCAGAATCAACAGGCTGACAAACTCCAGGCCACTGAGAATTTTATGTATCAGGGAGTGCATGTTGCACATGAATCAAAGTGCATGTCACGCTTTGGGACTCGGTATGTGTACATCTAGAAACATTTGCCAGTGTGGTTATTAATTATTGAGATGCTGTAAACAAGTCACCCTTCCTCACACATCTTGTTTCAGCTCTATGAAGCAACAGAGAGCTCATGCCAAATGACATAGTGAACCCAGAAAGGCTCACCTGCTTTGCTCCAAGCACTGTGAATGATCTTCTTGTGCTTGATGGCACATGCTTGTTAAAATTAAGGATGTTGACAGTTTTTTCTGGAATTGACATGTAAAACACTTGGAGAAGCAGGAGTGGGGGTGGGAGGGTAAAGAAGATCATTCATCTACATGGTACAAAGGAGAGGAGTTCCGAAGGTCTGGGGATCTGTTCCCGCTTCCAGTTGAGGTTTGGTCCTGTAGCCTTTGCTCAGTGTCTCAGCAATGAGGACATTGCTTGTGACTGACCTCTGGGAAGTGCTCAGAGACAAAGGCCTATGGGCACTATAAAAAAAGCTATAAATAATAATAAATAAAAAGTTTCTTTCAGCTGATTAATACATGTTTTCCTTTATCTTTTACTACATCAGAAGTGCACGATTTAACCATTACACAAAAACACTGAGGTAAAAATTTGTTTTCAACATGGATTTGGAGAATGGTATGTTGTAAACAGGGAGCTGATGAAAGGAAGACCTGTGAACTGAAGAGTTTTTCTGAGATGGAAAACCATAGTTTCTCCATCACTGCTTGCAACAAAAACACATAGCAAATTGATTTTCTTCATGAAAGTCTTTCTTTTACCTTCAACTGGGGGTGAATTTTAAGGAGGAATTGCGGTTTTGTTTGCTTCCAGAGCAAGTGGCAAGGAGTAGGGATGGTGTGTTTTCATTTCACTTTCTTCTGGAAGGACATCTACAGAAGAGTTACTGATGTGTGTCACAGATGGGCCATCAAAGATTGTATCATGAAGAGCATCTCCTCTGCCAGACAGACCTGTCTGAATAGAGCTGAATGCCTTCATTTCCCACTAAAAAATGCTAAAAAATATATTTTTAATTTTTTTATAAAAGGGAGTATATTAGGAGAGAGAATTAACAGATGTACTTGATGGGCTGTGCTAACATCTGCAAAGATGCACACTGGCTTCAATTTAGAGGTGACTTTTACTCTCTTAGAGGGCAATAATGCTTGAACTGAGTTCTGAGTTTGCAACTGCTGAAAGTTCAAGAAGTTTGCTAGATTCGGGGATTTGTGTCTAGGTTGGAATTTGATTGGAATTTTGTTGTTATAATTTCTTTTCCTCTCTGTTGATGTGTGTTCCTTTTGCTACTTTAAAATACAGTGGTTCATCTAAGCTGAGGCCTCTAGTGGTCTAGTGGTTAGGGTGCAGGACTCTCACCGCTGCGACCCGGGTTCGATTCCCAGCCCCCCGGGCAGATGGAGCTCGTCAGCCCTGTAAGGCAATCCATCTAAGAGAAGGTCACTCTAAACAAACCTACGTCCTGGGGACCTCACTGCCACTGTCCAAGCTTGCTCGGCCCCGGCAGATGAACCTCAGGATTAAAGGGTGGGCTCAGTTCAGCGCACGCTGTGTCTCACCTAAAAAATCCACTGCGCAGGCTCGAAGGGTTAATGACCTTTCCCAAATCTTCGCTCGCGAAGACTGGCCATTATATCATCTAAGCTGGGTATCCAAATTGGTTTGGATTCTGTGGTGTCTTAACAAACTGTAACTATATTAGGAAGTAATTATTTTTATTAGGGCTGCAGGACTTCATATTCTAAGCATGCACACTGGTATCCACACACATGTAGAAGCAAATGTGGGGGGAAAAACACTTCACTGAGAGACTTGAGGACTGTATTCCTCCAGCTGTGCTGCTGTCATGCCATAGTACTTAGGAAACATCAGTTACCTCTCAGTGACTCAGTTTCCCTATCTGAAAATCACAATGCTTATATCTTTTTTCTACTATAGAAAGTTGAAAGTGATGCCATGGAAAAATTACTATAGAATAGTTACTATATATCTAACACATATAAACAGACAAAAAACTAGTGACACACCCCAAGACATTGCTTAACCTAGTGAAATGTATGCACCAACATGCCACGTTTGATATCTCTCAAACTTCTGCTCATCTGACTTTTGTTTCCAGAAATTGTCCTTCTGACTCTACCATGTAAAGGTGAAGAGAGAAAATTCCAGGAGTAGGGTTCATCCCATTGGATGAGTTCATCTTCCTGAGGTGTTTATCCAATGTTTCTTTTTGGTTAGGAAAACTTCTGAGCTATTTTTAAGAATGCCACCTCCTTCTCTTTGGGTAGGCTTCTCATGCTTGGCTTTTACTATTGTCCTGTTAGGTCAGCTATAGCAAAGCAGAGCAGGTCTTGCTGTTGGTATGGTGGAGATGGGTGTGAAGAAATATTTGCTAAGGCTGGAAAAGAGGGTGTCCATGAAAGCAAACACTTGCTATTTTCCATGTTCTCACTGGAGGAAGATAAGAGTGGCTTGGACTGTGTAGTTTGAGTCCTTGGGCTTTGGTCTGGGGAACCTGGCTGGAGTTTGGTTTACCCAGTGTTCCAGCTGGCATGACGTTTTAGCCACGCTACATGGGAATATATACCCAGCATGCAGTCCTTCATATAATGGATATAAATATGATTCTTGGAATTTACCAAACAATAGGCAAGAACAGTATTCCCAATAGGCTGGAGGGGAGCAGTTAAATATGAAGGAAACACCTGCAGAAGCGGGTATTCATTGTTTCCTTTTGATGTTTATCACTGTGCCTAAATCTGGAAAGAACAGGCTTCTGGCCTTCAAAAACAATTTCCTTCCTAGCCTTTATTGCTTGGAGAAATCTGCCCTGCTCCAGCATTCCTGTTTTGGAGACAGTGGAAATTATCTCTCTTGCCTGGGTGAAATTTCATCTCTGAGTCCTCTCAAGTCTCAGCACATAACTTTTATGGATCAGGTAATTTCAAATGAGAAGCTGTGGTGAGTGACACTTGTGAGGTACCTCTCATGGTGGCATAGGCCAAAACACTGGGACAGTATTGCAGCGTCGGCACCAGGAGGAAGGCATGGAGGTGGATGAAGACTGGGATCAGGATGAAGCTGCCATGTGAAGTTTTCCAGATCAGGGTCCTGACAGGTACAGTCCCATCCTTCAGCATTTCTTTAGCACTCTGACAGATGAAAACCACAAGGAAACAAAGGGACAGACCAATCCTCATGCATTTTTGATAAGTGGAAGGGCCTGAACCCTGCATGGTGCCAGGTCATGGGCAGGCCCTTCCTTTGCCTCATCACCTTTGGAGACAGAAAGCATGTCTCCAAAGCCAGCCGCTTCTGCAGGCCCCTAAATGTTCACACAGCTTCAGGAGTCCAGCTCTACCCCTTCTGGCCAGTCTCATTGCTGCTCTGCCTGCCTGAGATTTGTCTTCTCTTTATAGCACCTTTTATTATTCTTTTGACAGGCCTTGAATAATGACAATGAGGAGGCAGGGGCAGCCGTCCCATGCTCCCAGTGGTGCTGTTTAATTTTACAGTTGTTTTTTCTCAAACTGCCAGCTGGTCCTGACATTCTGCCTGTTTTCTCCCCCTTCAGGAGGAAGTTACTTCACTGACATTTAACTGGAGCAGCAAGTGCTGTTTGAGCTGCCTTCTCCTCCACTTCCAGAGGAGCTGTGCTTCCAGCTTTACCTTTGACTGTGCCCCACCGCTTCTCACCCAGTTCCTCTGCATTCACAGCAACCCAGATGTTTTTAGCTCCTCTTCCTTTCCCTTCCTTATCCAAAATATTTCTTCTTTCCATTTCTCTGCTTATCTTTCTTCAGACGTTAAAAACTCTGGAAAGAAAGACTTGATTGTCTTCTCCCTTATGTTGATAGAAACAGGAACAAGGCAGAAAATGCCTGTAAACAGGACAGGATATTTCAGCAAGGCTCTGCACATGGCTACAGTCCTCTCCCTTCTGAGCTTTCAGCCCCCACATGGTTCATTTTAGTTGCCCCAAACCACTGAAGATGACAACCATATGCACAGTGCACGGCTAACAGATCTCAACTTGCTCTGCCTACACTGCAAATTAGAGGATGAACTGTTGCTGTTGAGAGCATCCCATGGTCATTTTTGCCTTGCACTGTGACCCTCACAGAGATTTTGGCCACAGGGCTGTGTGCATACTTTCTTAATGGCTCACAGGCTTCACAAAGCGTGGGCAGTGCAAACCTGTGATTGCTTGCAATATTCTTTGTGGATATGCCCAAAGTGACAACTTCATCCAGACAAGAATCACAACAGCACATAGGTGTGGTAGTCAACCATCTCCCACCGGTCACCACAGAACACATGTGCCCCCAGGTCTTTAAAATTCCTCCCATGGTGGAAGGTTGTTGAGATGGCCAGGAGGGCACCAATCACACCCAGAAAACAAGAATGGCTATCTGAGAAGAGGGGATGTGTCTGGGAGGCAAGGGCAGAGAATCGTAGCTGGTGCATGTCAGGTGTGCGACAAATGCTTCGTTACTGCTATGGCTTTTCCATCAAGCCTTCTCTGCTGGCCCCCCACATCACCACTGGATAGTTGCTTCCAGTAACCAGAAGTGGGTTTATTGATAAATTGAAAGCAGAAGAAAGAAAGAAGCTCTCAGTCTCTTTCAAGATCATTATTGCTACAATGAATATGTATGCTATTTGTGTACTATAGTGAATTGGTGCAACACATTATATATTGGATATATTTCTCATTATGTGTTGGAATGTATTTTTTATGTAATATCCTTTTTTCTTTTCCCTTGTGTTCTGGCCCCAGTTACCACAGTGCACTGTGATGACAACAGGTTTACTGATGTCACCTTTCATTAACATAGTTTACCAGTCATCAGAAAGCACCAGCCAGAGCAGGTCAAAATGTGCCTCAGATCCCCAGGTTTATTTACACTAGCAGTATAAATCCATATAAGACAGCATGAGACTGTCATCTCATTCAGGCTGTTAAAACCACCTGAAAACTAAATCCATCTTCCTGCTGCTGTGGCAAATCAGTCTGAGAAGACTTCAAGGCTCCCTATCTTCAACAGGACACCAAGAATGTATTAATGCAGCTACATTTGAGTTTGCAATGCACAGCAAAGCAACCAGGGAAACACATGAAACTGTCACACCTGGAAGAACAGGTTGGTCAACAAGATTCTGTAAGTATTTTTGGATTGGTTCTAAATAATATGCAACTTCTTCCCAGCATTCGTCATGTCTACTCATGAAGTAAATACCAGCATCCAGCTGTGGCATTTGCACATGTTTATACAGCCAGCAGAATAGGAATTCTTGATAATTTCAACCTCTGGTATTTTTAAATACATACTTAGAATTGCCTGAATCTCTTCACATAGGCTGTGGCTCGCCAAAGCATCCTTTTCATGTTATTTATATCACAGTATCACCAAGAGACCCCCAACCACAGTTGATTCCCACTGAGTTCCCTAGATTTACTGTAAGAGAATCCAGCACCAAGACCTTCATCTAAGGACACAGCTGGGAAAGCTGCTGAGATGTACCTTGCTCCTGAAGCTCAATTTAACATTGGCCATGGAGCACTGACTTCCTCCTGAGCACTGAGATGGCAGAGGTTTCAATTTCCAAACGTTTTCCTTGGACCTTTACTTGTGTGATTTTTGTTGTACTGGAGCATTTGCCTTCCCTTCTCTCTGTATTTCTGACTCTTCTAAGAAGATTTTAAGTTATCAATCAATGCAGCCATGGCCGTGCTTTGCAGCCACATAGATCCAGAGCACTTTCTGAGGCCTTCTACATTTACAGAACTAAAATAAAATTCTTGGGATGCAATAATCTGAAGGGGAAGATGACATAGGTCAGTGGTTATTTTGCAAGCTTTTTATGTGGTCTGTCCTCAGCCAGATCCAGAGAGCCTGACTCACTTCTTATTATACATCAGTCTTCAGAAGATGAACTGTGTCTAGAGGAGGAAATCTTTTGACTCAGCTGAGGTCAATATTTTACTCAAGTATACTACTTGTGAAGAAAGTAGGGGTCATGCAGGTTACTATAAATTGTCTTGATATAGAGAGAGACTGGAACAGTGGTCAGGATTACGATCTTCTGATGTGAGCTGCCTAAAAATAACTCAACAGTTCTCATTTAACCTATTTCATCTGAAACTTGTTACCTAACTTGCCTTATTCTTTTTCAGCACTCTTCTGCATATATCTAATCTCCTCTACAGTGTTTCAGCAGACAAAGTCGCTCTCTTTCATTCCTACAGCTACTCCAGAAAACCTCCCAAATGGATATAGTCATGCTGACAGTGAACAGCTTTTGTTGGCTTAGCCCTCATCCTTTGAAGATGTGATGTAACAAGACTAACAGGGTAACTCTTCCTGTTGTTGTCTGTGCTCAGAAGTGACAACAGCACGCGGTCTGTAGGCTGGACAAAATCAAAGCCCAGTGGCCCAAAATTGTGCTAGCTGAAAACAACCAGCTGGACGAAGTCACATATTGTCAGGTGAGCACCATTTCTAAATTACACACGTGACATCCATCAGAAATATTTGTATGTCTTTATGCTGATGATTGGTTAAGTTTCTCTTTGCTTGTGACCACACTAACATTGGATCATCACTCTACCTACAGGAGGCCTAAAGGTTCTAGAAGGACCAACCTACTTTCATCTTTCACATTTTTGCACATTACAACAGTACTTCGTGCAAATTTTTGAGCAATTTTGTCTTAATTTTTTTTTAATTTCTGCTAACCCTTGTACCTTGCTCCTCCCTTGCCCACTCTTTTAGAACAAAATATGAGCCCTTTTATTCTCTCAGTTTTTCATGACCAGGGACACTTTTATGATTTTTTCACAATAGATATTACTTATTGTGTAAAAACTCTTTATTAGTCTAGATTAATCCACCAGTTAGGTAGTTTTAAGCAAGCCCCAGCTGGCCTCATAATGATTACAATGAAACAGCAGGCCTTGCAAATCACATCAGAGTTGCAATTAGGATTCTTGAGAGATGCAAGCTGATATTCCTCTGTTGGCTTCTTGAGTAGTTCCCTGGATTTATTGGGTTTTATGATCACATACGCAAATTGTGATTATGCTTTTAAAAAATAAATTAAAGGAATTAAAATTCAAAATGTTGAAAACCCTAGAAATAAATTGCAGAATTATGAATATTCTGGCTCGACTTGCAGCAAGCACTTAGGTTTTCCTTTTGCCACTTAAGCAGTGCACAGTTTAGAAATGTGTGTATGAATCTTACATGTCTCGGTCTCTCACTTTACAACAAAATGATACTTGGCCATGGTCTAGATCTTAAGGAGCTCAGCAGTTTTGTGAAGGATATGTCAAGCTAAGGGAAATTTGGTAGGGGTAAAAAGCTAGATAGGAAAGGAGACAACAGTTGTTGACCATATCTTAAATTGTAAAGCACAATGCAGACATACACAGCAACTGTGCTTTTGGGTTGTGTTCACAGGTAAATGGGGCCTGGCACAAAGGTGGGCTGCTTTTCCTCAGCATTTCTGAACTCCCTTTAAAGTTGTGGTAAGTGGTTGCTGCTGAGTGACAGCAAAGACAGAGTGATTACAGGTTCCTCAAAATACTGAGGGAGGTTTCCAGAACAAGGTTTCCTCAGAAGAGCCATCCTACCTGCTGTATGAACATGCCTAGAGGCAACTAACCACAGCTATTTTGGGATTTAGAACTGTTAGAAATCAACAGTGAAACCACTTTTCTGTGTTTTAGTCACTTGTCATGGTGATTTTTGTAGGTTATGACAAAATAGGAACATATATTAATGGAAACAAAGAACTTTCACTCTTTTTTCAAATATAGATTTTTTTTTTCTCCTCAGGCAGCAGTTTCTACCTGATTACAATATTCACCAGTTTGTATTTCATTTAATAAAAAAAATCAAAAACCAAAAACCAAAAACCAAAACCAACCAACCAAACAAGAAAATCAAACAAAAAACCCCAACCTTTTTTGAAAGTTGTTTTAACTGAAATTTACAAGCTTTATTGCTCAATGAAACTTAGTTTACAAGGTATATGACTGGGACTCATTCTTCAAATCCCAATTAAAATACATATATAGTTTGGTATTTTTGAATCATCCAAAAGTAAAACAAAATGGAGACTTTATAAGTTTCAGATGGATTCTTGAGGCTCTATAACTTTGATCTAAAGACAAAATTGCACTTCTACCATTTTCTTAAAACAAAACACAACAAGACAAAAAACCAAACAAAAAGGAGGAAAATGGTGTGATTTTAAAACTGATCATGCAGGTATGCAGTAAATTTTTTCCACATTTTATAAGGATTTTTACTGGCACAGATCGTAGTCATGGCACCACATCAAAATCTATAATCGGTCCACAGGCGCTGATCCACTCCCCTGCTCATACTCTGAAGACTGCTAGTAGTCTGTGGCTTCCAGGGCTGGACTCTGCTGTCATGCCCAATGGTGCAAATCCACAGACAGTTTAATTAAAACCTACAGATGGTTCCTTCTGCCAAGAAACAAAAAGATGCAAAGCCACTATCCTTGCTTTTCCTCAGATGCTGTCCCCCAGTGGAACGGACTCTGGTGGTACAATGGGACACAAGGGGCCCTGTGTTCTGCATCTCTCCACTGTAAAAGACAGAAAATAGCTTTTGAAAACAGGACTTCACATGCACGGAATACAAGAGGTGAGGTTGGCAGATGTGATGGATCCAGAGCTGAGTATCAGATGTGTGTGAGGCACTGGCAACTTTGGGTTGAAGCCAGAGCAGTGTGGGTGAGAGAGAAAGAAAGTGAAGAGCTGTCTGCTGGACCAAGGACAGGCTCTCCCAGCAGACAAGCAATAAGCATCAGGAGGAAACACAGTTCATTCAAGAGTTTTTAATAGCCAGTATCCAAACTGGCTGTAATTTTAGCAGCCAGTTTAAATAGGCTGTAGTGAGCTTTTTCCAACATAGCCCTGATCAAAGAGAGCTTAAGAAATCCCTTTGCCTGGTCATGACCAGATGAGAAGCACATTTCTCAAAGAAGCTTTTACAGTGACACAAATGAGACCCAATACTACAATTATTGTCTCAAGTCCAATAGGTATAATTTTGTTCATAGGGTGCATTTTCCCAACCTCTTAGTCTCCTATATCTGAGATATGCTCTTATATCATGCATGCAGCAGTTTTAAGTTTCATTCTGATTGCATGTCCTTTCATCAGGAGGGAATTTTTGAAAAATAACTACAGTTTCACTCAAGGCTGGACTGTGAGATGCAAATACTCTCCCATTTTGCAAGGGATGTAGTACTGAACCATAGTCCTGTTTTTCCTGGAAAGCAGATCCACTTTACCAAGTCATGTTTGGAGTAAATCAGAATCTTTTGAGCATTGTTCAGTGCTTTGGTTCCAAATTGAGTGCTTGAGTGCCCAGAGCCGCCTGTGGGCTATACTGCATCCTCCTTTTTCAACTTCATTCTCATAAATTGCCACACACATTTAGTCAAGTGAATCTAGAGGTGAGCAGATAATTAGTGTTTTGGTCTTTGCTGTAGACCCACAGCAAAGGTGGGAGGAAAAAGCATTTCGTAGAGATGCTTATCTACAAATGGGAGGAATACAAGGATGCTGAAAGCCTCTGCTCCAGCTCTTCCTGCAATATGGACAAAGGGCATAAAACTCGCAGCCAGATCATCTTCTGGTGGTCCCTAGCTCTGTTAATAATCTCATGATCTCAGAAGTTTTCAGTTCTTTAGAATGTAACTAGTTTTTTCATCAGATGTAAACCTGGTGCCAAGTCTACATCTGAATTACCCTCCCAAATACCTTTGGCCTATGTAAAACAAACACTTCCAACTGCATGTTTAATAATTCCAGGGTCTCAGTACAAACTGGTAAGAGCCAGAGAATTCAGCCTAAAGGTGACCAACTTATTTCTCTGTGTTACCCTGCTCCTCCTCTTTTTCTCACAACAGCTAAGTGTTATGTTATGTTACATCATCAAGCTTTTGAATTCCCCTGCTCTTATCATGTTTAATCTCAATTGTCTAACACTCCCCTTTTACACCATTGCCTCTGAGCTCTTGCAGTCAGCAAACCTACTGCTGACAGATGGTAAGGGAAAGTGGGCTAAGCTGGATGGCTTCCAGAAACTATGTCTAGCCACATGATATGTAAAACACAAGCTCTCAGTTGATCTTTTAGAAACTATTTCTGTTTCGGGGAGGGTTATTTTCTGTTGGGGATCTTTTTTTATTTGTTTGGGTCAATGACAGTGGCACGCTTTCTGGCTTCTGTGCCCTGCTTTTGGCACTTTCTGAACTGCCAGAGAGGAAATTCTCCAAAGTGTGGCAGCTGATAATTTGCCCCTTTTCCTGGAACGGAGATAAAATGGAATAGTTTTGTCAAGTTATTCCCTCTCATGGACCCACAGTAATGCAGTCTTCAGCCCAAAAATCCTCAGTAAGGGCTACTGATTGATGAAATCTCTGTCACCTGATGATTTACCATTGTAAAGGCAGCATCTAGAGTTGTAGCTTAATAGTTCTCTTTTTTTCCCTAAATATTTCCCTCTGAACAGTGTAATACATCAAGCAGTTTTCAGTAAAACCTCTGAAAAGGCAACATTACTTCAATAGAAGGATATGACTTTCCATCAACCCTCAAAAATATTTATGAGATGATCTTGCATTTATTTACTTATTTGTTTGAAAACATTTTTTTCTTTCCTAAGTTAAAATTAAGACATGCATCATGAAATGTCACATCTCATTTTCTTGGAAGACCTAAGGCTAGGAGGGAATGCAAGCATGGTAAATATTATATTGGCTACACTTTCATGTTTTTAAAAGATCATCTGAACCATCATGACGAACATATAAAATAATAAAAAAACCCCAAACACATTACTAGTACACCATACTGTTGGAAATAATCTAGAATAATCTTTTCAGCCAGCTTTCTTTTCCATTTGGGACAAGGTGTGAAAAGAACAATCCTACTTTTAGTTGTTCATATGTATCCAATCAGGCAGTTGGATTGCCTCAATGTGAATGGAGACCACAGGTGAAGGCACACATTGGAAACCAACTCAAGGAATATACTGGTTCCTAAACAGAAGTGTAATGGTCATGTCATCATGTTACATTAAAGATCTATGCTGTAAAATTTGCATCTAGTGCAGGATTGTGTGCTACTGTACAATTAATGGTATCAGGCCATAAGGTGTGGTGCCATGACTGGTAATAAACATAACAGATAACGCCAATTTCATGGTTCCTTCCAAACCAGCTGTTAATCAATGAACAAGCAAGAGAGATGGTGTAATGAAGACCCACAGTTAGAACTGACTGGAAAATGCAGATGGGGCAAAATATTCACAAATTTCTTTTCCTTTGGGGAACATCTCCACTCCCTCTGTAGACAGAAAATGAGGGGTGAAAAATAAAGTTCAGCAGGCAAATGTAAAGGCCTTGTGTGTAGATAATGGACAGGTACATTCATAGGGAAGCTCAGCATCTCTAAAGGGCAAGCCTGACCTCTAACTGTGCCCTGGCAACATGCAAAAACCCACTAGTATTGTATTGCACTTTTTCAATCTCTATTTTAATAGATCACAAAGGACTAAGAGAGACTGACACCCCACAGCATTGAACACCAACAACATGATCCTGGAAACTTTTCTGCACTATGCACACACGTCAGAAAAGTCCTAACTCCTAATTATGAAATGCCTATGTCACATAAAAGCAAAAGTAGATCAGGAAATAACGAGGAAAAAAAATTTGCAAAGACGTATTTCCTTGGGTTTTTATGTGAATGGCTGTAATGGTGTAATTTGTAGTTTTTAAAATAGAATTCCAAACACTATTGTGATTTAGAGAGAAAAAGTGAATGTCTTAAGGAATCTGGAAATAATTTCTAAAAATATTTTCAGAAATATTATTTTCAGAAAATTCTAAGCCTGTTTAGGTACCAGAACTGCCCATTCTGTGAATGAATAAGGTTTATAACATTCACCACTGTCATCTACTATATATGCAAAAAGCATGTTATGGAAAAAAAATGCATCGTTTTAGAGCTTAAGTGTATGTAAAATTCTATTGGATATGATTTCACATTTCAAGCCTTATTGGCCCTGGGTTGCATCTTGGGAAAAGTTCATATTGATTAAGAGCTACTTTGAGAGGAATTTCCAAATTCAGAGAAAAAAAACAGGAAAGAAATGACAATTTGAACCTGCTTGCAAATTGCTAGTTTAAGTATAGACATGGTGAAAGGAAAATCACAAAACAATATATATACCCTGTGTGGTGATAAGTTCTGTGGGATAATTTATAGAGCTGTACAATAGTAGAATGTATTCAGGACCTGCAAATATAAACAGATATAGACAATTAAAAATATTTCCTTTTCTTCTTCTCCTTTTTTTTCTTTTTTTTTAAATGCTTTTTGTTTATTTTCCCTCCTTCATTTGCAAAAACATGCAGTTTTATTGGCAGTGAAATATATATACACAGACATATATATATACGTACAGAGAGAGAGAGAGCACGAGAGAGAGAGAGAGAGAGAGAGAGAGAGAGAGAGAGAGAGAAAGATTGTTTCAAAGTCCCAGACACTGTTCCTCTCAAATAGCTGGGCTAAGTCAAAGGAAGGTGTGGAAATTGAACCATGGCCTCCATTATAAGGACCCTCATAAACAGCAAAGGGAAATTATGAATTTGCATAATAAAATCACTGTCCAGCTTGTGTCATCAGATGGCTTATCATATATCTTCCAGTAGCTTATTTATCAGAAACTGAGGTGGCTTCTCCTTTCCAGATTGCCCTTCTTGAACTACCAGGTAAATAGAAGAGAAGAGACTGCTGGGCTTTTGGGAGCATTGTGCCATCACACCAGGAATGCTTTGCTCCAAGTGACACCTTGGACTGATGTAAATCAAGGAAGGTCCATAGAGAATGCTCCTGTGTGACTGCAGGATGAAATCCTTACCCCTTTTCGGGTTTCTTCTTCAGTTCTTGCTGCTGTTAATCTGATGCCATGGTTTAGGAGGGCAGGATCTTGTGAAAACAATTTCCTTACAAACATTTGTGCCTGTATCCTTCAACCTTACCAATCACGGAACACCACAGAGAAGTCTGGCAGCAGTACCCTGGTTGAACTTTGTTATAGGCTTTACAGAACGCTGCTTTGGCTGCATATTTGGAGCTGGAGAAGAACCCTCCCTGGTGACATTTTGGTTCAACAAATACAAGTTTCACAAACATAAGTTACAGAGTTCTGCTATAAAGCTGAGTGATCAGAGCAAGAAAAGAAGGATTGACTTGAGACAAAAACTGGACAAGGACTCACCTTTCTTTATTTTTCCCATCTTTCTTCTTTTATATGCTTTAGGTCCCTCAGATTATCATCCAGAACTTCACATTGGCCATAAACACCCTCTGAAGCAGACCAACAGCAGCATTTGACTGTCACATGAATGAAATCACCCCATTTCTTTGTGCCCCACATCATGGGATTCATGATGAATAATGGCCTTGCTGTGCCTTGCAGCAGCTGTGAAATATAAAGAAAAGGAGAGGCCAAAAGGAAAAGAAAAGTAGTTGGTGAGTTACTAGAACAAGAAATGATCCTGTGAGAGATCAGAACAAAAATTACATGGGGGAAAGAAAGAGTCAGGAAAAAACATCCCAGGGAGCACATATACATGTGTATCCTCTTTCTTTCTTTTTTCACAGGCATCTGGCACTGGGTGTCAAATGACCTTGCAGGGGTCACTTCAACTCTCTGTGCCTCCTCTATATTAGTTTGCAAATGGTGAATGTATTGGATCCCGGAGTCTGCTCATTGACCAGATACCCTTCTTGTGAGTTTGTTCCCAAAGTGCAGCTGGTAACAAGGCTAGATAGCCTATCCTTGATGGGTGAAACCCTACCAGTCTGCAGAATAGTGTGTGAGAGTGTGAAAAAGGCACAAGGCACACGCTTTCACCACTTTCAAAACTCGCTTCCAGTCCCTCAGTCACGCCATGTGTGTGGGCCCACTTGTGGCACTGCAGGTGGAGTTGGCTCTAGAGGACAAGCCTGTGTTGCTCAATCCCTGCCTTGACATTCAAACCAGTCTTCCTGCCCATTCAAAGCTTCTTTCCCCTCAATTCCATCTTTACCAGCACTAGGACCCACCCTTGCTCATCAGCAAAGGCTGCAAGGGCTGATCTCATAAAATCTTTAGCAGAGGCATGAATTTACTGTAGAAAAGGTGCAATATAGGGGTTGTTGAACTCTGTCCTTCAACATCAGCAGACACAGCACGTGGTGAAAAGGATGTGCACAGTTTCCACACCAGCTGCCCTGGAAATCACTGGAATTAAGACCTGAAGAACCACTGGCAATGTTATGACTCAAGGCAGGGGGGAAAATTACAAAGAAAAGTCATCTAATAAATAAATAAGGGATCTGAGAACAGGGTTAGCTAAAGAAAAGTAGGCCCTGATGCAGCAACACTCTCAAGACACTGTAAATGACTTGAAGCTCTTGAGGAGGCAAGTACTCTAGAGCTAAAGTGCTTTGCTGGAGCAGGGTCTTTGTACATATTAGGACTACTGGATCTCAAAGATGGTAGTATGCGCTTTTAGTATAGGAATAGGTTAGCCCTGAAATTTTCTCTTTGAGTTAGGCATTCTTATTTCCTCAGCTGGCTGTCTCAAGCAGTCTGGTCCATGCTGTGGGAGGTGTCTGAAGGAATTACTCTCCAGTAGGAAGCAGAGGCAGATTCAGCAGGATCAGCAGAGGGAGATTCAGCTGCAGGACAACAGCAGACAGAAAGACTCATCAGCTTGCACAGTCAAACTGAGACTTTCAGCAACGCCAGCAAAACTCCTGCCAAGGAGCCAGTCTCCCTCAGAGTGAGGGAGGACTGATCCATATTGCTGCACAACTGGCCTGGTGTCCCATTTCACAGGGACAGAAAAAGGCAAATTCTTCTAAGGGCCTTGCAATTCCTGCAGTATGTTTTTGGATTTCACAGCTGACGGTTCCAACTCTTTGATGGCATATTCGGATCAATAATATTTCATGGGAAGCGGCAGAAACAAATACACACTCATCTAGTCACTGACTGACAGTAAAACAGCATCTCTCACTGTTTGCCAGCCATGTTCCTGGTGTGCCTGTCAGCAGCTATGTTGCTTGAGGAAACAGACAAAGAAGAAGGCAGGGAGGAAGAAACTCCTCAGTACAGTTTACAGCAATTCATGGTTGTGAAACTCTCCCTCCAGTGCCAGAAAACCAACTTCAAGATGGCCCTGTTGGTTACTGAAATGTTGGCAGGGTAACCCTGCTCCCATTGAGAATGAAGAAAGTTTTGCCATAGGCATGGGGAGAAAGATAATAATCTCTTCACAAGGAAAGATATAGCCATAACTTACATATGTTTTCTGGAAGAGTCCTTGAGATGCAGGGCCTTCTGCTACCCCCAGGCTAGTGTCTACATGGTGGTTGGCTTCTGTAAATAAAAGTAGCTGGCATCCCCTGAATCCTTGGGTGTACACACATCAGAATATGGGAAGTCTTGAGCTCACAGCAAGATGTCCAAAGTCTCTGGGGAACCACACTGGCTATTAAAGCTTGTCACATAATGAGTGAAAACCTGGAGGGGCAGAACTTTGGTTCAAATCCAATAGCTTTTTCTGAAAGATTCTTTTTTTTCTACTAGACAGTAAATGGAAAAACAAATTTCAGACTGCTTCAAGCCAGAAATCTTGACTTGCCTTGAAGAGAAATGTTTAGCTTTTATTTTATTTTATTTTAGAAATCGTTGGTCTGTTTTCCTTCTCCTTTTTAATGTTGGTCAATGTTTTGAGTGATAATCAAAACAAAAGGTCCACCATCTTCTTCTTCCTGAACTGTCAAAACAAATTATTTCAGACTTTTGATTGGGGGGGGGACAAAAAAACCAAACAACCAAAAAAACCACACACAGACAAACACACACACAAAAAAGTAATCAAATTGCTGGAACATAGTATTACAACACAAAACACCCCAAAATTCAAATCCTCCCTCACTCCCTTTCTCAGCTAAAATTATTAATCGAATTTATGTTCTTGTGACCCAAGCTGCAAATAGTTATGTTCACCTGAAAATTCCTAGGGCAAATTTGCTGTTGTTTTAGAGCTCTCCTTTCTGCCCTGCTCTTCCCTTTACAGTTTCTCTTGTGCCTGTTGAGTGAATTTTTTGGGGAGGGTGGGCACTCAAGAAGACATAGCATTTGGAAAGGTGCTGCCCTGCCCTGCCATCCCACAGCAGCACTCCTGCCATGTGATCTGGAGCTGCAAGCCTTGGGACCAGCACTGCCTTTCCAGCCTTGTCCCCACCCCAGGTCCAGCCTGCTCTACAGGCTGGCAGCGGCAGTGGGAAACAAGCTGTGGAGAGTAAGATGTTGCCAAAACCATTAAAAGGCAGGAAGAATTGGCTGACAAGTGAGGAGAGGCAGCCTTGGGCAGCTGTTGAAAGAGGACTTCATCTCTTCCACTGTTTATACCTGGGGAGATTAGGGATAAAGCAGAGAGGAAGGAAAAAGTGTTTTCTTATGCTGTGAGAATTGAAAGCAAGGGGCATCAAAGCAATAGGGGAGAGAAAGTCAAATATTCTTGGCAATCATCCCTCAGTTTTAAATTCACTGAGAATTCTCATCCTCAGTATTTGCCTGCTTATTAATAGTTTTCCTGTAGTTGGATTTATTTCTGCATTCTAGGTTGTCAAGTTTGAATTAAAGAACCAAGTGGAAGAGGAGGAACGTCTCATGATGGCCTCTGAGCCAGCTTGGAGGGGTGCTAGTGGGAGGTTTCACTCCCTCTAACATGAGCTGGATCCTTTTGATGTGGCAAGCATCTGCCAAGAGACAAAAGATTGGGCTTGGGATGTCCCTATCTAAAAATAACTGTCAATGAGCAGTTCACATCAGGGAAACTGCTCTTTGGTGAATTCTGTTCTCATCTGAATTTGCATTCTGGCTTTACTTATTCAGCAACAATTTCTGATTATGTTTCAGTGGTGCTGATGGCAAAGAGAGAGCAGAAAACGAATCACCTGGGACATTTATTATATGCAAAAGTAGATATTGTTATATCTATTGATATATTTCTATATTGATATTAATATCATTTCTCTTTCCTGTACATCATCATTGTCAAGTGCTCCACATCACAGAACAAATACCTTAGACTTCTTCCTAATTCACAGTAGAAAGACAGCCAGAAACATGTTTCTTTATCACTAAAAAAAAAAAAAAATTGTGCAGTGCCTGAATGTGGCCCATACAGAGTAATTCATTCAAGCAGTTGCAGCCCACTTGGTAGAGGGCAGCAGGGCTCTTTGTCCCTGGAATCTACTGGACAGGGAGAGAGGGAATGAGCTGGACTTCACACTGCCAGCATCACCAGGAAAGGCATTGAAACAGTGCACACTGACAGAGAAACAGTATACTGTTTCCACTCAACCAGTTTTGTGACACTACATTTTGCCTCTGATTCAGGGATAGTGCCAAAGCCTTCCCCAGACAAGGCGTTTACAAAGTCTTCAGAAAGCCTATAACACAGTGGTGATTAGAGTATGTGCTTTAGTTTTGTGGGTTTGTTTTGTGGGTTTGTTTCAAGAGAAAAAGAGAGGCTTGTTGATTGCTAAAGCTCATCTCTTTCATGGCAAACAAACCACCACCACCACCAAAAACAACAAACCCCCCCACCCCCCACAAACCCAAACTAAAATCAACCAACCAAACAAAAAAACTGCGCTAAACCACCGTGAGCTAAACAACTTTACAAGAAGTAAGGAATGACCCCACAGGACCAAAATGCCTTTTTCTACATTTAGAGAAAAAACAAAGTTTCCTTTCTGACTGGCTGCATTTGGGATAAAATTACAAAGCATTGATCCTGCTAAAGGGATGCTCCTGCTTTGGGAAGCAATGCAGGGAATGCCCACTGATTCAGGTGAATAGCTGATAGAATGACATTTCTTTATAATCACAGCTGTGTTCCTGCAGAAGCCAAAAATTTTTGTTATGTTTGTGTGTTAGCACTGCAGGTTGGTCATTCAAAGCCACAGACTGCCAGGATTCTGCCTCAGCTTTGTAATGTTAGACTTCTCTGACACAGGTGGATGTCAGATCTGACCTAAATGATGTTCCTTGAGCCAATAATTTTCACTCTGTGTCTGCACTCCATTTGAGAGGACCTGGAGGAGTTCAGTGCAGGCAGGCTTGCTGAGCGCAGAGAAGTACACCTGTTTGATAATACAGTTGCGTTTCAATAACTCAAGAGAAAAAAACAGAAAAAAAACCCTTTCCAGCTTGAATGAAACATTCTATTCAATCCAAAACATATTACCTGAAATTTCAGAGTTTCTGTCACATTTTCCAAGCTAAGAAAGGATTGTTTGTTTGTTTTCATGTAGGGTTTTTTTTTTTTTTTTTTTTTTGTGGAGTGCTTAGACTCAGGAGGAATTAATGCCTTTACTCTCTTCTGTAAATCTTTGGGACAGTTGTCTCTCCCAAGAACTATACGGAGGTATCTAAAGCCACAGTTCGATGAACTTTTTGTTCATTTTTAACACTGGCATGACTCACACCCATCTTTCTGCTGTTCTCTTCTCCCTCCTACCTGCTTTTCTGGCTGTGTTATTACAATTGCTTAAGGGGTTAAAAAAACCCAACAACAACCCAACCCAAAACAAAAAACCCAAATGGAACTAAAACAAAAAAAAGAGGGGTGTTTTTAAATGAGACAATCTTCCTCATTCTGTTCAGCTGCAACACACTTGAGCTGGTAAAACTGAGTGGGCAGGAGTGAGAGGTAAAGGACAAACTATGAACAAGTTGTCCTTTTCGGTAGAAGCCAGCGTTCATCAAATTATAGCCTTGATTTTTTTTTTTTGTCTGTTGAAGCTGTTCAGTTTTTTGCAAATAGCTCTCTGCATATGGGGACAAAAAAGAGAAGGACTTTGCAAGCTGGTGAGCAGGAGAAAGAAAAGAGATGCATTTAAGACTTTACTTGGCAAACCAGCAAAGCAGCATTTGATTGATCTGTTACTGAGGAAGGAAGGGAATAACTTCTGGGATTCCTTCCTCTCTTTCCTGAGCCCAAGAAATACCGAAATTTGCCATGAGCAGCAAATAAATACATTTAGAAAAGCAGGAGGCACAGATACTCAGAAGGAAGGCAGCATCATGACAGTTTCAGACTCCTGCAAAGGCAGGTGGGCAAGCCTGCAAGCTCGTCACCATCCACCAGCTCCTGATATTTTCTTCTGTGTGACAGAGCAGGCAAAAAGCAAACCTGAATGAGTGGGACATGAAGCTTGACAAAATTAGAGGAGAAATATGGAGGAGGACATGAGTGGAATGACTGTTTTAGGAATTTGCTGGTTTCTTCTTTCCAAAAAGATATGGTACAATTCAGCTTATGGATTTAAAGGCGAAATTATTGGATAGACTCCTTGGATCACCTCAGGTGAAAGAAACAAAATAAGTGACTGTGCTTGCCCTTGTGTGCAATAACATCCACGTGAAGCACAAACTAACAAATTGCCAATGACATAACATGATTAAAAAAGTCTCCCAGTTTTGCCAATGCTTTCACTTAAAGCTTTAATCACATAGGTTTTCTGCTTTTGCAGAAAACAGCAGTGGAAACTCTCAGGTAAGTTATGCCCAAGGTATTGGGATCTCCTTGTTTCCATATGTGCTTCAGTTCCTTGCTCTCAGTTACCCTTAAAAGCCATATTGCTGGAAGGGAGAGGGGGTTTGGTTTATCTTGATGTTTGAGTGGCCAGGGAGGGTGCAGTAGGACAAGAAAGCCCTCTGGGAAGACACTTCCAAAAGGTGAGTTACTCAGTGTGTTCAGAGGACAAATACTGGGTATATCTGCTTAACAGACTGCAGCATCATGAAAGACCTTCAGAGATTACAGATACCAGAAAATAGAATTAGTCAAGGCCAGTGTGGGTGAGTAATATTTTAAAACACATGACACTTTCAATAAGCTTGGTGATCCTGCTGATAGGAAATGTCTGGTGATGCTGCTGATCACAAATTTTAGTGGTTCTTGTCCAGAATGCAACATTACTAGGATAATGATTTTAGCATCTACACAGTATCGAAAGCAAAAACAAAGAAAAGAAGCTGCCTTTATACGACACTAGGGATTCATTTATGAAGAACTGCATTTCACCCCTAAAAAATACATTAACAAATGTACATTTCACTCTTGTCTAGGAGTTTGTGGCTTGTCCTTAAATGACATAAATATATGAACTGAGAGCCCTAGTTTCAGTTTTGAATTACTTGAAGCATATTTTTTTATTCTCTTTGGCATTTCTGGTGAATAACATAAATACAAAGTGTAACATAACAGTATATGTATACAGTTGGCCCTGTAATGGAAAATCAAAAATGACTGATAAAATGGTATATGAATACCATTAATTAGTTCGTGTTCATGTCAGTAAGTCTCTGTGGCTCACTGACTACAATAACACTGAAGGAATTAATGTAAGATGTCCATACTGTCTGTGAGAGCTGGCAGAATATCAAAGATAGAAGCACAGACCAACAGTTCATGTGGGTTATTTTGTTTAAACAACTGCCTTTTGCATGATCACAGACCTGAGGTCTTAAGTGTTGTGGGGCTGTGGATGGGAGGACTCTCTAGAAGACGAGTAACTCAGTGGAAGTGACTGTTTTCTCTCCCCATTTAGAAAGCAAAGGATGAGGTATTTGCCTCTCAGACCAGGTGAAACACACACACACTGATTTCGTTGCTTTCACCATCAGGAATGCCTTGCTGCTCTCAAAGCGAGTGCTCATTCTTAATAAAAACTTTCCTGCATGGAGTTGATTTGGAATAGCTGCGTGACAGAAGTTCTTAATAGCCTGAGGACGAAAAGGAAAACAACTACTGGGAGGTAGTCTTAATCACTCAAAAAAACTACTCGCTCTGTAACAAAGTCAAAGAGAAGAATTAAGCCTCCTGACCACCTCCTAATTGCTAGCCCTCACCGTCTAAAGGAGGAATGAACCCCAAATATTTGACTGCAACCGGCTTTTACAGAAAAATTATATGGCTGTCTATGGTTGCCCTTCTGTGTAACACTAAATTAGCTCAAATATGGGATCCTCTTTGAATTATGTGCCCATCTAAAAACATACAGTTGACTGTGTTCAGAATATATCCTCATTATATACTATCTTCTCTCCCCAGAAGCAATCCTAAAGCCATCCCTGAGCCATCACCAACCACCACTTCTTTCACACCTCACTGACTTCACAGTTAGCATGACTAAGGCTTTAGAAATGGTTCCCCATCAGACCAGTAGCAGGCAGAACAGCATGACTGATTTGAGAGATATATATATATATATATACATACATATATAAAGAGAGGAGGTTATTGTGGCATCTCAGGAGGTCACATATTTGCTTTCAGTAAATATGAACTTAAAATAATTGGAAAAATGTAAAAAATGTGCACTCAGTTCGGGTGTTGTTAACTCTGAGTTTTTCTTGATGTCAAACTTTGCCAAGTCAAGTGAGTGCAGTGTTTGTGTAGACTTTCATAGGCTTTGCCCTGGACCCCCTCTGAACAATATGTCATTGCTGAGGGAAACCATACACCTGTGGTCTACAGTTCTGTCCTCCTAACATGTGATAGCAACCTGCTCAGTTGTAAATGATACTAAGAAACTGGAAATACTCTTTTTATGAAATTTTTTACTGAAACAGTGCCTGGAGACTGATTAACTCCATGGACAAGCCCAAATCATACATAATCTATGATTTTGCCTACTAAAAACAGCACCATGAGATATAATTTGGGCATGAGAAACATAGCTCAATGAGTCCACTGGAAACAAATGATCTCTGGAGCACTGTTGTTACCTCTGGTCTCTGGTAGGTAGTTCTGAGCTAAAAAGAAGGCAATTCATCCAATGCAAAAATTGATGTAACTGTTTATAAAGTTGAGTCATCAAAACAGAATGCTCCTTCTGTCTTGTATATCAAAAAAAAACAAACCTCTGAGAATCTATGTGAAGATAATCTAGCTAATGAAAGAAACTACGTAAACTGCTTGGTTCAGCCCACAAAGCTGACCAATATTAACAATGGGTGCAAGACCAGAAGATGGTTTTATTTCAGTTTTTGGGACAGCACTCTCCTTTTCAAGATGAAAGAAACATAAATAAGCCTCAGTAAAAAAAAAAATTCTTGACTGATGCCAGTGTGGGAACCATTGTGGGCCTTTTTGTTTGGAAAAATTAAAACTTTGTGTATGAAGTTAGGAAGTCAGGTGAATTTGTTTACACTCCTCTGCTATTCTAAGTGAATATTCTGACATACAAGCAGATCATTAGAGGGAGCTGGCACACCAGGCTGTGAATAACAAGCATCACTGAGATAGAGCAGGACCAAAAGCAGGGCTGTTGGCGATGTGGAAGGTCTCAGCATGGGGTGGAGGCTCTGCCATTCCTGGATGTTGTTTTCCAAGTCTCTGCTGCAATAGAAATGCTTTTTCCCCACCTGTGGCAAGTGGAGAGGAAGATCTGACATCTCTTGGCCTGTGCATCCGAGGGATGGATAGCAGGGGAAGGAGCTGCAGTTTTGCACTTGATCTGGAGAGACAACCATAAGAATCAGCATTTGATCTTTTGGGTGATTTCTTAATCAAGTGTTTCAAGTCTTTGTAATTTTGCCTGTAAGTTTCTTGTCCTATTTCTCTCTACAGGGCTCAGAGAGTCCTAGAGGTGGAAGTGAAGCATCCTGGAGATACTTAATGACCCTCTTGAACTCGACAACCAGCCCCATCCATCTCCTGCATGCAGCTGTGTCTGACCTCATCCAGATGATTTTGTTCCAAAGACCACAGTGATGAAAACTCAGTAGTTCCACAGCATTATTTCAGCTATGTCCAGGTAACAGCACACAGCAATCACCTTGACCCTCTGACATTACAGAATGACTGGCTCATAATGGGAGTCAGATTGGCATCCATTGTGAAAGAGAATTTGCAAAGAGAATTTGCAGCCTAAGGGAATTTGGCGCCCCATTCCTATTGAATTACAATGGGATTTGGGCATTGAATTTCCTTGGTTAGTCCTTTCAGACTTCCCCTCCTTTCTAAAGTAATAAAGATGGCATTTTCATAAGGGCTCTGTGTTGGCTTCTTTTGAAGTTGCTTGAGGTTTTACTGCTTACTTCAGTGAGAGCACCATTTAGCCAATGCTATGCAGTTTTGAAAAACTCATGGTGGGACTTCTGAATTATTTGCTCTTAAATTTATGACCTAAAAGTTTATCCAAATCTAGGGGGGAAAAGTAAAAAGAAAAACATTTAAAAGACATGAAAGGAGAAACTGAGCACAGTGGAGAGAAGTGAACTTGCTGAGATTTAATAAGTAAATTCTAAGGTACACTTCAAATTCAGCTTGGTTATCTTGGTCTCAAATAGCTTTGAAAGCCCTAAGATTTATTTAACTATGGAAGATATGAGGGGGTTTCCAAGACACTTTCCACCTACGATACACCAACATACTAAAAAATCAGCTTTGAAGACAAAGACCTAATTAACTTTCTTGAAGATGCTTTATCAACTTCATCTAGGTATTTGCTGAAAAGCTCTTTTAAACTACATATATGGATTATTAGCTATTACATAATTGTGTGGTCTTTAGTCAATTCAGAAAACCTTTGAAATCAAATGTAAACCAGAGTATACTGGCATAATTGCATATTTGGAAATAGCTTCAATTTCTTACTAATTCTGCCGGATAATGGAGGACTTCCTTTGACAGATTGGAAGCCCAGCTTTGAAAGTAGGCAATTATCCCTCTTGGCTTTGTTTTTACCACAGTTTTAAACTGAGATTACACAGGGGGGTGACACATGGTTAACAATAGGAGATCGTTAACTTAAACATCTTCCATTTATGTGTAAGCATCGGTAATGCAACTGGAAGGCTGAGGCCAGGAGTCCATGCCGAGGGTAGGCTCCAGGCGGTGGAATCTTCATGGAGCCTGGTATCAATGCAGTCATCTAAAGAAACATAAGGGATGAGGTGCAGGAGACAAAACTCCAAGACCAGGAGGACTCCTGAGCAGGATGTGCTTACTTGGCAGGTGATTTTTGTTTACTTGGAGGATCAGTCAAGGCTGAAGGAAACTGACTAGGCTGCAGAGAAGTGGCTGCAAGATTCAGAGCAGGACTTTGGTGGACACAGGAACAACCTGAACTCCTTTGTGGATGTCTCAGGCCAAAAAAAACAAAAAGAAGGGTGAGGCAACCAGGCAGAAAGAACGGTGTTTGATTTGGGCTACAGCTGTGTTTTCCTTCTATGAGATAAAGTGCTGGAAGGGTGGCACAGAACACCCAGAAAGGAGGTGTACCTCACTGCCTTCAGTTATCTTTGGTTCTAAACAATGCCTCATGCTGGGAAGTTAGGATGGAAAGCATTGCTCCAGGGCTCTGGGCTGGCTGGGTCAAATCTCCCGTTTTTATGGAGATCTACTGCATTGTGTCAAGCAAAAGCGCTAAAGGAGGATGTTGTAACCTATACCACTGGAATTTTATGACAGTAAAACTCCACCAATTTTATAAGTCCTAGGCAAGCAGCTTAATGAAGTATCCAGCCCTGGAAACTCAAACTGAACTTCACTGATCAGTGTCTTTAATGACCAGAAAGTGAACTTGATCTTTAACAGTGAAATAAACTCTCCTGCATCTAGTCAACTAAATTATTTCTGTCTATCAGTTGTGATTAGCATCAAGATGAGCTGAAACTCCTGCAGAATCTTCTATTATTTGTTCCTTCATCCATTTTATTCAAAAGTTATTCACCCAGTTTCTGAAGTCCCTTACCTCAGTGGACTGTGGTTCCTGGTCTCCCTGCATAATGGTTTTCTTGTAATAGCAATGTTTGAAAATAGCACCAAAGCAGGAAATAATCTACTTTCAGTATATGCAGAAGATTCTCTTCTTTGTTATGGGCAGATGCAAGCTTGATGAACAGAGAAATAATTTGTCCACTCCAGCAAATGTACTCTAAAAATAAAATAAAAAAAATTTAAAATGTGGAGGTAAGCATAAATTGCAATTAGGTTTTACAGAAAAAGTTGAGCTGAAAGGAAAAACATTTTAGGTGGGGGTGAAAGAAGGTGGGAGAACACGGTATAATTTTATATTTTTTCTTAATTCCACAAAGATGATAAATATTGTAACTAAAACAACTCCCGCAAGAGACTTTTGAATTTAGGCTCAGAAATTCTCTTAGTATTTCATACTGCAAAAAGATGTACAAACACATTCAGAGGAAACAGAACTTCTCAACTACTAGCTGCCCTTCAGCTAACAGGATTTTGTTTGTTAGACTCAGATGCATATATCTGCCTCTCCTATTTGGACTCATCTCCAAAAAAAAAAAAAATTGAACGCAGGGAGAAACTGTAATATTCAAACAGAGATCTCTGATTTGGCACTAACAAACTTATTTCTCTCTGCAGCCATCAGTGAGGCACATACCTACTGAATGTATGATACTTCAGGTTGCTCTGATAGCAGCTCTCCTCCTGCATATTGCAAACTGGAGATGATTCTTATATTATGGTAAGTGTTGCTGGAACAAGTAGGACCCAAGGTCTGACACAGGCTCTCCCCTCATGGTGTCAGTTTGTCCTTCATCTCCCATGTAGGTTTAATTGTCTGATTGTGGATGCAAGACACTAATTCTCTTTGCTTCTTCCTATCATGAGGGGATGGAAAAAAAAAAAAGAAAAAACCCCACCCAATTGAAGAATTTAATAATTCCAGTGACACTGACAGTTTATTACAAGACTCTTTACTGTGGACAGCTAAATCCAACATGAGGCTACTAGACTTGCTTACAAGTGCTCTGGGAATGGAGAGGTGACCAGGGATGTTCAGTCACATTCAAGCCAAGACATATTGGTAATGTATTCAATTCAGTTTCAGGAGGAAAGTTCAAATGACTTGGAAGATCATCTGCCACCATCTTGCTCATCCATGTGTTAATGGGGTCACAGCTTTACTCCCTGGTACCTCATTTCTCCTTTCATCTGTTTATTGTCTATCCATTGCTGCAAAACATTTATAGCTATAAATGTTTTATATTATAAATTATAAATTATAAATATTATAAATTTATAGCTATAGCTCTTCCTCAGTGGATAGCACAGAGACCCACTGCTCCCATCTGGTGTTTCTCAGATCTTCTCCCATGCAAATAATGCTGAGTAGGTTTCATATAAGGTATCTTTTACATCAGATTTTCCTGCCAGAACTCTCCTGTGAGCTACTTTTCTCAGTCTTATACTTTCAGGGTCTTAATACTCTAACTAAGGAGAGGCCTTATTGCAGTTTTCAGCCCTTCATGAAGCACAGAGAGGACAGAGCCAGACTTCTCTTGGGGCTGCACAGCAATAGGATGAAAGGCTATGCATGCAAACTGCAACAAGCTGAGTTCTGACTACATACTGAGTAAAAAAAAAAAAACCACAATGTGAGTAGTCAAATACTGAACAGAGGCTCAGTGTTGTTATGGGACCTCTACCCTTGATGTTAAAAAGTCAAGACTTGGAGCAAACTGACCCAACTGACTATGGCCGAGTAGAATGTTGAACCATCAGATGACCTCCAGAGGTCTCTTCCGATCCAAATTATTCTATCAATCTACATCTACTTATTATTTTACATATTTAGGCTACTGTGGTTTTATAGAACACAACGATATTAAAAATTTGACAACAGACTGCACAAATGAATAAATAAATGAGGTTTTCTCCTATCTTGGCATTAATGAAGTTTTATCTAAGACTGAACAACACTAATTCCATTTTACAAAAAATGCAGGCTGATAAAGACTACGTGTGGATTTTCTACCAATAAGCTTCAGTAAGATCTTCTGCAGTTTCACTTTTTCTCCAATTACAAATGCAAACCCATTAACTCTTTATCTTGACTGGCTTCACATTTCATAATGGGACACTATGAAACCAGTCCAATCATTAAAATCAAAGGGAGCCCATTTTCTTGGCATCTGTGGTTTGCAAATCAAATCATGTTGGACATTGTTTCTCAGTGGCTGTTGGGCATCTTTGTGGTTTTCTGCTCAGCGTTTTTAAAATGCATACAGAGTGGATATGGCCATAGTAAATCACTGGTTTTTTCCATAATTTTCCATGCACTCTTCTTTCAGTGGGAAATGGTAGTAGAAGTGAAAGATTGCCCTAGAAATGACAGGGAGGACCAGGATTTTAAAGACCTAAAACGTGTGTTTGCTGTCTTAACCTCCCCTTCCTGTCATTGCAGATTTTGCTCTCTCTGGTTAATTTTAGTATAACCTGTACTTCAAAGAGATGAAATATGCTAATTAATTAACATCTCTATAATTCTTGAAATAGAAACTGGCCCAGCACTGCTCTGAAATTGATTCTCCCTGTATTTACAACAACAAAACACTAAATTATGTTTTTAGACTTTTGTGGTGAAACCAATATGGTAATTTTGTTAGGTAAGTTTTCTGCAACTTGTTGTAAATTGTGGCATAATAACCCTCAGCCTGCATGTGCTGAGAAATTGTTTGGATGTAACAAATGGTGATACTCTTGTTGCTTTTTTTGTCTCTAGTGGGGAAGAATCAGGACATTGTGGTTGTTGGAGGTCTTGATATAGCATGTTGAAATCAGAGGAAGGACATTTACTGACCTCAGGACTGTATGAGCAGGAACAAAAATCCTAATTTTGAATTTCTTATCCTTTTTTTTTGTTTAATCCAGATGTTCTTAAAAGTTAATACGGCCTCAAGCTCTTTGTAAGTCCCTTCAATTTAAGCTTTGGTTTTTCCTCTCTCCTTGACTAGAAGAACAGACAACTTTAAAAATAAAAACAAAAACAAACAAACAAACAAGAAAAAAAACTAACTAAAAAATCACCAAACCAAACCAAAAAAACCCAATAAACAAAGTATATAATTTATGGCTTTCCATCACCTGAACAGAGGAACAGAGGTTAACTCTCCCAAATTACATTAAGCTGGCTGCCTGGTTCCCAAAGATACCTTCTTTTTTTTATTATTTCGTGGAAGCCATGCAACATGACACCAGATCTCCCCCAACAATTCTATGGGAACCAGCACTCCAGCTGTGGATGGATTGCAGGAGGAGAATGAGCAGCCTAAAGCCCTAGTCAGACCAAACCAACAGACAAAATCACTAGAGAACAAGCTTTTTCATTCAGGCAAGCTTGAGGAAGGGACTATTTACACAAAAGTAAATTTACTTCGCTGGTACCTGTTTTGTTTATTAACACCATGGAAGACCACAAGTGCTGCGTTTCTCTCAGCCCAGGTTTCCTTTCAGCCTGACCTCCTGTCACATGACTGGAATAGTATAATGTTGGGATGTGTTACCATGGCAATGACAGCAATGATGGCATGTGTTCAGCATAGCCAAATTTGAACCTAATGAGAGCAGATGTGACTTGGAACTTTCATCCCCGAAGAGCAGATCTGGTTACAACGACGTGCCTTTTCTTGGGAATCATGGAGAAAGCTCCTTAATACAATTCTCTGGGATTGTATTAGCTGTGAACACCAATATGAATGGGAGAAAACAATTTCTGCCTGCTGTAAACATCGTCTTATGAAGTTGAACACTCCCATATCAGAAGAGCTGGGAAAGAGGACAATACATGAGAAAAACAGTTCTCTTCGCTGATGTGCATTATCTTCCTTAAACATAAGCAGATTCCTGTAAGTCATTGTGTGTTATCAGTTCTGGTCTCTACACTTTCCTAAGAAAATAACTACTTCCAGTTGCTGCAGGTCTGTGTGACATGCTATGCAAAGCTGCAAAGCACCATGAATAAATTATGGCTGTCACCAACTTCTCAGTGTAAAAAGGACTGTTACAAAAATAAATTAGCACTACCCTTGAGCACTGCTAAGAGCAAACATCTTACATATGACTTTGCTAACTAAAAGAGTAAGAAGACCTCCACTTCACCATAGCGAAGCCCTGTACAAACAATGCATTCTCCACGTGAGAGAACAGCCACTGTGATAAACAACCACAGAGAGATAAAAGGTTCTAATGCAAGAAAGCAGCATTCAAACCAAACATTTTAGAGCCAGTTCCAGCCCTGTTAACTTGGATCAGGATCACGGAGAAAAGTCTTAGGCTCCTTCATCACTACTCTGGTTAATGCCTTCTCTTGTAGCTTCTTTGGGAGAGACTGAACTTCCAAAACTCCCCCTGCCCCCAGGGTGTTGTCAGCTGGAGATGCCAGAAAGGAAGTAGCTCTGAACCCCACCCATCACTATGTAGGAGATGTCTTATACTGCAAGTACAGTGACTTTAGATTTGCAAAAAACAGCTACAACTTTGGCCTCGGGAAATTTTTGGGAAAAAATTCTTACAAACAGTGGCATATGTATCTGTATGTTTAGATGGAAGAAACCATCCTATCTTTGTATGTGGAGTCTCCTGTCTGCATCTTTTCTTTCTCCTCGAGGTTTTCAGAAGTCCTGATCCTAAACCAGAATTTCACATGCAAATGTTCATTGCTGTATCTGTGGGGACTTTCTACTAGAACTGCCTAATGGACTTTTCACCAGAGATTATTTGAGAAGCCAATTAATCCTCTTCATATCTCAACATCGGACCAAAACTAATTAGGCAAACCTTGAAATTACTTAGGAATATTTGTTTTTAAACATAAAAAAAAAAAAAAAAACAACAAGCTAAAAGAGGGGAGGAGGATTACCATATCATTGTCTACTCCTCTTAATACTTACATGTATTATGTGGCAGAGGACGTGTCTATGAAGATCTTATAGCCTTCTCAAAAAGCAGCTGAAGCTCGTGCTGTCCTTTCAAGCATGTGCTGCTGCTTCTCTTATTCTCCCTGTAGCTCTCTGTCCCTCCTTCCTAAGAAATTCATCACAAGCTTAACCCAACTCCCATTTCCAGACTCTAAATTTTAACTTTAAAGGAATCAAAGGTAAATTTCCAGGGAGTAGCAGCAAGGGAGGGCAGGTAAGCTGCACTTTCACATCAAAACCTTGCCTCTTATACTCCACTTCCCTATTCTGATAACTCAGAACCTTTTGGGGAGATAAACCTCTAGATGCTGCTCGGAGTCCTTTAGGAGAGCAAGACTTCACAGTGCCCTGGCTGAACATCCTGAAGGAAAGCATCCCTGCCCAGTGGTCTCACCCAGCATATGAAGCTCCTACCATCCTCAGGTGGGACAGCAGAGCAGGATATGGTGCTTGGCCAGAGAGCTGCCAGTACATGCTCCTGGATGGATGGAACACCAAAGACAAGAGGTAGAACCTGTAAAGAGGTTGCTTTTCAGCACACTGGGCATCAAGCCATCACCCTTCCTTAGTGCTGGCCAAAACCAATGCAACCACACATCCCCTGTGCACTTCATGTTGCACCAGGCAGGTGGACTATCCCATACGATTCAGGGTGACAGTGTTCTTTGCCTGGGCGTGACATCCCAGCACCGTGGTGAGCACTGCAGTGTGATGAGTGATGGCTCTGACCCCTCAGCAGGCTGGGCATATCACCAGCTACAGCTGAAATGTTAGCTGAAAGCTGGGTGAAAGGAATCTGTTTAACAGGTGTGCTAGGAGCCTGGAACACAGACTTGGGCTGGGGCCAGTACCACTGAATGTCTGCTGTGTTGCTTTGCTGGTTGGCTAGAGTTACAGCAGGGTGGAGGGAACTGAATGCAAATGCCTCTTTGTCTGCAGCAGCTCCTTGCTTGCTAGAAAATTCTCTCAAGGTTCCTGAGTCATCTACTGCCCAGGAGCCGCAGCCCTCTTTTCCTCTTGGTTTTCTTTTTTCCACCAGGAACCTACGCAGCTGTCCTTTGCCAGGGGTTGTTACTTTGCAGTCCCAGTTCAAACTAGAAAACACAGGACAGCAGAGAGCAACAGTCCTGAGATTTGGTTTGTTCAGGATGTCCATCAGAGTCTTTCAGATACGACTTTGACTTGTAACAGTGAGCTGCCAAGTCAACCTTCTCACCACGCAACTAACAGATAATGATTGGAAGAGATCTAAACACGTTAGGCTTGATGGGTTGGGACAGTTTTAGCAAGCTGAGTAAGAGCTTTCTGAGCCAAAGCAGTATCCTCTGCATCCTCATGACTTCAGCCACGCGTCAGCAAGCCCTTACGTGTGAATATGTCTGACTGTCAGCCAGAAAGTTTCCTGAGGTTCCCTTGACTCCCTTCACTGGGAGGTTTGAGTGTGCAGGACCAGGTGGCAAAAGAACTGGGAAGCTTTCCTTGATCCGGAGTTTTCAAATATGCCATTAATGATTTTTTTTTAATAAAAATTTGACTCTGTATGCCTGAGATCAATAAGAGCTTTGATTCTGACCTTAATGGGATTTTTGGAAAAACATTTAATAATTTCTGTGCTTCTGTCCACCAGCAACAACTACAGCAGAAACTTTTTTACCAAGTGCTAGCACTTCATGGGGCAAGTAAGGAAAGAAACTAGAAAAGCACAGTCTTGCTATACAATTGGCCAGGTTGTCTCCAGAAAGAAGTCCTGAAATGGGAAACAGCAAATTCTGCAGTCTGTACAAATTTAGTATGCCACAAAAGTGCGGCTGGCCAGAGTGTGATACATTCAGTCCACTGAAAATCTTTGCAGGACCAGAGCCATAATGACCTCAACTTTATGTGCTCTTACTCTCATTCTTACTATCTTACTTCTTGATTGACCTCCCAGAATGAGGAAAGATAGCAGAATCTATCCAGGAACTCTTCAAATCAAAGAGGGTTTTTCATCACCTGAAAACAAAAACAAATGAAACCAGAAACATAGGTTGGACAGGTAAATGTTCCTAAATGAACCTCATTCTTTAATTCTTTCAAACAGCAAGCATGCCATCATGTCAGGGAAAACTGCTAAGCTGAAACAATAATTATGATTTGCCTTTTGTGATTTAGCAATTAATTAGCATATGACTAGTGAACATTAGGCTTATACAAGATTGCAAATCTGTAGTCCCAACCTCAGCTGGAGGCACTGTCAGACTATACTGCTGACATGAGTCTTAATAAATGGATTGGTAATCTTTGTTATCGGTTTCTTTCCTGTTCAGAGGGTAAGAAACATCCCGTTCCTCTAGGTCTGAACCAGGATTAATTAATTGGTCTCATATGAACCTGAAAGCCATTAAGAGCATGAAGGATGAAAAGCAATTCAAACTGCTTTATTACTATTTTCTAGTAAAGTACCAGTTTAGACTCCAGACCTACTGTGAAGCAGCAGGTTTCCAGATACTGACTGTGCTGGCATGTGCTTCTGGAAAAGAGGAAACAACTGATTCCTAAAAGCAGAAACATCTGCTCGAGTCATGAACACACTTTCTAGCTGAGACCAAACAGCAGGACTGCTAAAGAAGTCCATGTGCTGCCAGCCACATTGACCAGAACCACAGCAAAATGGTGGTGAGCTGTGAACCACACTAGCTCCTCCTTCAACGTCACCCTAAAAAAATAATTTTAGGGGGCTCATCATAGTCCTTACCATGCTGTCTTTTACAAATAAAGCAACAAGACCCTTTTCCACCCCCAGGTACGGGTGGAGGAGCAGGAGACTCATCAGCTTCAGTGAGGTCAAAGTGGACGAGTTGCCAGTCTGGGCACAGCATTGGGACAGTTCAGATCTTTGCTTATGGTGGTTATATTACACTACATTTTCATTTCTTGGGCTATTGGATCCACTTGTCTACCCATTTATATCACTATGAGCAAACTCTACCAAAGTCTCCGTGACAGGATAGTAATACAAGTATAAGAGAATTTAGCCCACTGATGTTAAGAACCCATTTAACATGCTTGTCTGCCCTGAGTTCAGTTTACTTGTCTGAAAGTAAAGAAAGGGAAGTGACCATTCCAGTTCTGGAACATAGCTTTTCTCACAGCAGCAGAGCTGCAAAATCCAGGTAAAAATATCAAGACACTCTCAGTAGTTTAGCGTTGCTGGCAAGCGAATATGATTGAGGAACCTGACTACCACTGGGATATCAGTCTTATGTTCTTAGCAGAGAAGCTCTCCCCACCTTTCATCCTCTATTAGTAACATGGGCTTTTTCACTTGCGTCAGAAGGACAACATACTTAAAATCAAAAGAATGACAACAAAGTCTGAACAAAAGAGAGCAGACAGTAAACTTCAACCTTGTAGCAATGAGCAGTGTATGTAGACTTATATTCTGCAAATAACTCAAACAGAGGATGAGTTTATTTTTGATCTGTGGTTAGTTCTCCCATTGAAGACATCAGAGTCTGACCATAAGCATTTGCTAAAGTCCTTGTAGAATGAGCATCATAGAACTGAATACAGCCCAGAGAGAAGAAAAGTGCCCAGTCAACCTGTGGGGCATGTTTTCCAGTTCCTACTACACCTTCCTTTACAAACTATTTACCCTTCTTGTCTGCCTCACAGCATTATGTGAGCATTTTCTGCTTCAGAACTAACACTGCAGCCTTTGATCCTGCAGTGAGTCCCATAACTGAGACCTACAGTAAGGAGCTCTTTCTTCCTCTTGCTTCCAGGCCTCATGAAACATATCTCCATCCACACTTCAGCAATGCACCCGAGCACGTGCTTAACATTAAGGTCATGCAGGACTTATGTATGTGATTAAAATTAAGCATGCATTTAAATGCTGTGTGGAACTGGGACCTCAGTGAGGACGGCTGTTGGATCAACCTGCTATGACCTCTGCTGAGCTGATTATAACTCAGCCTTTGTAGCATTCTATTTTTCCAAAAAAAGTCATCATTTATTCACTGTGTCTTGTAACCAAAATTTAAACGGTCCTGGTTTTTTTCTCTATGATACTGTGCAAATGATACCGATTTTTCTAGCCCTTTAAATACTTGAGATGACAGGAAAGATTACCCACACACCCCTGCTTCCCCCCTGCCCTGTTCTGTAACAATTTCTGTGTACCAAGAAGGCATGTGGAGCAAAAAAATACTCTGGGTGCTTTTAAAGTCATAGGAAAAAAAATAAAATCAATTTCTGTAAAAATTTCAAGTTTCTGAGAAACCAAGTTTAAGAGAAAAAAAAAGTACATTGGGTTTGTGTCCGTAGCAGAACAAAGAAGAATGGTGAATCATCCACATCACAAAGATTCCTGTCTTGTCCACTTCTGACCATTGAAAAATTTGGAGGCATAAATAATGAGACAGATTTTCTTCACTTTCTCTTCTGAAGGAACATTGCTTTCTTGCTGAAATCTCAGAGAGGACTCTGGGTATGTAGAATTGAGAAGCAGAAGAAGATTTTTAATTTTTGTTTTCCAGATTCATATCTGGAATCAATCACATATGGATTGTGCTAGTCTACTAACCAAAAGAGAAAACAAAACCAAAGCAAAACAAACAAGCCATGGGATCATCTGCATCACTGCTGTAAACAGATTAGCCCCAAGTCATGTGAAAACTCCTTATCACACAGCTGGGATTTAACATATGAGGACACTTTGTTGTGTGGCCCTCAGTGTCCATTCACTCTGATGTTCCAAAGGCAAAATATTTTCACAGTGCTTTTTTTCAATTTACCTATCATACATATTATGAACAGAGACAGTTGATCTTCCTTTTGATTTTTAATGCTTCCCCCTTTCTGTCCAGAAGGACTGCTTAACCTAAAACCTTAATCCTTAAGCTTGGAAAGTCTGTAGTCACTTGCCTTCATAACCATGTAGCTTTATCACTGCATCATCAGAAGTACTATTTTTTTTAGCAGAAAAGTCGATGTGCTAAGCCTCTCCTCCAGCATTGCAGCCTTCTGATATTTCAGCCTGAGATAAAGTCAGTGTCTTCGCCCAGACTCATAGGTGGGGCACTTTTTAATTCTGGGTTGTTTTATCCTCCCCAGATAGCTGCGAAATCTTGGCTAATCAAGAACCAAAAGGCTAGTAAAAATTCCATGTTTTACCCTGAAAGAAAAGGAAAAGAGCTGTTTACCTTAAGTAGATAATCAAAAAGAGAGCTGAAAGTCCAGCATTTTACAGTCCCTGAAAGCTCTGCCATCCACGTCAGCAGGCCAGAATTTTACATGGGATTACAGTTGGTTCCTGGGTGTTTTAGCCTTCTCTTTGGCTTCCACAGGCTTTACAATAGCTTCTGTCCTTTTTTCCAATTCATATAACTGAGTGTTTGATGTTTCCCTCTTCTTTCCCCGAGAGTGGCCAATAACCTCACCCTTTACTAGAGATGGGAAAAAGCATATAAGAAAGAGATGCTGGAAACCAAAATTCATTATTTCTGCCACTCATAGAGGACTTTTTCTTCATTAAGTGTGTTTTCTTGAGGGCATAAGAGAGCTTTAAATCTTTTTTCTCTGGTTCACACTTCTGTTCTTATATACTTTTACCACTCCATCCAACCATTTCTCCACTTAAAGCCCTTGCATTTCATTTTTTTGGTCTTTCCATTCTGCCTCTCACCAACCCACCTCTCCTCAGGCCTAGTTATTTTAGAGAAATACGTACAGAACTTCTCTATGATACATGAGATGCCCCTATTTATAAAAAATATGCAAAATATATGCTTCATATTTTTATACCCCACTATCAAATTGGGTAATGTGAGGTTAAATCAAGAACAGACATAGTCTTATTTAGCTCTCTGGTATTCATGATAATGAAAAGCTGAAACGTCTTTTTTTTCTTTTTTTCCCCTGAATTTCAAATTTAGGGGAAAAATTCCAAAATTTAAACATGTTTATAGTATAACTATAGAGTATATAGCTTAACTTAATAATTTTCTTTCTTTCACTCATGAAAAAAGCAATCACAGACAATATATTCCAATTGGTCTCTCAAAGACTGACAAGTTTAGATTTACGTGGTTATTTCATGTGAAAAACTTCATCTTGTAGAATTTTTTTATTAAAGAGTCATGAAGGAAGATGATGGTCTAGTAGTGAATATCTGATACTATAAATTCATCAAAAATAGAAGAAGGGCCTGTAAAAAGTTTATTACAGGACTTTTTGTGGGAGAAGCAAAGCCTTTAGACCTTCAGTCCTTAACATTCAGAGCTTCATGCCTAATCAACAGCACAGGTGGGCTGTGTTTCCATCACAAGGATGCCTCAGATTCCTCCCCTGAAAGGGTGCCTGGCCTTTTAGCTGCCTGGTAAAATGAAAACCTACGGCTGCTCTTGGTAACCTGCATCTCAGCCTACCTGAGAAGCACAAGAGGACATGCTCTTCAGTTTTAAAGAATTTAAGAACAATGACTTTAATCAGAAACATTAGCACTCCCGATTAAATAAACAGCAAGGCATCGGAGAGCCTATGTAACTTCTGCTGAAAAGCTGAGGCCTACTTTGTCTTAGCTTAACATATACGGCAATTTTTGCATGTCAGCTGTGGAGATTTTGCAGTGCCAAGACTCTTGAATTTAATTTGCTCCCTTCTTCTTTACTAGTATGATTTATTTTAACAGCACCAGGCAAACTCAAGACTCCACCTCACTCGACCGTTCATCAGCATTGTCAAGCAAAAGAAAAGAAAAAATGCAATTACTCAAGGTATGCAGAATTTGTTATGGTAGGTCAGATTGATCCCATCTCTGACAATGACCTGCAGCAGATGCTTGAAGAAGGAATACGAGGTCAGAACAGCTACAGAGAAATCTTTCTCTGGTGTGCTCTTCCACATTCTGAAAAAAAAAAAAAAAAAAAAAAAAAGAAGATAAGCCTCTACAAATCTGAATATGCTGTGAGAATTTAGTTGTGTACTTGCATATGCCCCTCTGCATGATTGTCTAGAAAGAGGTTTCAGTGAATTTTGAACAACAGCTGGCTTACAGGGCAGTAAATCCAACAAAAAATATCTGACATGCTGGACCCCAGAACAGAGTTTTAAAACTCAAGGAAGTGTTTGAATGTAGTGTCAGGGAACAGCACCTCATCAAGTCAACCACTTTTACTTGAACATAGCTCAGATTTTCAGCTCTGGCCAAGCTTGGACACCACCACCTCTGCCAACCCCTCCGCCAAAACAGATTTCATTGGGAATGAAATAAAACACACATCTAAACAATAAGAGCAAAACCCACATGTGATCAGCTTACTCACTGTGCAGTGGAAGATCTAAACACAGAGGAATCTGAGGGCCTCTGGGGGAGTTAACACCGGGAGGATGACAGTCACAGTGTTACTAATACTCAACCCTGTGAACTATTTGGCCAAAATAGAACAGGCAATCCCTTCATTTCTAAAGAACAATCCTCACTATATTGAGCTTGGATTGAGGAGCCTGAAGCTTGCCAAAACTTTGACTTTATCAAATGTTCTACAGTAGCCCAGCCAAAATCATCTTATTTTGACTGGTTGAAGAGCTTTCTGTTCTTTTCTACTTGGGGTTCGTATACATGCATCACTTGAGTCTCTGAGCATTTCCAAGAGGGCAGTAAGCAAGCGAACCTGAAGTCTGTGGCATGTATGTTTTCTTATCCTCTTTTAACAGGTTGTTTGGGCTTGCAGGTATTCTGCTTACAGTTCTGTTGTGTTTGCATGCATATAGCCTTCACATATACATATGCTTGTGGCTATGTATTTGCATGAGACAGAGCAATTTCAAAGAAACAAGAGTTTCCTTTTTAAACAATGGTGCAGACTGCAATTGTCCTTATAAGGCTGTTTCTTAGCATGGCCCCAAGCCCTGACAAAGCACTCTGTTCTGCTCAGCAAGTGCTGCCTTTGCAGTGTGAGGATCCACTCTGCTACAAGCATGAAGGGCACTTGTTACCTTGGAAAACAGAGGAAAAGCTGATTGAGACCCCATGGGACATTGTTTCCCAGCTTAAAATCCTTCCTGAACTGAGGGATTGATGGATTCTTCTATAAAGGAGCAAAGTGCAAGTACACCTAAAGGGAAACTTTTTTTTTCTTGATTTGTTTAGATGTGTGGCAGGAAAGAGCTAATATTTTGGAAAGAATCATCTGAAAATGAAAAAAAAAAAGAAAGCCTAGCAAATGAGTGCAACAGGTAGCCCATAAGGTCTGGTCATCCTGCTGCTTTGTGTGCTGAGGCATTTGATGGCTTGACTTGCTAGGTGAGACATTGAACAAGTTATGGAGAAGGAACAAGGGGAAGCATCTTTCCCCTGCATGTGAAGTCAAGGTCAATCTGAAAATCCAGGGTCCAAGGATGCTCCTCCCTTTCCACTCTATCCTGACACAGGCTGTGCTTCCAGGCTGAAAGAGAAACAAACCAGTGTCTGAGCTGAGGAAGAGGTGGCAGAGGGGAGAGTGAGACCACACCCAAAGTGAAGCATCACTCAGCGCAGGGAAGAGTAGATGCTTCAGGACCTCAAGGTTTGAGTCAAGCCCTATTGTGGTTGATGGAAAGGTTTCCATTCATTTGAGTGGAATAAATTAATGAGTCACAGCACACATTGTTGAGGTGGTGGTGAGTGTGACAGGAATGAATCAGAAAGGTGCGGGCTCATGATGTATATGAAGTCTTTTTTAGATACAGATCGCACTACAGGAAGCCTTTGATCTTCAAGGAAAACCTTTTTTCAGCAACATGGAGTGCATACACATTGAGGCAGATCTGCCCTCTGCAAGCCATAGTTTCTGTTGTTAGATTGACTTCACTTCTGCAACCTGGGGAGAGTGAAAAAAATGACAGGGCTGAAAAACTTGAGTGGAGAGAGCACAGGAGTGCAGATCAGGACAGTTTGCTGTTTATTAAACATGGCTTCCAGACTGATCAGTCTCAACTAAGATTCATTTTCCCACAAATATTGTTTCCTATATTTGGAAATTCAATTTCCAGTCAAGCCTCCTGTGCCCAAGTCCAGCAAATTGCAAGAAGACAGGACTTGTAGGTCCTTGTGTGGGCAGCATTCATCAGGTGCCAGAGGTAGACACCGATGCTTTGCCCACTTGTGCAGAAAGCAATGCAACTGCATCAGCAGTATGCAGATCAAGGATGGTTTGTGCCACCTCTTGCTGGTTTGTGCCTCTTTTTGCCACACATGGCAAAGTGAAGTGCTTACAGATGCTAGAGGTGGAATAATCCGTGATTATTCCTTTCCTTCCTTATTCACTTACTCTGACAAATCCACCTGTGCCTTAAGTTGAGTACAGACATGTTTTTTCCTGATAACTGCATGTCTCCTCAGGAAACACTGGCATTGAAAGGTGCAGTTTGGTTTTTGTGGTTTGTATTTTGTGTTCACCCTTATTACAGCTCTGCTTAACCATGGTCATTCAAGCTTCAGTTTGTTCACACTCCTGTTCTACTCCTCATTACTTTGAATATATTGGTAATATATTGGTATTGTTTTGACAACACTTGCCTGAGAAACTTTAGTTCAATGACTATTGGTCTTCAGCATCTGCCATACCTATCCAATTTTTTAAGATGCTTACTTCATTTTTTTTTGAAGTATATTTCTCTCTCTCTCTATTTATACTGGAATATAAACACAAATTCTACAAAATTTTCTAAAATCAATGAAATCCAAATTTCACTTAAATTGTTCTGCAAATCTCAATTTCTCTGGTTATAATTTTTCCCAAATTTATACACTAGAGGATGAATCTGTTTAATAGCTGGGATGATAGTAAGTTCTAAAGTGTTGTGACAAAGGTTGTGTGAAAATATTAAATTCCTGTTTTAAAAGTCTTAAAATCACCACCACTGCACTGAGAAAAAAATAACTGTAAAATATCAATATATTTCAGTACAACTATTCCTCCATTCAAGCCTTAGTTACAGAAGACTATTGTTTCAAAAGCTATTCAGCTATCAGTAAGTTATCAGGATACAACTTATATATTGCTAATGAATTATTTTAAAACTTAGATCAACTGGAATTAATTTAACAGTGCTAGACACAGGCATGTAAGCAGAAAAGAATTATTAAAATTACTTTAGAGATAACATTGTTTTCTACATACAGTTATGTAGTTTTACCAAAATGCTGTTGTTATGATTTTGGTTATTTTTATTATTTTTATTATATTTTTTATTATTTATATTTTGGTTATAAACATGAATTATTAAATTCAAATATGTTGAAATATTCATAAGAGTTTTTTACTTTCTCTTCTGAGTAAAACCACAAAACAGTTTCAAAATATCCAACCTCTCTTGAAATCAAAACTATGTTTTCCAGACAACTTTATTCAATGTCCATTAAATACAACATACTGATTAATGAAAACAAGTCTGAAATAAGAAGTGCCTGAATTGATTGGTGGCCTTTTGTGGTGTGTTTTTTAAGACTTTAGAATAGCTTTAATTGTGTTTCATTGCATGGCTCAAGTGACCCAATACACCCCTGTTTCTTGGGAAGATCAAGTGAAAACCATTGCATCTTGTTCTCTTATATTTCAGAAAAAAAGGAGGGAATAGGGAATGATTTATGCTCCCAAGACCAAAGAGAATAGAGTCATTCTGCTAGTGGCTGGGAATGGGATTAATTGGATTTTTGTCCTCACCTGCAAGAGTATCTCTTGATAAACCAAAGAAAATAATCAACAGTATTCACATTAAAAAAATTAAGAGGTTTTTTTTTAACTTTCATAAACACCTTTTTGAGATAGGGAAAGGTTAGACTGACCCCTAGACACACTTTTCCTCATCTGTATACCATGTGATTCCAACACTTAGTTCTAGGTCAATTCTTTGGTTTTCAATGCCATTCTAACTCGTGTGTTAGAGTTAGAATGCCATTCTAACTCCTCTTATAATGTATGTCCACAATGCTAAAAACTGTATATAATCTTGCTTTTGCTACTCTGGCTTGGAATCTAATTTAAACAAATAAAATTATGGATACTGTGTGAGACCTATTAAAACTGAAAATTACAATATCCAAAGAGACCTATCCACCCTGTGGTGTGTACTTGCATTTAGATGTCTTCACAAGACATATCTATCAGCATCACTGCAAATTTGTTAGGTATTTTGCTTTTTTTTCCCATATAATTTAATAATTTGTAAAATAACTTAAAGCAAAAATAATGGGATGTAGAAAATAAAGATTGCAGAAGAAAGAACGTCTTCATTGCCTGCTATTTTCACAGAGGTAAGTTGATGAAATCAGTGTTTGGTGCTTAAACTATGAAAAGGATTGAATAGGAATGATGGAATTTTTTGATTTCATGGGGTAGCACTGGAGACACTGGAGAGTGTTGGTGCCTTTATATCACACAAGTCTTAGAGAGCAGACACCTCTGTATCCATCTGTGTGAAAGTTAACAACAAGGAAGAGGAATAGACCCATATACCTTCAAATGTGCATTCTGGCCTCAAGCTGTCCATTGCTCAGGTTGTTAATGTTTTGACAAGGTTAGATATCCATGGGCAAAAGAATGGAGAAGGATTTTTGAGCTTGGCACAGTAGAAGCATCCTGGTGACAGGATGTGTATAGCTTGGTTGGAGCACCTTGGTTGATAGGGAAAAGATCTGCAAGCAGACAGGTTCCAATGCTCACACAGCAGGAAGCCTTGAACAAAATGAAAAGGTGTGGCAGGCTTCATAACCTAGGAGTGGAATGTGACTCCAAAGCATGTTCCAAGGCTTCTGCAACTGGGGTCATGGGTCAGGCAAGATGATTAGTCTAAAGGGCTTGTCTACACAGGAAACAAACTGGTTATATTGAAATAATGATACTGCTAAAGCTTGGCTGGTCAGTTTCCCAGTGCAGACAAGTCCTTTCTAAGGCAGAGAAATCCTTGTGAGAGAGGAAAGGCGCAAGGTTGGCTAGGCTTATCCATCAGGTTAAACTGTGGCTATCTCAGAGCTGGTTAGTCCAAAGGCGACTTTCAGTTCTGCTTGTTGGTGAAGACCAAGGAAAACAACTTCTGATGGATTAATATGGGAAACTGGAGTCCTTCTGATTGTGAACACTGAGATGAGCTGAACCTTTCACAGGAACGGCAGTGTCCATCTCCTAAAACTCATACTTCCTCTGCTTGTGTTCTTCAATCCTCATGCCCAAGGGATAAAGAGCAATACTTCAGGACTTAACGGTAAAGGACAGTGGATGTTTAAATAAACTTGTACAACACTAAACTGCTACGGATTGACATTGGATCAGTGCAATGAAGTAGTGTTTGACGGAAAAAACTAGTTAACACCAGCCCTCCAACCCAGGGAGTGTAAGATCAAGACTGAAAAAGACATTTTGAGCTCTATGCCTCCTCACCAGCAAACTACACCCGAGCTGGTGTGCCAAAGGATTCTTGTTGCCATGAAATTACGTGGCAGCCCAATTTTACACTGAAGATATTGAAATCCATGAGTAACTAGCTATGAAGCCAATTAATCATTCAGTGCATTAATCCTAGGGACAATTAAGTAGGTAGGCAAACAAATTAACTTATTGGAGTCCCTATGTTTTTTTCTAGTGTGCCATGGGTTCTTGCACTGGAAATTCCCATTTGCAGCTTGAAAGCTGTCAAGAGGGAAAACAGATACCACTGCAGCTCTAGACTTCTCACCTGGAGAGCACAAGAAACACTTTGAAATTAGGGAATAAAAACTTCAGAGGGCTTCTGTAAAATGATCAAAAGGGAAACAGTTAAAAATGTGAGCCCAGCTATAAAGCTGATGTTTAAGTTAGAAGAATGTGAAGAATGACAATTTAAGAACATATTGAGAAGAATGAGAAGGTCCAAACCTCTTGGAGCTATTGCTCCAGGCTCTCTGAAAACTCAAAAGTACCTGCATCAGCTGCGTTTGAGGTACATTTATCAGAATTTAATTTGCAGTCACAGTGACCAGAAACACATTACACAATATGCACACTTAGTCCTTGGAGAACAACCAAGCATCAGGGAGAAGCCTACACAGGCACAGCACCTGCAGCCAAAATTACCACCTGAGAACAGAACAGGCAAGCAGCAACAAGTATGATAATCCTGTCTAGAGACAGGGAGCAATTTTCAGTGCAAATTCAACTCAACTGAAGCTAAACTGGCTGCAGAATAGACCTGATTATATCCCCCACATATGTAATCTACTTACTTTTACTTCTGAAGAGCTGCAAACTTGCTGTTGTCCTCAACTTTTTTATCCAAAACATGAATCTTTGCTGTTTTCCCTGAAGCTATTAATTTCTTTGTGGCTGTTCTGAAAATATTTGGCTTGGTTACCTTTGCCACAATCACTGTTCTGGTGGAATTCCTGATACCCGCTATGTCTCTTTCAATCTGTTCAAGATACTACTGCCGAATATCAAATCGTGATTCCAGCTACATCTCAGTGTTCTCCTAAATCCCCTTCTCTGGTTACTACCTGCCATCATGTCAAATTTCAACATTTCTTTTCCTTCTCCCCCACCCCTCCTTTTTTCTTATTTTTGTCCTCCTCTTTCCCTTCCCCTTCCTGCCTCCTTTCCTTATCCTGGATCCTGTTGAACAAGCAGTGTACATATGTCATAACCATCTCTCTATTCAGCTATTTAAAATCTGTGCATTGTCCTTACACTGGTCATATTTCCTTTGTTATCTCTTCCAAGCCCTTCCTTAAGGTGCACTTGCCACAAGAAATTGCCTCACTTATCAAGTGTGTGTGTGCATGAAGTTTTCAAGACCCAGAGCAGAAATCATGCTAATATAATATAAGTAACATATCTGCTAAATCTCTGCTCAATCATATCACTTCTCATTACATTCCATGTCAAGTTTTGATGCTCGGCATGTTTTACTATTAGAATAATAAGTACCAGCTTGATTGCAGCAATATCTTTTGAAAGACTACACAGAAAAGAGTACCACCCACTTGCAGTTGTCAGATTTTCATATAAATTAGTTCATTACTGAGGAAATGATGGCTTTTTTTTTTCTGCCATCTTCTTTAGAAATTGATTCAAATATTAATATATTGATTGGACAGGTGGCATTTACATAGAGACTGATACATATAAATAATTGTTACCTTTCTGAAGACAGAATGGGATGCTGAAATGTTTTTGTAATTATAGGTCAGGATTTTTTCCAAGTGTACTGGTCTATTTACAGACTTACTTTCTGTGTTCTCCTTTGCATCTTTCCTTCTTCCTACTACTACTTCCTACTAACAGCATCCACCCACTCACCCTAAAGGCCAAAATATAGCCTGGGTTTCCATAAAAGAGATGGAAAATCCTGATACTGAAATGGTGCTGACAAAAAGGATGCAAAACCCACCAAGCTGTTTCCACATGTTAGTGTAAAAACATCACTACGTGGAGCCTCAAGACAGATAAGAATGGCCATAGATTATGAAGTATATTTTGAAATGTACAGTGTAGCACCTGCCTCCTTAAATATGAGATTACTTTTCATGACAGTGTGTCTGCCCACCTCTGACTAGATCGGTCTGTAATGTAATCACTGTAAATATGAACTCGCATTACAAATTATGTGTCTTCAATTCTGGAGAACACAACAACCAGCTGTGAGGATAAAAGCTGGAAACAAAGTCTTCTACATAATTGACACAACATGAGCATAGGTGAGATGTTACAGAAGGGCTGCTCCTTTGAAATACAGTGCATTAAAATAAATTAATGCAGAGAGAACTCCACAAAACTGTGGTTTAAAATGAAAGGAGGTCAAGGTGAGCATTAGGAGACTGAATAACTCTGGAGAGATCAGAAAGGGTAGCAGAAAAAACCTGTAATTTTCAAAAACAGGCTAACACTTTATGAGCTATCAATAAACTATAGTTAAACAGACAGAAACATATAACTTCAATAAGTAACACCTACAAGTAAAAAAACAAATATCTAAACTACTGAAAGGAAATGGTAAAGATTATTAACCCAATTAGATACAAGAATGAGCCAAGCAGAAGGTTTAGATTAGCAGTTTCTCCACTGGAGTCAATTAAGCCAACCAAATTGCATCAGCTGAGTACTTGGCTGATGATGTGGAGGTGTGGAACGGAAAAAAATTAAAAAGTGCCATAAATATATGGGATTAGAAAAAAATCAATCTTTTAACAGAGATAAATGGAGAGCATACGGATCAGGAAGACCTTCATCTTGTGTTGGTCACAAACTTAAAATCATGGGGAAAATCTTCAGAGACTTTTGCTGAAACATCTCCAGAGTAGCAGTGACAGTGACAAGCTCAGAAAGAGGAAAGGTGTGCCCAAAACAAAGGACATTATTAGAAGATGACAGCTGCATGCACTCCAGCAGTGTTTGACTTTCTGTAGTATGCATCCCTATGCTCAGAGGAAAAATGAACTGGAATTGACCCACATGTACAACCGGGACTTCAGCAAAAGCCAAAGAAGAAACAACTTCATTAGGAAATAAACTGCAAGTTGAAGTACTTCAAAACTAGGAGATGAAACACATTGTTTCATTTTTATATCTTCAAAGACACGCAAGATGGGAAATCAACTGTGCCTGAAATCCTTCCACAGGCAACAAAAATACCTACCGAAGTTGCTTCAAAAAATGAAACTTGGGCTAAATTTGTAATGTATCAATAAAAATGTCATCGAACTGCACATACCAGACAGATTATTCAGCAGTACCAGACACTTCCCTACAAAGCCAAAGATGGCCTTGATCAATGTTATGGTGTGCCTAGAAAAATTAGATATCAGAAATACTGGCTAGGAAGTGGAACTCAAACCTTTTTGGAGGCTGTATATTATACAGGTTGATTAGGACATACAGAGTAGAAATTATTTGACTGGCATTTGAGAGCTTAAGTTTTAGAAATACTGGAATGTTAGAGAGACATATGAAGAGATGCAAGAGTTGTATTTAGCTCTTAAAAAAAGAAAGAAGGGGAAATGCATTTCTTGAGGGTATGCAAGTAAAAATAGATTTGTATTGAATTCCATAAATCTAGTAAAATATATTGGGGGGAGGGAGGGCCACACACTGAAAAATGACCAGTAAATATAGCCAGAAACCACTTGTATCTAACCCATACATTCAAAATCGTTTCACAAATCACTCAGTACCTCTCCCTTCTGAAAACGAAATAGAAATGTTTCTCCCTTGAAATCTTCTTAGCAGTGAGTATAATGCAATATTGGGATACCATGTTGCTAAACTAACCAGCAAACAGTTGTCATCGTCCGAAAGTCAGATGTTGCAAAGTAGATGCAGTTTTAATCTCATTGACTCCATCTAAAACCACATTAATGGTAAATGAAATCCAGCTGTGTCTTTTGAAGGACTGAATTTCATACAACTTAATTTGCACCTCTAGCAAAGAATATTTTGCTTCTAAAGATTTCAAAAGTGCAAAGTGAATTTGATTAAGCTTCATGGTGACTGCTTTTTAGTAGTAAGAAATGAAGTCAGGATGTGCCTTTAGTTGCTTATATATCCTTGTTATGGTAATTACAGATTTTCCCAAAGTCAGTTTGTTGTTTGTGACGGATAAAACATCCTTTTGACTAGACTGCATTCTATTATTTTATTAAATAAAACTCATCATTGAGAAGAAACAAATAACAACAAATTACTTACTGAAGATCTAGGGCCATTTGTGATTCATGTTTCAGTTACTACGCATGTGTTCTGTTTGCTTCCAAGACAATTTTAACACTGAAAAAATTTTTTTCATTAACTCTACTGCGAGATTCACGGGGCTCTAAACACATGTTTTTTTCTCCTGCCTGCACTTTTAGAGATGTTCTTAGATTGGGGAAGTGTGACCTGTGGTACTCACCAAATCCACCCTGAAGTCTACCATAGCCTCATTACTAAATTCAATTAGTGATTTTGTAGAGTGAAATCACTCTATTTGTAGAGTGATTTCTTGGGTCCTGGTCCTATTGAAGAGTATCTGAGGAAACTTAGTGACAGTAATAAAACAAAACTATGAGTTTACCCAAATATCTGACTGCTGAAGATTCAGTTTTCTCCAAGGAGCAAAATCTGTATTTCTAATAATTGCTACTTATACATCTATCAGATAAGGAAATGACTTCCAACACTGAACATGGTCCTCACCATCATAGTTCTTTAAAGCATTCCCAGCAAAATATATCTTTCTATGGGTCTTCAACACGTGTACTACGTTCTAAGATGTCCTTGAAGACAAAGTGATCTCACAGTGAAGAGCTTGTTCTTGGAGACTTCAGTCTGAGCTCTGCCAGAAAGAAAACATTTCAGATTTTGTTAGCAGTTTGAAAGTTGTACATATGAATAGAAGAATTTCCTGAAGAGTTCTTAAGAGCCTAGATTTGGACTATTTACATGCAAACTCTCTTGAATCTGTTGTCTTCTATAAAAGTATTTTCTTAAAGAAAACTTTGCTGATGAGATGTCCCTTGTTTTTCAGGGATTCGAGTGGTACTTCAGTGCTTCCAACCAACCAGTTTCTACTCAAAATCCTTTCACGATAAGGAAAACCTTGGAGGTTAAAAAAGTTTGAGTTGCCAGGGCAAAGGTCAGATCAGCACATTACTAACCTTTTTAGACAGGAAAGTGAAATTCTCTCACTAGCCGCAGAACATAATATTCTACAGACAGACTGATACTCAGTTCTTCAGAGAGCTGATACAATACTTGCCTCTTGCATAAAGATGCAAAACCTTGGCTCTGGTAGGATAAAACAGCCATGAAGAAAAGAGAGAATAAACAGGAAGTTTCTACAAACTTGTAGGAGAAGGAAAAAATTCTTCCAAACGTGGGGAGAAAAAAAGAAAGGTATTTCCAGTTTCATGACTGGGCATTAACAGTTGCCTCACTGTTGATTATGTATAAAGATTTTTCTTTCAGTGTCTTATTTTCCACATTGGTTTCCTGGTATCTCCTTCTCACTAAGACTGTTCACTGTCCATGCTGAACATGACAGGGTTTGCCATCCTGAAGAGCTACTTAGAGCCCATGGAGAAACACGTTTGGCTGGGGGAAACAAAAAAAAAAAAAAAAAAAAAAGTAAAAATATAACATCATCTTGAGTTTTCTACACTGTCTGCTCACTCCTCTGCTGTGGCCTTGCCACAGTGGCCTCAGCTTCCAGTGGCTGCAGGAGCATTCATGCAAACCCGAATCACTGCACACCAGCAAAACCTTGTCTTGGGGATGAAGTGCTTGGGATCAGGCTCAGGCACGCCAGATTTTCTGGGTGAGGAAAGATGATAGTCCTGAGAGGCTGGAAAAATGGTCTTTTTTTTTTTTTTTTCCCCTCCCCGCAGGCTTTCCTTTCCCTGTCTACATGGTGGAACATTGACCATCCACCCCAGGATCGATGACGAAGGATTCAAGTTTTTATTTAAAAGCAAGAACATCCCCTTCCTGTGGCTTCAGCCGATACGACCACCTTTGCTGGGAAGATGGACAGAAGCTGAAATCCCCTTGGCCCCTCACTCCCGACTGCAGAGTGGGACTGCTGAGCACCTTGTGGGCCCGTCCCGGCAGCCCCCGCCCGTCCGCACTTGGCAGGGGAGACCCCCGGCTATTCTGACAACAGCCTGACGTCCTCCGGCGACCCAAATGCCAACACCCAGAGCGGAGCAAACTGCCTTCATCAGCCTTAATGGGACAGTTAATCCTCCGGGATAATTAGGACCAGGGGGCTGCCAGTACGGTTAACCTCTTTATTGCTGGGCACGGCGCCGGGGCAAGCCAGGGAGGTTCCCCTCGCCTCCAGTGGCCTCGGCATCTAGAAGAGCCGAAACCAGCGGTACGAGGGCTCCGGGGAGGCTTCCCACTCTCTTCTGCCTAGTGGTTGCTTCTTCAAAGCCCAGCGTGTCCACCTCGCTGTTGGCGTTCCCCGGCGGCGCTCAGAGCGCAGTGGGGATGGCAGAAAGCCCGTGGGAGGAAGTTATGGACCACCCGATCCCTGGGGAGAAGCCTCCCGCCCCGTGTGCCCCCCAGCACTGCCCTCCAGAGCCCGGATTCCTCTGGACACTCCCACCTCCTCCCGGGGACGGCGGATGAGTGTCCGGACACCCGCTTTCCCCGCCGACACACGGGGGTCTCCTATGGGACCGGCGCAGGAGGACCGCCCCCCCCGCCCCCGCCAAAACGACGGGAGGAGGGGCGATAGGGCGGGAAAACACTTCCAGACTATCTCCATGAAGATAACAGTTTCTTTCTGGTCAGAAGTACCGTGTTTTGTGGTTGTGGTTACTCTCTCTTTTTTTTTCCTCCCCCCCTTTGTTCTTCTGTGTTTTGTTTTGTTTTTAATTTAAAATGTAATGCTGAGAGACAAAGAGGTAAATTATCTGCCTCAGTGTTGATGGTACGTCAAAGATTGCAAAGCCCAGGCGCTCTATTCCTGCGATGAGGATGATTTATAGAAAATTGTAGGCAGAACACATGCACATTCTGGCAGCCGTAAAGACAGTCCCTCCCTTTTCCTTAATGTTCTTTTATCAGCTTCTTAGGAGGTGTCCGCTTCGTTTGTCTGCATGAAACCAGTAGTCTTAGTAGGAATCCTCAGTTTTGGTGTTTTTTCCCCTTTTCTTTAAGAAGGATTCTCTAAATCCAGCAGTGCTCCTTTTGCCCAGATATTATCCTTCCTCCCATTTCCCACAGCCCTTGTTTGGGGGGGGGGGGATGGAGGAGCGGAAAGAGGGGAGAGGAGGAGGGAGAAGATCTTTCTCCTGTTCAGTCATTAACCTGCACGGCTTAAAGAAAGAAAAGATTTAATGGGAAAGATCCTTCCTGTGTGCTTTGTACTCACAGCATGCTTAAGGAGGGGAAGATCGGAGGGTGCATGGGTTTAATATTTGACTAGTACTTGGGCTCCCGATTTTTGTGGTTTGGGGTTTTTTTTGTTGTTGGTTTGGTTTGGTGGGGTTTTTTTTGGTTTTTTTTTTTTTTTTTTGCTCTTACTAGTGTTTCTGAGTTTGGTCTTCAGCTGAGCTGTGAGAGACAACGAAGTTCTAACGTGCCTGACCTCTCCCCCAGAGCCAGTAAAATCTGAACTCAAATTTTATGGAGATCACCTCAGGTTCACCACTCATATAGAACTTCCTCGGAGCAGGAGAGGATCTCCCCCTTCACCTGAACCGGAGCTTCATGGTTCTAGTCTCTCTTCCACCCATGCAAACTGCAGAGCTTGAGGGCTCGAGAAACTCCACTGATGTTCCAATACCAGTCATGTCCTTGTGCTCAAACTGATTTTGCCTCTCTCCCGTGTATTGATTTACTGAATCTGCACGTAACCCCTAATTCCTCCCCCCCATCCCAATACCCCCTTTCCGCGCTAGACATAGCCCTAAAAAGAATCTGACCTAGTGCAGTATAAAGATTGGAGGGGGGGGAGGGGGATTGAGGTGGGGGGTGTCGAGCAAAAGAAGTAACTCAGGCCAATGCTTAACAGAAAGGACACTAAATAAAAATGCAGGCTACAGCCGCTTTGTCTTTGTCTGCTTGCCTTCATCACCCAGATACCTTTCTTTGTGAGTCCTGGTCGTTAGTCTCCACGGTTTTAAATACTCAGTCACAAAGAAGCAGACAACTAAGTGTTGTAAGGCATAAAAGTTATTTTAAGTAGATTTAATTATTTTATTTTGCAGCCAAACGTTTCACTAATGTAGGAATTGATTCTGGTGATTGGTAGTACAAGCTCTCTTTTCTCTCAAATGCTTGTGAGAAATAAAATACCTGGAGATAACTGTCTTTATTTCCAGCAGTAGACTTCAAAATACGTGCCAGAAATGGACAATTTGAGTGTCCTTTCTCCACATCAAATGCGAGCTGGAAGGGGGATTAAAAAGCAACCACGTGGTAGATCTAGTTTTATACTTTCCAACCTCCAGCTCCATTTATGTTCTTTACCCTGCTCAGGAAAGATTAGCCTCTAGATGAATGTGTCCGAGGGATCACCTTGGGGGCAGCTCTGCATGTAGAAACCGGTTTTTGCCATGGCTGGAAGAGAGCTATGACCCAGCAGAGCACTCCATCCGAGTGGCTCCCCCAGCATCGCAGGAGCTGCTGAGCACTCCTGCACAGGAAGCTTTGTGAAGGCAACAGCTTGGAAGGGGAAGATCTTCAGATCTTTCCCCCTTCTTCTCCTCTTCCCTGGCCTGTGAGTGATTCAGTGTCCCAAACCTTAACTTTTTGTTACCACCTTCCTCCTCTTAATCTCCTTCATCTTCAACACCTCCTTCTACCATCTTCTCCATCTGTCTGCCTCCTGGATCTTTCTCTCGTTTGTTTGCTTTCCCCCCTCCTCTTCCACGTCCCTCCTCTTTCTTCTTGCCTTTTCCTCCTCTCTTTTCTTCTCTTTTCTTTCTCTTTTTCCTCCTTTTCCCCTACACGTTGTTGTTGTTGTTAGAAAGGATTCTTGCACCCCCTGGTGCTCTTGCGTTTTGTGTAGTAGGAGAGGAGATTGTCTTCTTTCTCTCTCTCCCTCTGGTTGCTCATTATTCAGAGAGAGACACAGAGGGTGAGAGAGAGAGAGAGAGAGACGGATATCTCAGGTCATCTGCAGCTGCAGCAAACCAGTGAAGGAGAGAGAGAGAGAGAGAGAGAGAGAGAGAGGGAGAGGGAGGGGGGGGAGGAAAGCAGGGAAAGATGGCGATCCTCCATTGCTGAGACCTGGCAAGGAGCACATGAGACTCACAAAACAACTTCCACAACAATAACAAGAAGAGCTAGGCAGGGAGGAAGAGGAGAGGAGAGGAGGCAGCAGCAAGAGCAGCAGTGCCGGGACGCTCCTGTAAGTTCTTGCAATTAAAACCCATCTCTGGTTTGGCATTGGAGAGATCATCTCTCGTTTGTATGTGTGTGTTTTGTTTAGTCTTTTCTCCCTGTCTTTCTACCACCTTCCTCTGAAATCCATTCATTCCGTCAACGGAGGAAGGAGGAAGAAAGAAAGGAAGAAAAAAAAAGAGAAGAGAGGGGAGCGAGAGCGGGGTGTTTTGTTTGAGAGAGAAGTCTCTTGCATGGAGGAGGAGAAGAGGAGGAGGTGCTGGTGGTGGTGGTGGTGGTGGTGGTGGTGGGAGGAGGAGGAGGAAGGCGGTTAATTAATTTTTTGTTGTTGCATTACGGAGGGGGGTGGGGGGGCAATATGGGGAGATAAGTGAGATACCAGCCGAGCTTTCGGGGTGGGGGGTACCCGAGTGGATATGTGTGTGTGTGCGAGGTCTGGATGGTGCTGTGCGTGTGGACTTGGATCAGAAACGGGAGACACACGGAGGAGAGAAAAGCTCCGTGCTGGCACGACCCAGGCAATCGGGTGACCTCTTTCTTCCTTCCTTCCTTTCTTTCTCTTTTCTTTTTCTTTCTTTCTTTCTTTCTTTCTTTCTTTCTTTTTCTTTCTTTCTTTCTTTTTCTTTCTTTTTCTTTCTTTCTTTCTTTTTCTCTCTTTCTTTCTTTCTTTCTTTCTTTCAGTCACTCTCCCCCTCCTCCTCTTTCTCCTCGTCCCCTCTCGCTGCCCTCTTCGCCACTGGCGAGGTTGGTCCCTCACCCCGGCGGTGGTACCCCCACCGCGGCTCGCTGGGATGCGGGGGTCCCCGGCAGCGTCGGGGCTGGGGGGCTGGTGGTGCCCGCAGGAGGTTGCTTGGAGGAGGACAGCGTTCAGCTGGAGAGCAGGAGCCATTACACACCCTTGTGCTCTCCTTTGAGAGAAAGAGAGCGAGAAGGGAAGAAAGGAAGGAGAAGGAGCCCACTTCTACTTGCTCAGTTCCCCGATGTCCCTACCTTTAAACCAGGCAAGGGAGAAGGCGCTTTCCCCTGTCCCTTTCTCAATCACCCAGAGCAGGTTTCTCCCTATCTCTTCCCCTCTTTCCCTTTCTTTATCTCCCTGTCCTCCATTTGCAAGCTGTCTGCTTTGGTTCCAGTCCAGGCTCCACAACACAAAGCTTCTCCTCGCTCTCGCACACATGCACACAGAGTCCACAGGCTCTTTATGTCTTCTGGAGTAACCTTCTCCTTCCCCCCTCGCCCTCCCCCCCCCGGCCCCTCTCAGCATTTTGGTTTCTATTCTCCACACAGAGAGATCCTCCTGGAGCTTCATGTAGTTGTGAACTGATAGGATTCCTCCCCCCCTTCACCTCCTTCTTTTGGGGGAGAAAAAGGCAAAGTTTCATTTGTTTTTCTGGTGTTTGGAAGGAGAAAGACCTTCAAGTTTGAGCGCTTTCTGCTGCTGCTTTTGTGTGTGCATCTGTGGGGGTCTGTTTGTCTCATGAAGCTGCTTGAATGTCTAAGAGGAAGTGACTAGTTTGGCAGAGAGCTGTGATCTGAGTCAGGTAAGCCATGTCATGTTCTCTAGCTCCACCAGAAAATGGAGGAGAGAGAGAGTAGACAAAGCTGAGATGGGAAGTGCTCCTAACATTGTGGATATCTCTCCAGGTTTTGAAGCTTTGCTGGCAGTAGCTGGCTTAATCATGATTTTTTCCCCTAAGGTTTCCTTCAGATTTTTCAGTGTACAACATTGTGATGGGTCTTCTCACTGTCTTCATGCTATCAGGAAATGAGGATTGGAGGAAATTGTTCACATTCTCCTTCACACAAGAGAAACACATCCTCAGGCTTTTTTTCTCTGATGCTTTCATGCGGAGGTCACCTTTTTAGATATTTTTCTTTGGTTAAAGACCACAGAATTTAAGAGGTTGATCAGTTGGCCAAATAAATAGTGTATGTAAGCATATACATAGATTTTTGAAAGCGTTTGGAGGTAAGTGCATGCACCTTGAGGCTGCTCAGGTTCTTCCAGAGGATATAATAAAATGTCTTTTTTTTTCCTAGGTGATGATGATGGTGCCTAATTTTTGGGATTTTTAACATCTCATTTTCAAGAGTATTCCTTCTTTTGGATGTGTTTTAAATTTAGATGGAATATTTCTCCCCACTCACTAGATTGCATTAAAATGATACTGGCAAGCTTTTAGGAGGTTCCTCAGAGCATCATAACATTCATAATTTCTCTTGGAAAAAACAAAGCAGTTTTCACAGCTGTCTTTTTGGTGTCATAAAATACTGTTTTTCTGAAAACTCAGAGCAACATTCTTATTATGATTTTAATGTTATTATGGAAACCTGAGATCTTTAAAGTGAGATAGCAGTTGAACAGGAGTTCGTGTGCTTTTTTTTCACACAGCTTTTAATCTGAAATAGTTTTGAGTAGACCCAAAGCAGGCCTTGCTCTTTCCCCACCCACCTGAATTTGCACATCAGTTGCATGGTAGATGCAGTTCCTCAGAAAGTTCAAAGTACATACTGAAATGCATGAGGGGGACTGAAATGCAGCTTCATTCACTGATTCAATGGTGCTGTTGAGCTTGAAGGCACAGCTTCATGGAAAAGTATCAGTTATGTTCATAGCTGCGTTACTCTGAAGAGTTTAAGAACAAATTTGTGTTACATATGGAAGATGTAAGTGTCAGGGTAAGGGACCAGTGAATCTGAATCACAACACTCCCAGATGTGCAAGAAAATAGAAAGATTTGAGGATTGCAATGACTTGTGATGAAACTGAGATCCAGCTGAAAGGTTAAAATCAGTGTCCTTGTTTTATTTTTGTTATGGAAAAAATGTAATCAAATATACCTTGGAAGGATATTGCTTTATCAACTGTGCATTTCTTAAGTTCTGGTTGCTGATAACATCACCCAAATTACTGAGATATTGTGGTTGTCTCCATATTTTAGAAGAGGGCCATGGAGCATACCATTTCAGGTATGTTTAATCTTACATTTTGACAAAAGGAGAAGTTAACTGTTTTGGTTTTTAGGGTTGGGGGGTTTTGTTGTTGTTGTTTTGTTCTTGTTGTTTGTTTGGTTTGGGTTTTTTGTTGTGGTGGTGTTTTGGGTTTTTTATCCCCCTGAGGTCATATTCTGTGATGCATTTTTCAGTCTTTGCACAGGTCTTAATCAGCAACCATTGAAGAAACTGAAAAATTGCCCACTGACCTTTGCTTATTTGGGTCAGATCGTAGATATCCCTCCTCTATATAAGAAGACTATGCTGACTACTCATAGTTCAGAACTGAATCTCCTCTCACTTCTTGAGAGGTCAGCTGGTGTTTGCACCACAATGTGCCCTAGAGATGCATTGCCATTGAACATGGGACGTGCACTCCAAGAACGGTTTGAGATTTATGCTCAGGATCTTTATGATCTTACCCTACTTTGTGGTGAGAGACAACCCTAGAAAACCAAACAACATTGCAATAGTTTGAGTTGGAGTGAGAATGGTGTTATTCACTATGACACTGAAATCTCTCAATAGAATTTTGTTCTTGTTAATGATGTTTCTTGTCGTAGTTCTGCCCAGAAAGATTGAAGTTCATTTTGCTGTTAAAATACTAGCTAAAGAACTTATTTTATTTTCAATAAAGCCCTCAAAACAAAACAAATCAAAGAAAACGCCCAAAACCCCAAACAAACCAAAAAACCTGCCAAAATCATTGGTTTTTAAAGAAGTTCTAGAAATATAATCTGAATTCTTGAGATGGTAGTGACATGAATGTTTCTCCTAATCAAGTCTAAACTTCCTAATTTAGACAATGGCTTTCAATTGATTTTGTTTGTGGGCACACAATTTTTCTTGGTTCAAGCTCTAACAGAAGGAAAAAGCATTTGTAGCTTATGCTTCAGTATATAAATTTGCTTTTCTTAATCACTTTTCTCAAGCCCATTAGGCATAAGCTATGAACCACTGTTTTAAAAATGTGTAAACAATACTTGATTTCCTTATACATTTTTACTACCTTCATAGTGGATTGTTGATGAGACGTTTAAAATTACATGTTCAGAATTTCATAATTTCCAAAAAAAATTTGCAAGAGGAAAACTAAAAATATGTTGGGTATGTTTAGACTTGAAGAATATGCGTACATAATGGGATGCTGCAACTGGAAAGTAGAACAATTGCAAGTGGAAGTGGAAAAAAAAAGAATTCCAATTCAGTAAAGTTTATAACAAATTCATTAGCGTTGTAAACTTTGACTTAAAAGAAGATTGACTTTTATGAAGACTGATAAAAAATAATTAAAAATAGAGTTGATAAGTAGATGAGTATTGTTCAACATAGATGTCTGGACATCTGGCAGATGTTACTCTGGGATCCAAGGAACGGACAAGTTTAATTTTAATTAAAAAGGAAATGGGAAGAACTTAAGTCTTATAATAGTACAACTTTACAGTTTGAGGAAGATTACTTCAGAAAAGCCCAGATTTGTCTCTTGAAATCTGGAACTCCTGTGAACAACTGTATATTAATTTTTCCTATTGAGTTTTTCTATTATTCCAAATGTGTAGAGTTACAATATAAGTTGAGATTGCTGTAGTTTGCTGTAACACTTCGTGTGGTATTGTGGATAATTTCTGTAATTGAGCAGAACAACTTTGCCTTGTAGTAAGGAATTACATAAAAAGGACTTAAAAGTTCTTTTTTAAAAGAAACTGGTGAATAGCTGTGTGCTGTTCATTAACTAACATTGTCCCATTATGAAGCTTCACCAAGCAAACTTAGGGACAAACCTAAAAGTTCTCAGTGAAATTCTGAAAAGCATAATTTGGAGAAAGATGCTGATAGAGGAAGGAGATCCTGTTTTCACAAATCAGGAAAGGTCTACAAAGGCCAAGATGTCTGTGTAATTTTATGTTTTGTTTCCTTATATTTCGTTGCACTTCCAATCCATTGTAGAAGAAAAATAATGTAAATGCTCTCCAAACAGATATTTCTCTATTTTGAAATAAAAGAATATGTGTTTTGTGAACTTGTTCTGGATGAAGATGGTCTGCTGCTAGTGCCAGAACTGTATGATTTGCTTAACTTGCACCGTACTTGATCAGGATGTATTCAAGTCTGAACTTCTAATTGCTGGCTTCACCAAAAATGTTGAACTTCATCAGCCTAAATGCTTGCTTGCTTTTCAAACAGTTTTTTCATTCTAGAGCACTAATAGTCAAGCAATATATGGGCCCTTAGGAGGTGAGCAGGGGGTCTGCAAAATGTTAATTGAGAAGAGAATGAGAAATGCCATCTTGCTCTTCAGAGTGAGAATAATTTAGAGAGGAAAAAAAAAAAGGAGTGTGATGAGATTGAAGGTTGCTTAAACATCTGCTAACTTCTCAGAGAGAGGAACTCAGATTGTTTGATCAAGAGGTGCTGGAGAAGGTGGTGTGATGCAAGTCCTCAGCTGCTGGCAGAGACACAGTTAACATTGTAAACGGTTGAACTTCAGCATGGCACTTCTCCAAATGAGTTGACTGTTGAAAATAAAATGTTCCAGAAGAACAGGGAGAACAGGAAAGAAGTTAAAATAGCATGGTTTGTATGCCAGTGCTGAAAGAAGAAAAGGGGGGAGGAAGGGAGATAGATCAACTTATGATAATTATCTTGTTGGTTGTAGCAAAAAAAAGGCTTTAGTAGAAATTTCCAAACGAGGGGACTGGATTTAATAGAATGTTGTCTTCATCTGAATCCTGACTTTTGGAAGTGTTCTTCTGTTTTCATCTTGTGTTTGGGAATTTGGACACACAGGTAAATACAAAATCACGTGAGACTGTTTTGGATTTTGTTCCATTTTGTTCTTTCAACTTTAAAAACAATTCCAAAGATATAAAGTCTGCCCCTCATCTTTTGAGCTTTATGAAGCTGTGCCAGAATTTGCAGTACAAATACAACTCTGAAGAGGTTTGAAGGAGAGGGTTTGAGTTGAGGAAATGGGAGTCTTTGTATCTGGAGTCTTAAAAACAGTCTTATATACAGTATAAATTTTCTTCTGTGTTCTTTTCAGCTCTTTGGAAATTGAAGATCTTGATACAGTTGCTTTGTTCAGCCTGAACTGGCATGTGTTACTGCAGTAACTCAAAATATCCTTGCCTAATTACGACTTGGAGGAACTCTTCCTTAAGAAGTGTATGGAAAAGAGCCTTCCCTCATCATTGCTTGTGACTGTTTTGTAGTAATTTTTGAGACACATTGATTATCAGAACATTAGTCTCACACCTAGCAGCAGTGCTATACTTTCTATTTCCCCTCCATCTAAAAGTCTCTATAGTTTTGGCTTATCTTTGTGGTATAATTCTGGAACTCCACAGCTGCTCTCTAGGGGGAATACAGAGGGTTTTTGGCTTGGGCTAGAAGCAGCTTTTTTGGTTAGAAGATGCTAAGATCCATCAAGAGAAGCACTTAATTTAGTTTAGTTTAGTTGGAATTTAATGAAGATGGAAGTGAGAGATCTCAGGATGCTCAGGAATTGTTCTTGAGTGGAGTCAAATACAGTCTCTTTAAGAATACTTGTTTAATAATGTCAGCATAAAGAGCTGTAGGCACAGCATCAATGTCATGAGTGATTAGGAAGGACTTAGAGCTTATCAGGGTAGCAATCATTGCAAGGCCAGTGTGTTGACAACAAATAATTCTGAGAAAACATTTGATTCACTGGGCTACTTCTGTTAGTTTTGAACTAGCTTAATAAAGATTTCAGTTGTTGAAGTGTGTCACTTCTTACTTGGTGGTGGAAAATAAGACCATCTAATTGGGATTATGTGAGAAGAAGCTAAGTGTTTGTATTATAGGACTGTGTTTTTCATTCTCCTTTCAATTCCAGGAATATGCAATTAATAACTTGCTAGTCATTTAGATAATGCGTGCTCTGGGTGGTGTATTTGCAGCACTTGTTACAGATGCAGGCTCTATGCTGACCTGAAGATTAGGAGGTGGGATGTTCAGCAGTGGCATTACTGTTGCTATTAAAAAGGACTGGAAAGGGGCCTGAGAACTGCAGCTGCTGTCATGGTAGAGGAAGTTAGGTCTTCAAAGGATACAAGGATTAGAGTGTCAGGAAAAGTAAATGGTAGCATCAGCACAAGTAGAAAATAGGCAGAGCTATTCAGCAAACAGAAAAGTAGGCTAAGGCATGCCATAATTGTGTGCAGTGGAAACTTGCTGCTAATAAAGCAGTGGTGTGGGGCAGAGAGGCAGGAGAATGATTTTTCAAGACAAAACAAAGCAGACATTGCATAGAATGAGATGGGAGGACTGAGGGAGGATTCACTGTGCTCGTGATAATGTGAAAGAGAAGACTTTGTTTTGAAAAATGCTAAAAATGGAATCTTCTGATGTACATGTGGTCACTGTTTCCGTGGCCTGGTAGGACAATGGGGGCTTCTTTTCGTTGCCGAATGAGCAAACTCTTCCTTTCTGCCTGCAGCTCCTACGGTTGAAATAGGAGTGCTTCAGGGTGGAGAGAAGGCATCACAGGATATTCCTTTTGGGAAGAAGATGGGTCATCCTGGGTTGGCACTGTTGTCATGCAAATGCTTCAAAACACAATAGCTACTTAGCACTGGAGCCAGGCAAAAACATTCCTCCCACTCACTGTCCCTGGACCTCTCACTGCTGGTAAAGAAAAGGGCAGAATGGGGGAATGTGACACATAGAACCTGTGCTCCAGCAGGACATATTTTTTTGAGTTTTCTCCATATTTATAAAAAATTAACAGCATAGCTAAGGGAAGACTACATGTGCTGGAAGATTCTGGTCCAGCATGATTGTGACATGGAGGGCCGTTCATTTACTTTCTAATTACTTTGACTTGCTGGAGAATTTAATTTAGTGTGCAGCTGGGAAAGGGATCATTAATAAAGGCCTTGCTGTGGCCCAAATGCTAGAATTCAGCTGGCTGATGATGCTGAAAAGTGTTTTTTTTTCCTTTCTGTCTCTCTCTTGTTGATATTAAATTGACAGTTCAAATAGATCCTAAGTCAGAAGTTCTAGAGGGATTGGAGAAGGTGGCTTATGTCAGTGGTGATTGTTTAGCAACTTCTTCCTCATTTCCTTTTGTTGTTTTTTTTTTGGTTGGTTTTTTTTTTGTTTGTTTTTCTTTGTTTTGTTGTTGTTTTCTGAGTTTTTATTAAACAGAATGAACACTGCAGTCTGGGTTCAACTTGAAATAGCTGCAGGAGTGCCGATCTTGAGGTGGATGCAGTGAGTCAAAGATGAGTGTTCATCTCTAGTTGAGCAAACTGTTTCTGGAGAGCACTTAGAGAGACACACGGGTATTTATTTAAGATTTTATGTATTTATTTTAAAATTTTTATTTTAAGATTTTATTTTTTAGACTTGGATTCTTCAGTTCTAATCAGACTCAGCTAGATTTGTGGGCATGTGGCTCTTTGTAATGGGGTTTGGGTCTCTCTGACCAAACACAAAGGAGACCAGAGAATTGGGGTCCAGCCCTTGAAATCTTGCTCTTAAATTTTTTTAATTCCTTCAGTGCTCTATCCCTCTACCCAATAAAATAGGCATAATTAGGATTTAACAGGGCTATTGGAAATTAAGACCTTGATGCTGGATTCTGCTGCTGAGGGTGCTGAAACAAACTACTGTGTACTTAAGAAAAATCTCCTTTTATGAGTGGTTCTGGTGTGTGAGGCTGGAGCAGACCTGCTCTGCTCTTTGAGAGATGGGAACTAGTTACCTGCCACTTTGTGTCTGTGTCACTGCTATAATTCTGACTGATCATGCCTTCTCAAGTGTGTTGTTGCTTGTGGTGAGTATGGAAGAAGAGACTAATATACATCCAGTATCTACTTAGTTGGTGATGCAGCAAAGTTTGGAAAGCAGTGGCCAATGGAGTCATCTTCTTGTTTCCTTCTGTGTTGTGAGACTAGTGGCACTTTGAAAAAAAATAAATGTCAGAACGAACAATTGGAATGGTTTCTCTCCATATTTGATTGGAAGCTCTGGTTTTGCATTTCAGTTTTTCCCTCCCCTGTCTACAGCTGAGTGGCTCTGGGTGCAGGACATGGGACCTCCAGCACTGGTGGGCTCTGAAGCCTTGCTTCTATCATGCTCAGCTAAATAACTTGCCAAGTGTAAAAATGTTAACAAATGGCTGATGGAAAATTGAGAGCAGCCAGACAGCTCTCAGCCTGGTTAATTAGCTCCTTGACTGCTTAATTGTTCCTCCCCTTTCATATGGCTGTAGCTTGCAGTCTCGCAAGAAGGGGTTTGGGTTCCTGGACAGGAGTGCATCCCAAAAGTTGAATTAATGTAACTTGAATTAAGTCAATGGGTACGGGTTCCTTTTGGTCTAAATGACCATTTATCTTCGTTGGGGGAGGGCAGTGGGGAGAAAGCATATCAGCTTTCAGCTATGTCAGGTCATGTAGAGGCCAAGTTCTGGTCTGTGATCAAGCAGGTGGTGTAAAACAGCCCAGTGCGCAACAGCACCAGGACCTGGGGAGAGGAGAACTCTTCTGTAGGAAAACGTGACTGAAGGCTGTGTTGTGCATCAGCATATATGGTGGATTTCAGCTCAGGACTTGCAGGATGAGTGTATTAACCCTTCAGTGGTGCTGGCTCCTGGTGTGTTTCCACCCTAGTGGGTTGAGGAGAAGCTGTTGTTGCTCAAGAGCACACAGGTTTCTCCTCCTAGAATATCCATGCATGTGTGAGATCTGGAATCTCTGGCTCCAGGGACAAAACTGTAGTAGTCACTGGGGCTGCTGAAAGAGTGAGTCAATGTATTTGGGTCTCCCAGATGCATGAATAAATGAGTAACCCTGAGTTATTTTCAATTTATCAGATTTATCAGAGGTGATAACATACTACAATGAATTTTCCATTCCACACTCTCTACAAATGTGTTGCTCTCCTTCCACTGTGGAGCAGGGGGGGAAGACAAGATTTTCAGTGTGTTGTTCTCCCAAGGAACTGCATGAAAACTGCTGAGGCTGTACTCAGAAAAGGTCTTTCAGACAACAAGCCTTGAGTCAGAAGTTGCTTGGCAAGATGACAGGCAGGTTGACCAAAGGTTGCACATGCTGTCCTCTTGCAAAATGAACATGAAATGGTCTTTGCCCTCCATGGCTCTTCAGTGCTTCCACAGCTTCACCCATGTTACTTCAGTGGTGTACAGGAATATTACTTGCTTGCTGGTATTCTGGTCTTATCTCTGAAGATATTTATTTTAAGAATTCATGTCTACATAGGTTTGTTAATACTGTACTGTAATATCAGATGGGCTGCTGAGACCTCAGGGGGGTAAGGAATCTATTTTTAGTGTGTTTGAAGGGTAGATGATGTTTCAGGTTGTGGAATGACTTTCTAGGGGGCCTGTCACCATATACTAAAGTTTTGTATGTCATGGCAGTGGAGGCCAGTCATATGATGATGAGTTAGTAACTTAAATGGGACATAAAAAAAATCCTGCTCTTTGGGGAAATTTTAAAGATAGATGGAGCTAAAATGCCACACAGTCTGTTCTCATCCTTGTTTCCTTGATGTGCTGAAGACATCTAATCCTCTTTACAGGTGAATTAAGCAGTGTGCTTATGAGCTGAAGGCAGTACCTGCTGATCTGTTGACATCCAGATTGGAGTTATTCATGTCTCAGTAAGACTTTCAGTAATGGATGACCAAAAGAGCATTTTAGTTGCCCAGGTGGTGTAAAGAAGATGGTTTGTGATCTCCTTCCACATTAGAAGTTAATAACGTGTAGAAAGTTGGATAAAAGTGGTACTGTTCTATTTAAGCGTATATGACACTCCAGCCTGCAGAGATTTGGAGGTTTAGATTAGAAGACAGCCTCAGACAGATGGATGTTTGCAGCAATCTGAAAAGTGATTTGGAGGCACTGCACTGTAGTGGTAGCCATGAAGAACAGATTTAAATGATGTATTATAGTTAGATTTTATAGGGCTTGTCTCCTATTTTCTTTGGAAGACAGTAAAACTGCAACTTTTGCAGAATTCTTCTTACATTCCTGGGATTTTGTTTTGTGTGCAGGCATGTAGCTTTATTTATTTATTTTATAACTCCTCACTGCCACTGTTGGGAACGTTAACAAAGGCTTTTAAATAGGTCAGACCTCACTGCCATTGCTTTTTCTTGTTGCTGTAGTACATTTGGTAGATAATAGACAATGGGGGCTAAAGCCCTTATACAGTAAAAGCTCATTCATGTGAATAGTCACTTCGATTTTGAGTTTCACTGCAGCTACTTGTGTGAGTTAACATCTGAAGACCAAATCCTTGGCTGCATGGACTAATCTTATGGAGCTTTCAGGGAGGCGTTTGGAAATTACATCTTGAGTAGAAGATGCCCTTAACTTTCAACAGCTACCACCTACATACATAAGATGCTCATTTGTGGTTGCATGTGAGGGCATGGTTGTAGCAGATTTGCAAGATTCAGCGGAAGAGTGTGCATTGGATAATTCTTTCCCTTTCATTCAAGTGATCCTTTCCTTTCAGTCTTACTGTTTGTGTTTTGACAGAAGGAGCATGTATGTTACAAACATTCAGCTTTGACTTCAGTCAGCACTGGCGTGTCCCTGAAATATGATTTCATGACTTTGTTTTGGATGTTCTGGTGAGAACATTCATGTTGCTGTGTTGCCTGTACATGATGTTCTGGAGTCCCACCACTAACGGATGGTTTTGGAAGGCTTTTTTTTTTTTTTTTTTAATTAAGGGATTGATTTGAATAGACACAAATATGGTAATTGCCTGTTCAAGGCAGAAGTGCTGTAGATCAGGGAAAATGCACCTAGGCCCTTTTACAATGACAAGAGTGTGTACCTTTGAGTATGTGTAGGAAAAAGAAGTAATCAAATTTGTTGGTTTTTTTTATGGGGCTGGACAATTTGGGCCATGGAAGGCTTTTTTTTTTTTTTTTTAATTAAGGGATTGATTTGAATAGACACAAATATGGTAATTGCCTGTTCAAGGCAGAAGTGCTGTAGATCAGGGAAAATGCACCTAGGCCCTTTTACAATGACAAGAGTGTGTACCTTTGAGTATGTGTACATAATACAAGTTGCTATCCATGTGGTTCATACTGCTGTGGTAGTTCATCTGGCAGATCTTTTAAACATTTACTCCAAAAGATCTTGTTCTCTGTTGGTGTGAAGCAGCATTTCCAGTTATTTTTAGGTCATTTTCATCTTAGCAACCCTGTTGGAGATAAATCAGATACAAGTGTTCTAAACTGTCCCTGCATTTTGGTAGGAATTAATAAAATAAAGTTTAATGGTTTGGTCCCAAGGGGAGAACAGACCATCTGGTTAACAGAAGGTTGGGCCAAGTAATACAGCACTGAGAGTGCCATAAACCAACCCAGAATATCTGGTAGTGTGTCCAGTTGCTTCGTGTATTAAGCATTGAAACAGTGCTTTCATATCTGCAGAGCCAGCAGTTCTGTTACCACTGCTGTGACGCAGGAGATAATTCTGTTGGGCAAGCATCAGCATGGGGGTGGATCTACAGCACAGGATGTGTAATGTCAACATGAAGCATGGGAGCTGGCAGTAAGAAGGAAAGCAGCCATTTCATGCCAGTGCAGGAAGCCCAAATAGATTTTTCCCCTCTGCATCTTGTCCTTTTATGCAGCTTTCATACTTGGTATTAAACAATTACCTTCTGCTTTGTCATCTGAAAACTTCAGCCCAGCAGGGTTTCATTTCTTTCTCTCTTTCTGAACCTGTTTGTGTGGGTGTGGGTGTGGGGGTGTGGGTGTGTTTTTGGGGTTTTTTTTTGGTGTGTGGTTTTTTTTTTTTGGTTGGTTGGTTTTTTGTTTTGTTTTGTTTTGTTTTAAAAACAAAACAAAACAAATGAAGAGCACTCCAAAGGCATGTCTGATGGATTATAAAAGGGGCTGTGTGGAGGCCAAAGTAGCAGATCTAGAGAAAGAGTTCAGTTATGTTCAAGTCCTGAGCTTCAGATGAGTTTCGTTGAGGATCCTTTTGGCTTTAGTGCAGAGATAGTTTGTTCAAAAGGTGTAACCATTTGAGAACGTTGTTCTGCAGCTGCAAAATGCAGAAGGCATGAAATGCTGCAAATGGTATTGTGTAGCCTTTGGCACTCCGTAATCACTAAGAAAATGTACAAAGCTATCGGAACTGTTTCTGCTTTCATTTTAGCAGAAATGCACTATTAGAATGCCTTTGTCTTATTTGACTAAAGCTACTGTCAAATTACTGTGACACTATTTTTTTAAGAGCCAAATATCTGTCTAATCTGTGGAAATAAAAAGATTTCTAACTTGCTAAGCATTTTTTGGACTTAGAAATGTGGGGTATGTCTTTTATCAGCTCAGTCACACACTGGTGTACTGGTTTGAGGTTTTTCCTCCCATAACATCTGGAGATACCTTCCTGTATCTGCAGCCTGGGAAGCTCTGGAAAGCTGAGGGCTTGTTTCCTGGTGGGCACAGCAGAGCTGAACTCCATAATCAGAGCTCTCACGGTTTCCATTGCCTGTTCAGCAGGATCTTCAAAGAATGTATTACAGATCCTCTTGACTGAATCCTTGTCCTAGATTCTGTTCTGTGGTAGCCCTGCAAAAGTACAACTTTCTTCATATGTTCCTAAGAACTCAGGTGGGAGTGTGGGAGTAGTCAACCCACAAGTATGTTTTCTGAGTTGCAATTTGGTGATGGGAGGGGGGGGATGCATATAAAACATGGCTTGTGTGTGAAGACTGCTCTTTTCTGCAGTAACGTCATCCTTACACAGTCCTCCTAGCTTCATTGGCCCCATTCAGGTTTTTCGGTTGAAGCCATGGTAGTCTAGGACTTATGCATAGGACACTTGCAAATAATGGCACTGAGGAATTATATGAAACTCGAACAACATCTCTCAAGACAGGAGTTTTTCTTGGTTCCATAGATAACTCCATGTTGTGGTAGCTGTTTCAGCATCAGAGTTATTAAGGATGCAGGAAAATCAAGATTTTTTCATACAGGATGGTCACTCTGTCCTGTCTATCCATGTAATTTTCATTGCAGATTGTATTTTGTAGTATCTGGCAATCTTGTGCTTTTTCTAGTGGTGTTGAACACTTTTTAGAATATACTGGAGAATGTTCATCAGAAGTGCTTCTTCATATTCAAATGAATAATGCCACTAGATATTGTCTGCACATTTTCTCATAGACCATCACTACACTGCAAAGGAAATACATTGTCTGTGACTTTTTCATACTGAAAAAGGTGCTACTTGCAGAAGATAGTTTATTATAAATAACTACTAAGATGATAATCTCACCACAGCATGCTTGGCAGTCTTCCACTGAGTTAGCCTGTTTCAGCAAGGAGCTGTCGCTTAAGATACAAAGCAATCTGCAGGGACATATGATCACACACACTGGCTGTTTTCTCTGTCATCATGGATGCCTCATCATTTGCTGTGCCTGTAATTAGGAACTGGAATTATTATCTGGTAAACCAGGAGGATCTAGCACCAGAAAGATGGACCTGAGTCTCTGTCTCCCAGACGCTTGGTTACACAGAAGTTCTCAGTTACGGAGGCACTTGTAGAAGAACGTCTGTTGGACATGGCTGTAGTTTTGTTTTGTTTTTATTTTTGTCACAAGGATAGTTGTGAACTACTGGGGAAACTCTTGATGTATATATAATGCTTACAGTACTCCTTCCTGTTAAAAATTATGGAGAAATATAAGACTGGCAATGGTGTAAAGAAGACTTTTTTATTGTTGTCTTTGTTTGGGTTAATAATGACTTCAAGTTCTCTGAATGTTTTGTTTTGTAGAAATACTGTCCAAAAGGAAGACCATGATAAAGAGATAAGAGTCTGCATCCATTTTTATGAGAGTATCAGAAAACTAATATTAATATGTATTATACACTTAGTGTCAAGATCTGACTGTAGTCACATAACTTGATGGTGACTTTTGAATTTGAAAAGTTTATACTACTTTATGGTGCATGGCTGTTATGTTATTGCAGCAGTTATGTGATGGGTATCAGTGGCTGTTGTATGCAAACTTCGTTTCGTTTAGAGTGCTGGCAAGTGTTTGTCTTTTATTTGTTTAAAAACAATTTGATCCGGCCATCTCTAGTGCCTTGTTGACAGTATAATATGAATTAGAACTCTTTCTGGCTTCCATGTTACTTGTGGGTTCTGTTCTTTGGTGCCTGATGCTTTTCAGTCCTAACAACTTGTATTTCAAGCCTGGGCATCTCTGGTTGCTTAGAAGTATGGAATATGATATTTAGTGGAAGCAATTGGTAAGATGGAGGTAGATCTAATAAAGATACGAAAAATTATGATGCAATTTTTTTTTCTCCTGCGTTTGGCAGATCATGTTAAATCCTGTATGTATCTCAGCAAGATCAAGGAGAAAGCAGGAGATGAAGAATTTAGTCAGACACTGACTTGCAAGCCTTAATATCAACCCTTTTTTTCAAACCTTGCAAGTGTTTGGAATTGACTCTCGCCTGGACAGAGATGCTAACTCTTTATCTAGTGATAGTATCCTTCCCTACAAAGTCTACAAAGGCTCTGTTCTTTTCCTGTGAAATTGTGGGAGCAGATCAATGATGAAACGGGTCCTGCTTGCACATCAGATGAAGAAATTACTGGAATTACTTCCTGATGTTCAATGTCCCATGCATGACTGTGGAATGTTCTTCATCTCTTAACATCTGACCTAGATGCCTTTACATTTTGGGATGGTTGCTCAGAGTCTTTCATGCCCATAAGTTGCCTAACTTGGGTGACCTTGTGTCTTTAAAGAAAACCCCATGGAACTGTTAGCTTCAACCTTACTGAAGGACACATTCTGAAGAGCTAGCTCATTAAGCAAGCTTTGAAGGGTGTGCTCTGCAGAGCAGCTTCCTGTTATTTGGTTAATGGTTGACCTAGTTCTATTGCCATATGCCTCCTGGAACGCATTCTAATATTAAATGTGTGCTAAAGCAAGACTGGGATAATAGAAGGAACATCAAAGCCTCTATGAAAGAGAAATCATATAATGCTGTTGCATTTTGGAGGGTATCGCCGTTACTTAAAATGGCAGTATCTTCACGGAACTGTATTGATTCTGATTGCAAACTAGGGAGTATTAAACAGAACCATTTATGTTTTTTTTTTTTTCCAGACTGGCCTTGTACAAAAGGTTTGTATCAGTAATTCCCTGTGCTCCATATGTGAGGCTAAAGTTAGGTAGTGAAGCATTCAGAGTGATATTACAGCTGTGAGAAAAGATTACATTAGATTTGGCTAAAGGCAGGAGGATTTTTTCCCCGTGGTAGGTGTTTTTTCCATTGCAGCCATGGATTAGCAAATTTTTTCTTTCTCTGAATGCTGGCTAGAAGCCAGAAATGGGTATTCAAGCTTTTACCTGATAACAGAGACGACACAGCATACTTACACTTGGGCAAAAATGTAAGAAATTTGGAGGTACTACATAAAGTTCAACCTCCAACCTGAATGAGACTTTCTGACAAGCTGAAGTTCTGGAGAACCTGTGGGTTGTGTTGTCTGGCTAATTTGATATGCTACCATAGGAAAAAGAAAGGATGTATAATAGCAACTGTTTTTCATAAGTAAGTGTGCATTATGGTAGAACAGGGGGAAGGGAAAATTAAAGCCATGCTTTGTAATTTTTTGAGACCTCATGACTCTATCAGTAGATGTTGGTGATTTATTTTTCTTATGTCAATGTGGGAAACTGAGCTGCTCACCAGCTGTACCACTTCGAATTTTCATATGCCCAGGCAGTGGCTAACCTTTGTCTCTTCAGTTGCAGATGGCTGGCAAGCAGTCCAAGCGTGAATTCTGGGCAAAGGTATGTCACCACAGTGGCAGGGGTTGCTGGGCCACCCGAGTTTATCTGTGTGGGAAGAAATAAGCTGTCAGGACCTGTAAAGGCAGCTGTCGCTGATGGGCATCACTGCCTAACCTTCAGAGAAGTGGTGGGATATCTTGGGAGTCATAGTCATCTTGTAGCTCTCCAGCTTCTTCAGTGTGAGCCCATTCATGTGCTGCTTGTGAGTCTGGGCTCATTTGGTGAGGCTATGGATATTTTGGTGTGTTTGTCTAGGATACATGTAGCAACAGCATTTATGCAGTTCCCCCTTCTTCCTTAGTGTGTAACACTGAATGGCGTTTTTGTAGGAGAGCTGCTGGGTCTGGTGGAAAACAGAGCTGCAACATTTTTAGTAGGACACAATGTGTTGTGTGAGCTGCAATCATATTGGTCATGAAAAAAAAAAAATCTCTGCTCTGTGACTTAAACAAGCACAGCTATTTGTGCAACCTGATCAGAACAAAGGATAATGCTTCTGCTGCAAGATCAGACAGATCTGACGTTTCAGCAGGCTGAGCAAATGAATGGCGGAAGTGGTCCGCCTCCTCTTATCCATTGTCTCAAAGATACAGGCTCATGGAGAAGTAAGGGAGTTTGAATAGGGCCTCTGAAGGAATATGCTGCTTTGTGTTCTGTGGGAAGAGAGCAAAGGAGGAGTTCTAGAAGTTCTCTGGCAGGCTGACAAGCTTGTAATAGGAAAATGTGGCAGTGGACTTCTGGTATTGAACGAGCACTTTCTCTTCTGTAGCCTGCTTAGGAAATCTTAACTGTTATTAGGAAGCTGGTGAAATGTTCCAGGCCTGGAATATAGGACCAAGCCTACCTTGAATGAGGGTCAGTGAATGTAGAAATCCAATGAACTCTGACCTCCTAGTAAAGAATGATTTGAGATTTTTTTTTCCTTTTCTTTTCTTGTTTTCTTTCCCTGTCTCCCTAGATACATTGTTTGCGTGTTCTGGGACACCTCTCAATTGATAGGATTTTTGCATAGGAAGAACTGGACTGATCAAATTACTGGAACAGTTACAGTCTTCTGCTTGGGAGACTCCTGCTGTTTCTCTTGCTCCAGCCGTCAACCCCACTGGGATTTTAGTAGCAATCTCCCCTTTTAAAGGCATAATGAATCCAAGGAAATGTGAGAAGGGAGAGGGCAGGACAGGGATTTTTGATAAGCTGGGCAGAATTAAGGGTTACTTCACATTCCAGAATTATAATATATGACTTCCAGCCTCAAGGGTGATTTCAGCTGAGAAATGAATTGTTTAGAGAGAGGGGTATAGAATTTATATCGGTATCATAGCCGGTTAGATCTCTATATATTACCTTTTTGCATGGTCCTTGGGACTAGAGCTTGCTAGCAGTTAGGTGTATCATGATCAGAAGGCTTTCATATGCAACCAGTTTTCTTTAAAACCAAGCACTTCTTGGCTCAGAGACCCATAACTGTAATTTTTTTAGCAAGCATAATATTCTTCTTTCTTTAAGTTAATGTAGATTAGATTGGTGTCTGTGACAACAGAAGTAGTCTAGGCCATCCATGAGATCCCTTCTGTCCTTTGTTTTCCCACATACAGCCTAGAAGATTTTGTCAATTTAAAAGAGAAGTAATTAGTTCCATAGGATACTGACAGTCCATCGTTAGCATGCAGCAGGGATGAAGTTGCTGCTTTAGAAGCCCAGTTAAAAATGCACATTAGAAAGCCATCAGACTCCTTGAGTGGAAGCCTGTGTTAAAACTTTTAAATGTGTGATGACTAAGCTTCCATGATCAGCATGTTAGTGTCCAAAAGCAGTTATGAAAATTCTCAGAATCACACAGAATCACAGAATGGGTAAGGTTGGAAAGGAATTACTGGAGGTCATCTGGTCCAACCTCTCTGCTCAAGCAGAGAGCCCTAGAGGATATTACTCAGGGTTGTGTCCAGATGATCTTTTAATACCACCACAGAGCAGAGCCTGATCCATCCTCTGACTCCTTCCTGCAGACACTGACAGATGTGGATGAGGTCCCCTCTCAGTCATCTCGAGACTGAACAGCCCCAGCTCCCTCAGCCTTTCCTTGTAACGGAGATGCTTCAGTCCTTAAATCATCTTCAAAGTCCTCTGCTGGACTTACTCCAGGAACTCCAAGTCTCTCTTGTCCTGAGAACCCAGAACTGGACACAGCACTCCAGATGTGCCTCACTAGGGCAGAGCAGAGGGGCAGGATCACATCCCTCACCTTCTGGCAGTGCCTTTCCTCATGCACTCTGGGATACTATAGGCCTTCTTGCCCCCCGGGACACATTGCTGGTTCAGGGGCAGCTGCTTGTCCACCAGGACTCCCATGTCTTACTCCACAGAGCTGCTTTTCAGCAAGTCAATCCCCAGTCTGGCCACTCCTCCCAGTTTTATATTATCAGTGGACTTGCTAAAGAGGCACTCTTTCCCGAGTCATTAAACAACATTGGACCCATTATCATCCCCTGGGGTTACCACTAGTTACAGGTCTCCAACTAGACTGTGCCACTGGTCGTAGTCCTGTGAGACCTGCCATTCAGCCAGTTCTCAATCAACCTCACTATCTGTTCCCTCTTTATTCATTGGAGGGTTAAAACGCATCCCAGAGGATGTGCCATGCTGGGTTTGACCCAACAGAACCTCCAGAATTGGTTTCCAGCTTCTTTGATCCAGAGGGAGTACTGTTGGGGACAGGAAGTAATATTATTTAGTTGCTTTGTTCCTTTATTCAATCATGTTTACACACTGTGTCTAAACTAAGTCCGTGTTATTTTGACAGGATAATCAAAAGGGGATATATTCAAAAAATGTCTAATGGAAATGAGTTCAGTGAGCTTTCAAACCATGCCTGAGTGTGAGGATGAGGGGAAAAATCTCCCACATGGAATTAAATCTGACAAAAAAATCAAGGAGTATTCTCTCAAGCGATAAAGATTTGAGTCTGAAAGTGAGTTCTTTCTGAAAGAACAGTATCAGCCTGGTGCTAAGCAGAGATTAAAAGGTCAGTTGTGTATCAGT
>NW_016690194.1:10186897-10217057 GCF_001604755.1 Lepidothrix coronata | reverse complement strand
AAGGCTGAAAAAATATTTCCTACTATCTTCTGTTTACAGCCTCTTCAGGAAATAGGAGGCACAGCAGATCTTGGCTAGGTTTGGAGATTTTGAGAAAAATATCCTTTGAAGCTGTTACATTCCCAAATTTATATTAGGCAGATCTCAACTTTGTGGGATATATTTTTATTTTCTTAATAGTAAGACTCATTAAGATACAAGACAGCTGGACCAATCACTGTTTTCTGAAAAGTCAGAGCACCGTGCCAGCTGATAATCTTTTTGTAGAAAATACAAGGATACATTGTGACCTAGATGTAAGAGGAACTATGAAGGATTGGCTTCCATGAAATTTTGAATGAGAGCAATGTGCTTGGGTTCTCAGTCATCTATATCAGGTTAAGCAAGGTGGATGTCTGAAGTTCCTGTGTTCAAAAGTTGAATTTTGGAATTTATCCGTTATACTTGAAAGAGAATAGCAGTCTTGTGGGCTGTCATCAGATATTCCAATGGAGTTGAGCTGAATAAGGCAAATGATCAAAACATGTAATTGTACCCTCTTTAGATCTCAGTCTAATATAATATAAATACCTTTTGCACTTCTTTTTATTTTTTTTTTATTTCCCCCAAGTAAAAGGAATTGAGAATTGGCTGAGTGCCTCAGGGATGATCCAGATGGAGGCACCTGCTTTTGCAGCTCTAGAAGAATGGGGACTGTGGGATAAGAGAACCTCATGCAGAGAGTGCAGGCGAGTCAGATCTCATTGGCCGTTGGCTTTTCTAGTCTATCAGAAAAGACTTGAAGTTTTCCATGACCAAAGTAGGTAATGACCTTGCTTTGATGGATCAAAAAATAACACCAGTGTTATGCCTTTGAGAGCCCTTGATCCCAAAGAGAAAAGCAAGAGTTTTCCTTTTTATCTTAGACTCATTCCATTCAAAATAAAAGCATTGCACAGGTCAGACAAGTAGGGTATCTGACAAGATTTGAAGAGACTTTCCCTTTTCCCGTCTGTTTTTTACACCAGTAATTTATATTTGATAACATATCAGACCTAAATGATTGTCATTCAGTTTATAACAGATAGAAAAAGTAGAACAGAAAATGCTCTGTGACTCATTCAAGAAAAGTGTTAGCTTTGTAGCCTGTGTGGACTTGAAGACTCTTGTCTTCCTTTTAAATGAGAAAAAAAGTGAACCTGCAAAGTGGTAGATACATTTAAAATGCTTAGAATAGCTAAGTGAACTAGGACAGCATTTAGATGTGGAAACACAGGACATAGTGTCATTCCTCTGCTGATGTGTGTGAGTATCACTCTTGGAACAGTAAATCCATTCCTGGAAATGCTGGGGATAGTAATGACTTAAAGTCTGGAAAATTGTGCTTCACTGTGAAAGCTTTCAGGTAGTCCATTCCTCCCCTTCAGAGGTCTTCAGAAGTGACATTTGGAGGACTAAAAGCAGCTAATTTGCCAGGCTGTGTCCAATATTATAGGAATATGGAGTCTGTACCAAGCTGTAAAAAGATGCAGTGGCTAGAATATAAGACTAGAAAATGCTTGTTGTATAAACTATTGTTTATTTCTGATTTAATTGTAGAAAAGAAAAAAATAAAAGCCATTGGAAGAACTAATGAACTCTGTAAAAAGGCCATAAGCAGTCAAGTCTAAGTGTAGTTTCTCTTCAGATGCTATGGTGGGAGACAGGCTTGACTGTTGCCATTGAGTTGCTTGTGGAGAACTTGTCTGGTTGTAGAAGGTGAACATTCAGAAAAAAGACTCTCAGTGCTGTTATCTCAAATCAGGGATCAGCTGACTTAAAGAACAGCTGATGAGAAGGCTGTAGTGTGGAGGTGGAGGGAGCCTAGGATGTGGTTGAGTTTTAGCAGAATGTGCTGCTAAAACTCACTTGGCAAAGAAATGGGAAACAACCAAATTAGGTGAACTGATAAGACTGACTGTGGGTTTGTAGTTATGAGTTTGGGCTTGATTATCTGTTAGTGGGTTTTCTTCCATTTCCCTGTCTTGGGCTTAAAACTATGGACAAATGATTTGCATTTTGTTCTCAAAGTGGAATCTATGCAGAAGATTGGTGGAAGCTACCTTCCTCTTAATAGTTAGATGCATTTTTCTGTTGTCTCTACAGCAGAGGAAATGAAGAAATGGAACAGGTTTTTTGTAGTCCTGACAGAGCTGCTGTAGACTTTCACATTGTAGTTTCTAAAGGATGAGTAAATCTCCCAGACAGAAGATCTCTGGTTTCCTCTACAACTCTACAACCCAGCACTTTGGTCATCCAGAACTCTAGTCCTGGTTTTGCAGATGGGAACTAGAGTCTTTGCCCTGTAGCTACCATAGAGGTGATTGTGGCACAAAAATCCAATCAGATTTTGTCAACATGTCAGTTTCTTAGAATAACTTAACTTTATATTAGAGATAGCCCACAAAGCTATCTGAAATTATTATTAGTAGTCCTATTAGTAGTATTGGTATTACGAAAGCATTTCAGTAGATTCAAGGGTCTAGACCATAGACCCTGGTTCATTTTTTGTTAGACACCTCTCAAAATCTCAGGCTTTGGTCTGCTAAGGATGATAAATCTAGGAAACCTAGAGATTAACTCGTCTTCTGTCCTTGTAAAAGACTTTAACAGTGAGTACTATGATTAGATCCTCTCTCTTGATAACTGATGCACAAACAGGTCCATTTCTGGGAAAAATGGTATATTAGCTTGGCTTCAGAGGTCATGCAGCAGTAGAGACCTCACTGTAAATGCTTTTATTTTTGACTGTATAAACCAATTACTACAGCAGGGTGAAAGAGGGTTTTGATTCCCTAATTGACAGCTTGTTTTCAGCTCTTAATTTTTAGTTTCAGTTTTGGAAGGCTACTTTCAAGATTCAGAACTCGGTATCGCACTAGTCTAGGTGGAGGAGTTAGAAGACAATAGGAGAAGAGAAGAGTTCAGGAATGAAGAAGGAGAAAGATGTCTAAGCTGTTCCTCTTGTTTTTGGAATGAGTGACTATTTTAACCTGTAAATAGTGCTGAGATTGGTGGCTATGTCCCATCATGAAATGGAAGTACAGATAAGAAGGTGACTTCCTTTTGACAAACCACTCTTTCTCTGTTTCTCTCCCATATTCTGTGTACAATGTTTTCTCCCAGGCGTGGGTGAAAAGGAGTCCTCTTGTCTTTAACTTGAATGTTTCTGTCCTTCTAGTAATGAAGCCTACGGATACAGACCCTGTGTGCTCAGCTGAAAAGGAAACCACTTTTTTTTTGGGTGGGGACAGTGAAGCGTCACTGTGAAAATGATCTTATACTGCAGGTGGTTTAGAGGTAAATGATACAAATTAGTTTGCCAGCTTTGCAACACATCTGAAAGGCAGAGTCTTCAGGAAGGGTGAACCATACCACCAGTCCTAAGATTAGCAAGTCTGGTTCTGCCTTCTTTGGCTTCTGAGATCTTGAAGACCCATTGCAGGTTCTGCTTTCAGGTAGGAAGAAACTCCTACTTCATAACAACAGCCTTTAGTTAGATCTGGTCCTCAGCTAGGAAAAACTGGCAGAACTCCAGCAAATTTCTAGAAATAAAAAGCTAGAGAAATCTCTAAAACCACACTAGTTGCTGGGACTTGCACAATATTCTGCAGCTTGTGAGAATACAGCAGCATGAAACTGGAATGACACTGGTGGCTTAACATTTTTGTGATCTCCTGAGTTTTTAAGAGAACAGAAATCTTCAGGAGAGAACTTTGCTCTTGTTCTCTTGGTGATGTTGGCTTGTATGGCTTTGTTTTTCTTTGAAAACTGATAGCAGAAGACTATCCAGCTTTCAGGAGTGGAGTCATTATATGTGGGGCTGTGCAACAGGAGCCAAAGTTTAAAAATAAAATACCAGGCTGCCTTCCTGGGGATCCAGACATAGTACACACACACATGCACACACACAATATCTTGACTGACCACAATTTTATCCGTTATTGACTTCAGAGCAACAGACAATGAGAACCAAAAAGGGAGTCTTGTTCCTCAAAAAAAAAGAGGAAGAAATATAAGACTTCTGTAGCCTCAGATACCAGTTTCTGGTGTGCATGGAGGCCCCGCAGCAGCAGCAGTGTTGAGAGACAGTGATACCAGGTAGCTGCCAGTCATTCCTGGTGATGTCTGCTGGAGGACCTTCCCAGTCCTTCCTTTTCTCTCCCTCATTTTCTCTGCCCTGCTGAGTAATGGTTCTGAGCAGAGCAATCTTCTTTGAAAATGTGCTCTCTATTCAAGACATAAAAGCTGTGGCTTTTATTTCACACTGAGTGCTGAGTGACCAGGATGCCAAATATCTTCAGGAGAAAGGAAAGGCCACCTCTTTTGGCTGCAGAAGATACACATCACTGGCATTTGAATCTGTTAGACTGTAGAAATAGAAGACGATCATTTTTCTGGAAGATCTGGAGAATGAGAGGGTACAGAGGAGGTAGTTGATAGACCCAGAGGAATTATTTATGGCAAAAAAGCAGAAGACAAGGTTTAATGCCAGGAATACAGCTTGGAAAGTGAGGTAAGTTATGCTAGAAAGGAATGATCTTTGGAAAGAAAAGGTGACACTACTCAGACAAAGAGTCTACGAACCTAGGAAGGTACAATTCTTGATTAATTATGAATGTAGACAGCAATGAAGAAGGGGGAAAATTTAACCTTTTTTTCCTGCTTCCCCAACATGCTGACATAATACCAACTTCCAGATTTTGTGTGGTATCTGTGGGCTGGCAAGGGTGGGAAGTCAGGATTCCTTTAATGGCTTAGTGTGAAGCAGCAGGGAGTGTTCTTCTCTCAGCTGACATGACAGAAACTGTGTGCAGGAAGCAGCTGTGCACAGTCTTACCTGCCTGTATGCCACCTCAGGCTAGTGTGCTAAAAGATTGGAGCCTGTGCTTTTGACTGCATGGTGTCAGTTTCCATTAAAAAAACCCCAAAAACTGATCGCCAGATGTACCTCATGGTAAATGCAAATGGAGTTCTTAGCTAGGTGTCTTCCAACTGCAGCAAGAATGTTTGTATGTCTCAGGTGACAGCCACAGGCAGAAAAAAACACCCAAAGAAGAGGTGTTACCACTTCTCATCTCTGCCCAGGCAAAGTAACAGTTACAGTTGGCCATGACACACTTGGCTTTTGGCAGAGCTCAGGCTGGTTCTGTTCTACAGACATGGGATGAAGCATGCTCAGTATGTTTCCTTCAACAGGAGTGCCAGCAGTATCTTGGATTACTACAGAGACTGCTTTGTGTCTACTATAAGCTCATTCTGTAGAGTTTAGGTTCACATTAAACAGGATCAGGAGTCCCTGGAGCACAGAGCCTTCTGGAAAGTTGTTTCCTTAGACATCCAGACTGTCAAATACTTCCCTTATTGAAGTTTTTCAGAAAAACCATACTAGCTTTACATAGTGGTCGAACATATACTGAAGGTGATGTTGTAGCCTAAAGGATTTGTAGGACTTGATTCTCTTACAATTTGAACGTTTTTTGAGAAATCCATAAAGTATCTGGATCTTGTTTGTGGTGATGTCCTAACAATGAGTGATAGGTGCAACTGTCAGTCTGTGAAAACTAATTGCTTGGTTTGTTCTCATAAATTTTGTTGGCTGGGATGGAGTGGATATGTGCACATGCTTTGTGGCTGCAGCTAGCATGTGTGAAAGAGAGGTCTGATTAAATCAAACTTCCTCTTCTTTGGTCTTGAATATCTCCTGCTTACAAAAGACATTGAGGAGGACCCAGAGGATTCCTCTTGCAGATATTTTTATAAAGGTGCTATAAAGAAGATTCTCTTTGATGACTTCTAGTAAGTACTGGTGGGTTTTTCTCCAGACATTTGCTAGAACAGAAGAATTAATATTATGTTGCCCATTATTGAGAAGAGTTTGGGAAAGAGTAGAAAGACTCAGTAATTTGGGCAAAGTCATATTGAGAGAAAAGCCTCTCAGATCATACAAGAATTTCAGCTTTTCTAGCTGTCAGTCCTGCAAAACAAATATTCTTCCTCACCCCCATATAAAGCTCCCCTTTTGGATGGCCATTGTTTTTTTCATGTCCCTTCTCCCACTGTGATCTCAAATAATGTGAGGATTAGACCATGCTCACCGACACTAAACTCTGTCTCCACTTCTCTGCAGCTCTGCAGACATTTTGCTGAGTTGACCTGAATTCTTCAGCAAAAGGCCTGGATTCTGTGCAGAAGGCTGGAAAAGGCAACTCCAGTTAGAAAGTAAATATGAACATAAATAAAGAGCATCAGTTATATCCTTGTGTGTGGTGTTTTGATTTACCCCTCCTCCCGAAATTTTAACTTCTGCTCTGCTGGAGAGCTTTTCATTTCTTCTTCTTGTGGGAAGTTAGAACTGGGATTTCAGGGACACAGAAAGGTAGCATGGCACAACAGGCAAGAACTGGAATCTGGAAACCCACTTCCTGCTTCTGGCTGTGCCACAGACCAGCTGTGTGACCTGAAGCTAGGCTGCTTCACTTCCCTGTGGTTCACCATTACCAGGTAAAGGAAGAAGGTTCTCTGTGGTGCAGATTCACTCAACTTGCTTTCCACACAGAGCCCACAACAGCATGGCCTGAAGCTGCATGAGTCAAATAAACAGGTTGTAACCTCATGGAAGAGTGTCAGAATTGCTACTTGAAATACTAACACCTGCCCTTTTGTTTCTTATGTATGTACATAAGAGTACATACATACGTATGTGTGTATCAATGTACAATTGTGAGTCTACAGATTTTGTTCAATAATTTGAAGCTATTCGAAAACCAGGGGAATACTTCAGTCTCTGGTCTCTCTGAGAGCAAGTCACTTCTAATTTTAATGACTTCTTCGTGACAAATGAGTGGAAACCAGAAACATACGATACTGTCTTTTGTCATGCTTTGGTGTTCCGTAAACAGCAGAAGGAAAAGTGAACTTTCTGCAGAACCAATTGTACACTTCTCCCATAGATACTTTGTCAGTGGCGTCCTAATTAATGTGAAACTTTCACTCTGCATACATTCCTGCAAACAAGAACCCACGCCGGAATGAATGCTTGTTGCAAGGAACAAGTAAAAAAAGTGCAAGTGCCTTTTATTCAAATGAGTTTTAAAGGGGGGAAAAGGGACTACAAAGCACATTACATTACTTCTTTTTCCTCTTCCATAGTTTTAAAGGATGTTGGCCAACACAAATAAAATGTCTCAAAATACTCTTTGTATGAATTCTGGTGTCATAAGATTCATGTGTGCCTCTTTGGGGATGAAAGAAACAAAGAGGAGATTCACCTGATGGCAAGTGGTGTTGCTGAATGCTTGTGAAGAGCTGCTCACTTAGCTGCACTCTTAATGAAAAGAGATGTTTTGTTTATATATATGATTGTCCAGGTCTCCTCTCCATTTGTAAATAAAAAGATGCACCCTGTCCCTTTCAACCAGCATAAATTGAAGACATACAATTTTGTAACAGTTGAGTCTGTCATAGGTCTTTTTGGTTTAGGCTTTGTTTTCTGGGGTTGTTGTTTGGGTTCTTTTTAGGTTTTTATATTTGTTTTGGTTTGGGGGTTTTGGTTCTTTGTTTCTTGCTTGCTTGTGTCCATCTTTATTCCTTTGGTAAGAAGAAAATAGAATTCTTTATATGGTTCTGCTTTGAAGTTATACTGCTTTATTTTAAAATTTCTTGAGCTGGAGTATTCAATGACACTTGGTGTACTGAAAGTACTTAGATGTGCCTCTTGGTAAAGCAGTTAAGTTGGGAAGTTTTTAAATGTCTTCCCTTTAAGTCAGACTTTAGCTCCTTTTTTTAAGAGGTTCTATAATAAGCAATAAAGCTAATTTTGATTATGTACCCCTTTGCTTTGGAACTGTGGAATGTCACATATGTGTCTTTGCCATTACCACAGGGAGATATACTCTTTCTTCGTTGAAATCATTGTGAGCCAGACTAATCTTCCCTTGCTTTCAGAACATTACTTCTGAAGTTTACAGATTAATTAAAAGGCAAGCTATATGGCTTTTTTTTTTTTTTGTAATTTATCAAGTTGAAAGTTCTGTTGAGTCTATATATGGTTTTTAAACCATCACAGGGCTTGAACCTTCTGTGTTTTTTTGCATATTCTTTTAAAATGTGGGGGGTTTTCATTTTTGTTAGCTTAAAATATATCTCACCCGCTTCTATGTACTTTGTGTGCAGAGTAAATGTCAAGGTTTGCTTAGCCATGGAGTTATTTAGACAGAGACACTGTAGTTTCAAACAGCCTCTTTAAGTCCGAAAGCACATCCAACTCTGGGTGCAGCCTCACTTCTGGTTCTGCTTTCCACGTACAGACAGGCAGTGACCTAATTGTGTTTCTTGTGTTGTGGTTGTGAAGCTGTTGGCAGTCCAGGTGTTCTGTCTCCTCCATTCTAGAGAGGAAATATCCCTGGAGCAGTTACTCTGTCTGCAGCTCAAGCAATGGCCTGTGTGGCAATGGGGAGAGAGGGGAACTGCTGCCCACAATGCTTTCCTAAAGTCAAGTGTGGATGCCTTTCTGGTTGCAGCCAGAAGCACAATCCCTGTCCTGAAGTGCCCCTGTCCCACCGATTTTTAATACTGTAACTGTGTTTGTAAGAAAATAAGAGTTTTTCTGAGGACAAGGTTTATTAGAAGACCCATTTCTTGGCCATTTATCTAATGCTACTCGTCAGGCTTCTCTTTGTTGCTTTTTAGTATTTGTGCACAGAACCAAAATCCTGATGGAGCTTGAGATGCCATTGGGCTGCCTTTTCTGGAATTTGTCTAAGAATCTTGTTGGGGTTTTCAGTGCATTTTTTTCTATTTGGAGAAGGTCCAAATTTTTTGCTAGGGACATACAAAGGTGCTTCCTAAAAAGTCCCTCCACCTTAAATTTACCCAAGAAGTCTATTTCTTTAGGCCAAGAAAACCAAAAATCTCTTACAGTCTCCTACCTCTTGCAGAAATCAAGCATTTGGGTGCAGATTCCAGATTACACAGTTGTTGTTGTGTCTGTGGTTTTTTGGGTTTGTTTGTTTGTTTTTTCACCAAGAGATACTTTCTGTGTTGATAAACTAGTCTTGAACTGAACTTTCCCTAAGTAGTTTGGCAATTGTTTACATATTCTAGGGCAAAGTTTTGGCAACGACTTTCTCTTTTATCAGCTTTTATCCTGTATCTTTAAGGTAAAGTGAGTCTTCAAAGCAGCAAGAGTAATCTGTTGACAATGGGGACTCATTATTTTGTTCTAAATTTGAATAGTGTTACCTTCTAGATAAAATGCTTGAAGACTGTTGTGTTTTAAACCATTAAATGCACAGCATTTACAACAGCAGAAAAAAAAATAAGGTGGTGTGTAATGAACTTAAAGAAGAGAAAAAAGCCCTAAGAGTTCTGTAATGTCTACATATTTACAGGGATTGTAGCTTTTGAAGGATGCTGTTGCTTATAATCTCAGCCCTTCTTAGCCATAGGCCTTATTACAAAGAAAGTCTAAGGTTTTTTTATTCTTTATGATCTATCTCCTGTTTGAGTATTTCTTAGGAGGAAGAAAAAGAAATTGGATATTAGTGGCTGACCCTCAAACAGCTTATTTAAAGCAAAAAGAATTAAACTTGGACAAAAGAACTCCATTAGGAGCCTCAACCTCTTACCATTTTTGACACAACTGAGTTTTAATACTAGTTTTCTCCTTAATTTGAATGTGTCCATAGTAGTCAGGGACAAGGGCTGTTTATTACTGGAAGGACATGAAATAAGGTTAAAAAGAGGTTGGTTGGTTGGTTGGTTGGGGTTTTCTTTATTATTATTACTTTATTTTTGTAGGGGAGATAGTTCTTAATTATTACCTGCATAACAAAGTATGTTTCTTTTATAGACAGAGAATAGCAGCTTTTTTTCTGGTTTTAATGTAATTATTTCTAATGCCTCTTTGATCCAAACACTTTCTGACTGTAGAAGTTTAATAAACTTGGTCAATTCATAAATGTTGGGATCCATAATCCTAGAATCACTCTGAATTCTTCTTCTCCCCCATCCTGAAGTGCATTGCAGATATTCCACTTAGTTTCTTCTGGAGGCTGCCAGCTATCTGTGTATCACATTAGTGATTATAAGCCAGTATGCTATTGTAATTATTTTGTACTTGGGCTTTATATGATTACACTAATAGTAAAATCATGTTTCCTGGAAGGAGTAAGTGGATGGAAATGGGGGTTGAAAAGGGGAGTAAAAGAAGCAGGGTTCCCATTTGGACCCAGGATATTGCATTCCAATGTGCATATACTGCATCCCAACATGTAACCCAAAGGAGTCTCTCTATCTGTATCTGAAGTTATTTGGGACAAAGTATTTTGGACAGTGAAACTGTTAGCTGCAACTTGTTCCTCCTTTGCAGCTGTATCACTTTTCAGGGGTAGGACCAGCATCTTGCTGCCACCATCACAAACAGACAGATGATCTTCACTTTCACAGGTGAAAAAGATCTTTTGGGAGGAGTGGCAGGGAGAAGGGTGGCAGCCTAATGGTAATCACTAGTCTGAGATCTGTCAAGTACAGGGCAAGTATATATTGTTTCACCTGGGGCAGAGATGCTGGCTGCCATGCTGCGCTTGAGTCAATGGGCAAATAAAACTGTGTATTCTGTCTGGCATTATAAATGGGTCAGTGATGGATTTGTATTACCTGAGGAAATGAACTGGCGGACAGAGAGGCTTCTGCTTCCTGCCCAGCAAATGTCAAATATAGCAGGAAGCTTGGGGGAAGGGGAGGTGTATCTGGAGACAAAGGCAGTCTTAAAATAGCTAGGGTGTCAGTGGAGCTCCTCAAACAAATGCATGCTTCTGAGGAGTAGGGTGAGAAAGCTGAACAATCTTTAGACTTTGTTAATCAGCATTTTCTCATCCTCCAGTAGGGTTTCAGCTGTGGCTTTTGCTTTATAACTAGAGTCATGCATGTGGTGAGTGTGGGTTTGCATGAGGTGAGGTGCTGTTCTGCTCAGCTTTGTTTGCTGGTACAATCTATGACTTTCGGTGCTTTGGTTTCATAGGGTTAAAACCACTCCTCGGAATGCTCTTCTTCATCCTCTCCACATGGGTTTCTGCATGAAGTTAACCTCCTAAAGGAATACCTCTGGAGCATGTAAGATTTCAGGATGGACTGAGGGAGAGGGCTCCTTACTCCCCAGGGTCCTTAGTAAGCTGGGCTCTTACTGGTGATGAAAGGCAGGCAGTGGGCTATGGCTCGCTTGGATATGATCCACACAGTGTTTCTTTGGTTTCCAACTGCCCTGTGAGTTTTTCTTACTTAGTGAGTCTTCAGTGACTACCAAACTGGGCACCAAATTACGGAAGTAATTTCTGGCTGAAAGATTACTCCTCTTACCAGCCAAGTTCAGTCTCTCTCACCACTGCTACATCATAGGTCCAGACCAGTACTTAAAGGAGAAACATGTGTCCAGAAAAGCATCTTTTCGCATCAGTCTTTCAAGCTAGTGATATTCTGTCTTTATTTTGCATTACATTTTTTCAGTAGCAGGCCCAAAGCAGAGCTTTGCCCTTTGCATTTGTGGTTTCAGAGTGCTAGTGACTTGATTTTCACCTCTGTGACTATGCTAACAGTGCCTGCTTGTGTTTTAAACCAGCTGTGTTGGCTGGTCTAATCTCAGATCTCTAACATTAAAATTCTGTGCCCCCCAAAATAATCCAGCAAGTTTCTGTGTTCCCATGGTTTAGCTCTGTCACCAGTTTATAAGCTGTCTTTAGCCTCTTTAAAAATACTGTGCTTCTCGCAAACCGAGATTGGTCCTCTCTAAAGCATGTTTGCAACTCAGTAGCCACAGCACTGTGACCATGGAATGGAGCATATAGTTCAGGGTCAGTGGCAAAATTACTTTTAAAGGCACTAGAGGCTGTTTTAAGGGCAGATGGCTATCAGGAGATAATCTCTACTGTCTTCAGACACAACTTTGCCCTTTCCCACTTCAGTTCATGGTCTAGCAAGGTATGTGGTAGAGTTAGCCTTGTCTGATTTGCTACTGGTAGGACCCACTTTTTAACAGCTCTGACTTGTCCTGGCAAGAAAGGGATCTTTGCTGGGGTTGTGCCAAGCTGAGAAGCCTGCTCCTTCCAGGGTGAGGCTGGTAATGCATCCTTTGTGTAAAAGCTCCTAGAAGATATTTGCAATGCATGAGAAGGAATTAGGTTGTTTCTGGAGTGCCCAGGCAGAATGCTGCTATGTTCTTCAGCACCACCTACTGACATCTTTCTCTCAAGGCCAGTACGCCGGGGTTTGCACTTCTCCTAACTCAGAGGAACTGGATTTTTTTGAGTTAATTAACTCTTGGCTGGAAATTAGAAACCCCAGACCCACTGCTTTTGGTTCCATTGTGCCATATGGGGAGCTCTAAGGAGCAGGGTACAAAAGCCAAGCTGCTTGGCTCTGGCATCTGTTTTCCTAGGCCCCACTTGCCCCTTGAACACTTGTGTCTGTGCAGAAAAGCATTGAGAGCTTGGGTTGTCAGTGAGGTGAGTGACTTGGCTTATTTCCTGGGAGCATTTAGTATGGGAACCAAGTGGTAAACCACCTTTCCAATCTAGAATTTTGCCCTGTGCTGTTCCATCTTCCTCTTACTCTACTTCTGTTCAGTAAACTGTCACACTTAATAAGAGAGAAAATCCTACTCTGGCCATCTAGTTGTTTAGATTCTCATATATATTTAGTGTCCTTTTGATTTCTGTAAAGATTAATAACTTGCCATGAAAGTAATTCAGAATATCAGAAAAACCCATCCTAGCCTTGCTTGGAGCAAGAGCATTTAATGTTTGAGAGCCTTTCTCATAAGGGAAGTTCTTTATCCTAAGACTCTGTTGCCCATGCTTTGTACCATGTAATTCCTCACAGCTGACCTTCAGAAAGGAAAGACAAAAGTCAGAATCATAATTTGTATGACACTCTCAGTTTGTCTTGTAGGAAGACTGTGGCATTTTATTTGCAATCTGCTTTTATTTTAGAAGTTTGAAGTTTTAAAGTGTCTTTCAGGCATCCGGGTGCCCTCTTAATGTATTTTTTTAAAAAGAACATGCGTGTGTGTGTGTGTGTGTGTGTGTGTGTGTGTGTGTGTAGAGAGAGAGACTCCAGTAAAGAAAGAAAGAAAGAAGAAGCATTATTTGTGAGAAGTAAAGGTGTAATCAGCATTTAGGTAGCTCAAATCTGTAAAGCCTTAGCCCTGATGTGCTTTGTACTTCAGTTACCTATATCTGAATTGTCTTTGTTGACTTGATTTCCTTGCAACTAACAAAAGAATGTAAGATGAAGTATTCCATCTTGGACTTTTGTCTTTGTTGCTGGGGAAGTTTGTAGTGAGACAAGTATGGGTTTAATGTGTCTGCTTGAGGCTGGAGACTGCAGGATTTTCCTCAATATGCCCTGCAGAAACTGACTCTGTGCCACTATCTGTGATTCTCCTTTCTTTCATACCTCCTTGTAAAAGCCATGGTGTGCCTTTATTCTGCTGGGGTCTTACAGTGGGATGCCTAATATGCATTAATATTCAGTAAGCATATTTTTCTGGGGTTCTGTTTTTTTGTTTCTTTGTTTTGCCTGGTTTTCCCCTCATTTTTTTAAAACTCATAGTCTTAGTGAACCAGTTGAACTGATAGCAAAGTATCCATCATTTGGACCCATTTTAGGTCACTTACGTAAGAGGTGCTGTGAATCCCTGTTCTTTTCCTGAACTGAAAAAAAAATCTGGCAGCTCCTAGTAATGTGTAGCATCTCCTTCATGAGCTGTAAGAATAATGTGGTTCATATTCCCTTTGAAATGTAGAAGACTTTGCAGTCTATGAGGTAGCTTTACAGTGATGCATAGTGTGGTATGATATGTTAAAAGAAGGTGTGTATTCAGGAACATAAATAAATATTAGCTGTATAGGGATCAACAAAGCTGGTCACCCTATTTTCCATGACAGGGAGATTTCTGAGAAGTTTGGAAGATACTGTACAAAGAATTATAGTAGGAAGACCTCCTTTTGTGGAATCAGATCTGAAGCCCACTTCAGGTTCAAACACTCTTGCAGATGGCTGGATAAGTACATTTTAAAGTGAAAATGAGTCTGTGTCTTTCAGTTTAGTTTCTTGTTTTTACTGTTCAGTTGTAATGAATTTCTAAAAAAAGTTCTTTCCTGAAAATATCTTACATTGCAACATGTATTTCCAGGTAGGTCAAGAGAAATATTTTCAAGAAGAATGGGTGAGAGAATCACAGGTATCAGCTGATATATTTCTCTCATGGGTATAACTCTGTTGAGTGTCAAAACAGAATAAACAACCCAAAACTGGACATCAGCGTGGAGATCTTGATAATTAAACTGTAATTCCTTTACATGAAAATATAAACCACAAAATAAGTATACTGGAGAGTTGAAACCCAACCCATGGAGTTCTATCAAAATCCAGTTCTATCAAATTAAAAAAAAAAAAAGGAGTGAAGAAAGAAATAGTACTTCAGTTTAGTTTATATTCTTAGCAGCTTGGACGAGTAACTCTAAAGACAGTGCTCAGTGGACCAAGAATTCCAATAGCTTGACTGGAATTTGGTCACTGAAAAAGACCCACGAGTTAAGTAGGTTTGCCTGACTGTAGTTGAGAGTTGAATTTACTCTTTGAATTCTTAATTAATTATGGGGTTTCCTTTCAAAATGAAAGATGAGGCTGGCTTCCTCCAGTTAGAATAGCCTTCAGGTTTCCAGTTTGTCAAATGTGTAAGTTTTTGCATTACTCCTATGATTTTATTTTTTTAGTCATCATTTTCTCTGTTGCGATCTCATATTATAAACAGTGTTTAAGAAAAAAAAAAATAAGAAGGAAAAAAAGAAAAAAAGCCCCAAACCCCAAACACAAAGACATGAGAGCAGCAGCTCCATCGTACGTGAGCTAAACCTGGCCAGGAGCCCAGGTGGGCACGGCTGGAAGGTACTCAGCAAAGCTGTGGGCACTGGTGCCTTAGAAAACCCAGGCTTCTGTAGCAGGTAAAAATGCTTGAGGTGTTACTCTTGGGAATTCCGAAAGCTTGTTTTATCTGTAATTACTTGCCAGGGTGAATCCTGTTGCTGTAATGTTTGGTGGTCTATTTCTGGTAGGGTGGGGAAGGTTGGAAAAAACCTCCAAGACTCCAAATGGAGTCCAGCTCTTAACCAACACACTCTAAACCATGTCCTTAAGTGCCACATCCGCACATCTTTTAAATACCTCCAGGGATGGTGATTCAACCATTTCCCTGGGCAGCCTCTTCCACGCTTGACAGCACTTGTGGTGAAGGAATTCCTTTCAGCTCCACCTAGTCACTGAGTAAAATGAAATCTGTGTGCACAACCTGCATGTTTGATGTAGGGATGGAGATACCCCTGATATCATCTGACTAAAGAAAGGCCTGGAGAACTGGGGATTCATTTGTTTTACATCCTGTGTTACTAATGCTGAGCTTGAAGCTCACATTGTGTAGTGTGACTGACCTTTTCAGTTGTGGTTGTGTGTGTGCATATTCTTAACTTCTAGAAGCTCTGCTGACTCCATCTCAAAATATAACGGATGGGTATTCAAACCACAGAAGCTCAATTTTGAGGTCAGTGCCTTGGGCTTCACAATTAATTTTGTATTTTGAAGCTTCAAAACCAAACTTAAACATAATGATTTGTACTACTTTGGCTGCTGCCAAATTCTGTAATTACTGTTGTTCAACAAGCACAATTATCTCTTGTTTTGGACTTTTAAAAACCTCGAAATCTAATGCAACTGTGTCTCAGATGTTCTCATGCATTTGTGAGTGTAGAAAAGGATGTTGAAGATAATTTGAGACCACCTTGGGTCATTAAAACTGTGGCTTTGAGAATCTCTTGCCCAACGTTTTAAAGGGTTTTTGCTCATCAGAAAAATGAGCATACCTCCATATTAAGCATTAAGGTCATATATATAAGAAGAGCTTGGAAATGCAAATTAGTCAGACAATGGCATTTTAATAATGTTTGCTGAGGTTAGCATCGCATTAGTAATGGCATTTTTGAAGTCCCATTATCTGTAGGCAATGTGGCCTCAAGAGATTGGTTGTGAATATGTTCAAGGGCTTGTGGGATTTATGGATTCACTTCATGGTGGTTTTGTTTCATTGTTTGGGATTGGTTTTTTTCCCACACTTACTGAACTGCTGTTGAGTTAGTAGATTTGGTAACTCCTCTCTCACTCCACCTTCATTCCCCTCTACATTTTCTAATTGCATTATTTGAAAATTTGAAGGGCTATGGAATGTGTTTCCTTAGTTGGCCATGATGGAAATGTATGAATTTTGCTTTGGATGTGTCTTGCCAGTATATTAACATCTGCACTTGAAAATGCTCTTTGCTGGTTGGTGGGTGTGTCTTGCCCAGTGTCATATCCAATGCAGACAAAAATAAGATACACATTGTATTACAGTTTCTTTTGATCTATGAGCTCGAACTGGCAGTTTGTGTTTTTAGCCTCCATGCAATGCCTGAGTTTTAAAGAAGAATGCGGAAATGGTAGAGCAGAATTCCTTACAAAGTGCCTCATCCTGCTTTCAGTGTGATGCATGGTGAAAACTTCAAACTGAAGCCCATTCAAGCTGTACCCAATGTTTGTTCCTCACAATTGCAGGAAGGTTAACTTCTCCTTTGACTTGGTGCTGCCATTGTGCTATAGACCCTGCTGAGATTCAAGCTGGAACCCATTAGAGAGTCTCCATCAGTTTTGTAATCAGCAACTATTAATGATATCTCCCAACACACAGGTTGGTTTCAGCTTGTCTAGACAGCAGCCAGCATCCTTAAGGATACCTTCTCCAAGCAGCAGTGTATGGTGGAGATGGGGATGGTGGTGGTTTTTACTTCTCGAAGCTGCCAAGATTATCTTTTTTCAGATCCTCAGTGTTAGTCTCCCTTCTGGTTTTGTGTTTCGTAAGCTGATCTGAACTTTCCAAAGTAGAGCTGAGAGCGTTTTTCGGTGATGTCTCTAAAGGGTCTGAAGTTTTCGAGGGGCGGGGGGGGGGGGGGGGGCGAGGGCGTGAGGGAGAAGAGTAGAGATTTTTGTGTGTATGTTGTTTTTTCTCTCTCTTTCTACACAATGGAGCTTTCAGAGAACCTCTCTACAGCCTTTGTGTGAAGGGTGTGTCTGCTGGCAGGGTTTGCTGATGCAGACAAGCTGGCTGGTGATTAACAAAGGTCATTAGACTTTGGAATCTGGCAGAGGAGTGGGGTGGTGTGTCTTCTGCGCCAAGCAGGAGAGCTCCCCAGGGACAGGGCAGGCTGGAGGCCCCCCGCCTGTCATCCCCCCTCACTCCCCCCCATGCCTCCTCCTCTTCCTCCTCTTTCTCAGCTGTGTGTCACCTCTGCTTGAAGGACATCTTGGACTAGTGTTGGTGCTGTAATGCTGTGCTTCTGGAATGAACTGTCACATTTGTCATCCATGGGACAGGGGAACCCTAGGAGATGGTTTGAGAAACCCCAGCCTCTGCTAAGGGAAAGAAGGTGCAGCTTGAGGAGTGCAGGGGGACAGCAGCAACATGATTTGGAGGGCAAGTCATGCAGGAGAAGGGGAGATGTGTTCTGGGAATGCTTGTTTTTAAAGCATCACCCAAGGAGGAGGAGTTATAAAAAGGGGAGGAAAAAAAAGAAAAAGGCTGGTGTGCTTGGAACTGAAGCTAAGTGAGGCCATGTTGTGCACAGGCAAGAAGCTCTGAGCCTCTGAGTGCAGGAGTTGTCTGAGCTAAAATGGCTGCTCCCAAAGCTCAGAGGACTAGGGCAGCTTAGTGAGTCTTAAAGCTTCAGTGACGCAGGGGCTCATATCTCTTGAAAGTGTGATAAACACATTCAGCAGAGCTGTGGCTTGTTTGGCTGAGATGAAAGGACTAAGCTTGGGGGATGGGTAGTGAAAACTGGATGATCTGCTTTTCTGTGAAGTGCTCTAAATGCAGGAGTCGTCTGCTCCATGGAAAAATTTGTTTTCAGGTCTAATGGACTGTGCTAAAGGAGACGTGGGGTGGGGCTTCACTCACTGCTGTAATTTGATCCAGAGCAGATAGCAACCTCTTCCACACAATTTGGTCTGGTGCTTGCACATAAAGGCTTGAGTATCTCGATTATTGTAACTTTGTTAGCTGAAAAGAAGCGGGTGCAGCGTTCATTTTCTTTATTGGTGGTGGGAGGGAGTCAGGGGAGAGAAAGGACATAGTACAGCCTGCAAAGTAATGTAGGTAAATATGTGGAGAGCCTCTGTGCTCAGACTGTCCGGAATTTGACTTGCTAGAAGTTTATTTTAGCAGGCTATCAGAAGAAGCATTCTTTCATCTAAAATCCTGGTGCAGTACCCTCTCTTGTTTCTGTGCCTTAATGTTTTGAAGCTTTCTGTTCACTGTGGAGGTTGCTTCATACTCCACGTAAAATAAACACATGGAATTTAAAGTGCTTTGGACTGTCCGTGTGTCTTGGACATCTGAAATGCTCGGTTTGTCATCCTTTTCCAGCACAGTTCATGGAAGCTTAGAGAAGTAATTCCTGTGGTAACATAGGAAGGTGGTTCTTGTGCCTCAACACTGCACAGGGTAGGAGGGTCTAAGTCTTTTGTTTGGCTTGTGCTTTGTGGCTCCTCTCCTTCATGGCGGTGCAGACACATGAAACTGTTGCAGGATTAATTGTCACAAGCAGAACTACCATACTTCATTGTATCTTATGTTGCTTTGTACTTCAAGATATGCAGGGCTTTTGCATAAATCAAGAAAGTCATAATGACTCTGTGTCTTTGTAACTCATATTTCCATTGTGCTTTTTCAGTATTGTTATTCCTGTTACTGTCCTTTTCTTCCTCCAGCTCTTTCCATCTCCCAGACTGCTAAGACACAAAGGTTGTGTCCCAGAATAGACTAAAAGGAAGCTGTAAACATTTTAACAAAGAATGCAGATGTCCTTACAAAGCTTGGTGGAAGTAGGGCAGAGCAAAGTACTCTGCCTTGGGTTCATGTGAGTGCATCTAATCTTGCTGTTAGGTCTAGGTTTTCCACCAATATCAGGAGTGATAGGACACTGAGAAGAAAGGCAAGGATCTCCCTGTGGAAGCTTTTAATACATGGTAGTGGATGAGGCAGGAATTGGCAACTCCCGGCAAGGTTAGAATGGGTCTCACAGAGGCAGAAGCCACTGTCTTCTGATTATAAATTTCAGTGCATGACTGAGAGTAGCATGCTGTTTCTGAGCATATGGATTGTGGTCTTTGGACAAGACAAAATTCTGAATAACAGCCCTGTGTAATGGAAAAGCCAGACAAAGTCACTTGTCAGAAAGTTGGCTGTTTGTGGAGTCAGCAACTTGTGAACTACCTAGGTGGGACTTCTTGTGAATCTGAATAGATGCCTCTTAATATGGTAAACAAAGGTTGAGTTTCACACTGCTGTATTTGTGGAATCTCTGGAAATGGCTGAGTCATCAAAAGCTTGGTATTACCTAATTTCAGGATTTGTTCCAATAGCATTGCTGTAAACACGTCTTTCTTCTTCTCTTGTTCTCTTGTTTTTCTTGCAGAACTTTCTAATGTAAAAGATCAGCCTGAACCATGGAGGTCCTGCAGTGTGATGGCTGCGATTTTCGAGCTCCATCTTACGAAGACCTAAAAGCTCACATTCAGGATGTTCACACTGCTTTTCTGCAGCCAACTGATGTCTCTGAGGAAAGTCCTACCCAGCCAAGGTCTGGATCCATAAATGCTAGCAACCAGACTGAGGTTGAATTTTCTTCTGTAAAGGATGAATTCGCAATTCCAGATGAAATAGCAGGTAAATCTCAACTCCAAGATTTATCTCAACTCTAAGATCTCAACTCTAACCCCATATTTTACATGTGACTTATTTCAGTGTGTTTAAGTTTCTGCCTTTAATGTGGTTTAAAAACTTGCATTATCTTTATGTCAGCAAAGTAGATATCTATCATCAGATATACTGGTTCTGACGATAGCTTTTTTTCCTGCAAATACAAGCATTGAGGATGGTTGTATTTCCCAACTTCTTTTCATGTAGTTCTTCATATATTTTTTTTCCTTTTCAGCTTTTTGTGGTTGTTCTTCACTACCACGAACCACCTCAAAATTGTCAACTTTTATTAGTATACTAGTTTTGTTTTTTCCTCAAGAGGATTATTTTTGGAAATTGCCTATCCCAAACTGTACACCACAGTCATATATGTGTAGAAATTATGCATAATGGTCATTTTTCTGACCATTGCCAGGTCTGTAGATCTCACCATAAGTGAGGGAATCCTGGTGTGATTATTGTCTATTCAAGATGTGGTTACATTCTTATAAATACAGGGTGGGTGGAGGAAAAGCCTTTTTATTTTATTTTATTTATTTACATATATACCTTAATTCTCATTTTAGGGCAAAATGCAACAAGTCAAATGGGGACTGGAAGTTACTATAGCCAGAGCCAGACTTTCTATGGCCAGCACATGGCTCCAAATCCTAAACCAACCAGCAAGTTTTTCCAGTGCAAGTTCTGTGTGCGTTACTTCCGTTCCAAAAACCTTCTCATAGAGCACACACGGAAGGTTCATGGAGCACAGGCTGGGGGCAGCTCAGTGGGGCCATCAGCTTCCAGTTCCCTAAATTACAACATCATGATGCATGAAGGGTTTGGTAAAGTTTTCAGTTGCCAGTTCTGCACCTACAAGTCACCCAGGCGCGCGAGAATTATTAAGCACCAGAAAATGTACCACAAAAACAACCTGAAAGAGAGTTCAACTCCTGCTGCTGCTGCTGTATCTGAGTCAACGTCTGCTTCTGTGCCAGTGCAGGAATCCTGCAAGGAGCTGCCTGCAGAAGTAGTGGAAAGGAGCATTTTGGAATCAATGGTCAAGCCCCTGACAAAGTCTAGGGGCAACTTTTGCTGTGAGTGGTGCAGCTACCAGACACCTCGGAGGGAGCGCTGGTGCGATCACATGATGAAGAAGCACCGCAGCATGGTGAAAATACTGTCCAGCCTGAGGCAGCAACAGGATGGAACCAGCGCACCTGAAGTGCAGAGTAAGAGTGCCCAGAATGCCTCTCCAAACTCTAATTATATCTCCATGAACACAACAGGACGTGAGATGTCAAATGCCAATGTCTCAAACTTCAGAAGCTCCATGGGCAATTCCCTTATCAGACCCAACTCGTCTACATCTTCCAAGTTTTCTTCTGTGTCTTACCCTCAAATGAAGCCTAAGTCACCTCACAACTCGGGCATGGTTAATTTGTCTGACAGATCCCGCTATGGAATTGCTGATATGACGAATTCTTCTGCTGACCTGGAAACAAGCAGTATGCTAAATGACTCCAGCTCAGATGAAGAGCTAAATGAAATGGACAGCGAGAATGGCTTAAACTCCATGGATCACCAGGCCTCAGGAATGTCTGCAGAGCAGCTGATGGGATCTGATGGCAACAAGCTATTGGAAACAAAGGGAATTCCCTTTAGAAGATATATGAACAGGTTCCAGTGTCCTTTTTGCCCTTTCCTGACGATGCACCGCCGCAGTATTTCCCGTCACATTGAGAACATCCACCTGTCTGGGAAGACAGCTGTGTACAAGTGTGATGAATGCCCTTTCACCTGCAAGAGTTCCTTAAAGCTTGGTGCCCACAAGCAGTGTCACACAGGAACAACATCAGACTGGGACACTATGAACTCTCAGCCTGAAAGCATTGCCTCATCTTTGAATGACAGCACAGTGTCATATGACAGTGGAAATATAAATGGCAGGAAGTCAGCTGGGATGATGGAACCAGTGCAGCCACAGCAGCAACAGCAACAACAGCAGTCACCCCAGCCCCACTCACAGCATCCATACAAGTGCACGTTGTGCAACTATTCCACTACCACTTTGAAAGGTCTCAGAGTTCATCAGCAGCACAAGCATTCATTCTGTGACAACCTGCCAAAATACGATGGGCCACCATCGAATGCACCACAGGAGAGTGAGGCAGATGCTCACCCTTCTGCCAGCACAGTGAAGAAGAGCCAGACTTCCATCCTTGGGCTCTCTTCTAAAAATAACTTTGTTGCAAAAGCCCCTAGGAAGGTCTCAAATGACTTCCCTTTAGATCTTTCTCCCGTGAAAAAGAGAACTAGAATTGATGAAATAGCGAGCAACCTGCAGAGCAAGATCAGCCAAAACAAGCAGCAAGAAGATGCTGTGATTAATGTGGAGGATGATGAGGAAGAGGAGGAGGACAATGAGGTGGAGATAGAGGTAGAGTTGGACAGAGAGGAAGAGCAAACAGAACCAATGATAGAAGTTTCCAGTTCTTATGCACCCCAGCAAATGTGGGGCAGAGAGACTAATGATTCCCAGAAGGAGACAAGCTTCAGAAGCATGCAACATGACTACAATTCCACCAACGGAGCAGAGATTGAGCTCACTTTGTCTGAAGATGAGGAAGACTATTATTCTGCTGTCAGTATGAAGGACCATCAGACCTCTAATGCCTCTGTTCTGGGAAGCCAATCCAACATGTACGGTACTGACCAGAACAATGAGAACTCAGAGTTTAGTGACTCTGGCAGGCTTTACTATTGTAAACACTGTGATTTCAGCAACAAATCTGCCAGGAGTGTTAGCACCCACTACCAGCGAATGCATCCCTACATTAAATTCAGCTTTAGGTATATCCTGGATCCCAATGACCACAGTGCAGTATATCGATGTCTTGAGTGCTATATTGACTACACAAATTTTGAAGACTTGCAGCAGCATTATGGGGAGCATCATCCAGAAGCTATGAATGTACTGAACTTTGATCATTCTGATCTGATCTACCGCTGCCGTTTCTGCTCTTACACAAGTCCAAATGTTAGAAGCCTGATGCCACATTACCAAAGAATGCATCCCACAGTGAAAATTAACAATGCAATGATATTTTCTAGCTATGTTGTTGAGCAGCAAGAAGGGCTGAACACAGAGTCTCAGACACTGAGAGAGATCTTGAATTCTGCTCCAAAAACTATGGCAACCTCCACCCCTGTGGCTCGTGGAACTGGTGTGCCAGCTGGTTTTAACAAAAGTGCCACCAAGAGTTTTAGTCCTGAATGTGAAAATCAGAAGGAACCTTCAGTCAACACTGTGGTTGTTTATGACTGTGATGTCTGTTCATTTGCAAGTCCTAACATGCATTCAGTTTTGGTGCATTACCAGAAAAAGCACCCCGAAGAAAAAGCCTCATATTTCAGAATACAGAAGACCATGCGTGTAGTCTCTGTTGACAGAGGCTCTGCCCTGGCTCAAATGTCTTTTGAGCTGGGGGCACCTGTCTCCCCAAAACTGTCCAACTTGGCTTCTCAACCTCCACCTCCCCCACCACCACCCCCAGACCTCTCCACTGAACTGTACTATTGCAAACACTGTTCCTACAGCAACCGCTCTGTTGTTGGGGTGCTTGTCCACTACCAGAAGAGGCACCCGGAGATCAAAGTCACTGCCAAATACATCAGGCAGGCACCTCCCACCGCAGCCATGATGCGGGCTGGGGAGCTGTCACCTGGCATCCAGAGGCCACCGATGTCGATGCAGCAGTTGGGCCGGGGTGGATCCGAGACCTCTGTGAACCCTCCTGAGAACGAAATGTTCTTCTGCCAACACTGTGATTACGGGAATCGGACCGTGAAGGGTGTGCTCATTCACTACCAGAAGAAGCACCGCGACTTCAAGGCCAATGCAGATGTGATCAGGCAGCACACGGCCACCATCCGCAGCCTCTGTGACCGCAGCCAGAAGAAATCAGCCAGCAGCCTCCCTGCTCACACCTCCAGCTCTGAGCGGGACAAGTCCAAGCTGAGAGCCCTCAAGTGCAGGCAGTGCAGCTACACGTCTCCTTACTTCTATGCATTGAGGAAGCATATCAAGAAGGACCACCCAAACCTAAAGGCCACGGTCACTTCCATACTGAGATGGGCGTTTTTGGATGGCTTGATAGAGGCTGGTTATCACTGTGAATGGTGCATTTATTCACATACAGAGCCAAGTGGTTTGCTTGTGCATTACCAAAGGAGACATCCTGAGCATTATGTTGATTACACATACATGGCAACCAAACTCTGGGCAGGTCCCGATCCCTCCCCTCCCGCCCTAGTGATGCAAACAGAGATGAAGACCTATAAATGCAGAGACTGCATTTTTGAAGCGTCTTCTATTTGGGATATTACTAATCACTACCAAGCATTTCACCCTTGGGCCATGAATGGAGATGAATCTGTGTTGTTAGATATCATCAAGGAGAAAGATTCTGCTGAGAAAATCATCCCACAACCTGATGAAACTGGGGTTAGGATGGATTCTGAAGACCAGATAGCAACATCACAGCTGGACCAGGATGGAGAGTGTGCAGAAGACCCCACCCTTTCCCATGAAAAAACTGTCCAGCTGACTTCTGCAAACCCTGCTATCTCCTCCACCCCATATCAGTGTACAGTTTGCCAGTCTGAGTACAATAACTTACATGGCCTCCTGACCCATTATGGCAAAAAACATCCTGGCATGAAAGTGAAAGCAGCAGATTTTGCTCAGGATATAGACATTAACCCAGGGGCTGTATATAAATGCAGACATTGCCCATACATTAATACACGTATTCATGGCGTTCTCACACACTACCAGAAACGACACCCATCAGTGAAAGTCACTGCTGAAGACTTTGTGCATGATGTGGAGCAGTCAACTGATATTGCTCAGAATGACGTGGAAGAGACAAGTAGGATTTTTAAGCAAGGCTATGGTGCTTATCGGTGTAAACTCTGCCCTTACACCCACGGAACACTTGAGAAGCTGAAAATTCACTATGAGAAATACCACAATCAACCCGAATTTGATGTTTTTGCCCAGTCACCACCAAAGGTGTCTGCCTCAGTGGAGCCAGATGTGGTGACTGAAATCAAGGCCTCCCCAGAAATTGCTGCTGAGGATGTTGGGGAAGTCTCTGTGCCAGCACCTCATTTCTCCAGTTCTCACTTAGTGTCTCACACAGTTTTCCGGTGTCAGCTCTGCAAATATTTTTGCTCCACTCGGAAGGGGATAGCGAGGCACTACCGCATCAAACATAACAACGTCCGGGCACAGCCGGAGGGCAAGAACAACCTCTTCAAATGTGCTCTGTGCTCTTATACCAACCCCATCCGCAAAGGGCTTGCAGCACACTACCAGAAAAGACATGACATTGATGCTTACTACACTCACTGCCTGGCAGCCTCCAGGACGGTAAGCGACAAACCCAATAAAGTAATCATTCCATCTCCTCCCAAGGATGACACTCCTCAGCTTAGTGAGGAGCTGAGAAGGGCTGTAGAAAAGAAGAAGTGCTCGCTTTGTTCCTTCCAGTCCTTCAGTAAGAAGGGCATTGTGTCCCACTACATGAAGCGTCACCCTGGTGTTTTCCCTAAGAAGCAGCATGCGAGCAAGCTGGGGGGCTACTTCACTGCTGTGTATGCTGATGAGCATGAAAAGCCAGCTCCAGCTGAGGAGAGGAATGACTTTGAAAAGCCTGAGGTGGACGCTGAGACTCAGGAAATCGAGTGGCTTCCCTTCAGGTGCATAAAGTGTTTCAAGCTGTCCTTCAGCACAGCAGAGCTGCTGTGTATGCATTACACTGACCACCACAGCAAAGATTTAAAGAGGGACTTTTCCATACTGGGAAGTGGCACCCGCTCTCAGAGCCCTGTCTACCAGTGCAAGCACTGTGATACGAAATTGCATAGCACAGTAGAGCTGACTGCACACTTGAATGGTCACAATGAGGAATTCCAGAAGCGTGCCAAACGTCAGGAGAGGAGGAAGCAGCTTTTGAGCAAGCAGAAATATGCAGATGGTGCTTTTGCAGATTTCAAACAAGAGAGGGTAAGGATTTGTGTGTCTGGTCTCTTTCTCTGCCCCCTGCTCCGTGCCTGGGAGCCCAGAAATACCCACTTGTATGTTCTCTTTGACAGCTAAATGACCACAGGCTAATGAATGACTCAGAGTGCCAGAGAGCTCCATAAGTCAGTTGCACATTTTCCTTTAATTTCCTTATCCATCCTCCACATCTCCCTAGGTTCTGTAGGAAACCCTGTTCTTTCCTAGCCATTCCTTCAATACTTCATCTTCTTTCCTTTCTCCCACGCTTCTAGGGGGCCATTTGTATCTGACAGTTACTTGTTCTTTTGTGGCAAGGCTGCCATGTACTTTGTTGCAGATTCTTTAGGAAGTCTCCCATCCCCCTCATCCGTGTCCCTCTGAACAATCAACAGTTTGCTTCTCAGCCTTCTCTCTGTCTCAGTACTTTCTTTCATTGAGCACGTAGTATTAACATGATACAAATCTGTCTGGTGACTGAAGCTTTGGGCAAGTGCCTCATAAGAAGACCAAACCGTGCTGCATTTCTTGCCCACTTACCCCTTCCTTCTGCTTCAGTTTGAAATACGCTTGCTCTAGGAGAAAAGGTCTGCACAGCTCTTGTGGAAGTCATGATGTCATGGAAGAGCACAGTTTCAGGCCAAACTGAATGGTCTCTAGAGGAGCACTCTTATGCATAAACTGAAGGATTCTTCTGCACAGATGTCCGCTTACTTTGTAGGAATTAATGATCTCAGCAAAAATTGAGCTTGCAGTTCTGCAGAAGCGGACATGTGCACATCAAGCATAATTTCCTTTCAGGTGTTAAATCTGGTCTGTGTTCCTAAAAGTGAGATGACAAAACATATTTCAGTGATTTATGCTTGTGTACTCAAAACAGGCCTTTGGACATTTGGAAGATGTTTCAAAACTTAAGGAGAGGAAGGTGGTTGGCTACAAATGCAAGTTTTGCGTGGAAGTCCATCCAACACTTCGAGCCATCTGTAATCACCTCCGCAAGCATGTCCAGTATGGGAACGTTTCTTCTGTGTCAGCTACAGTGAAGGTAAGAATTTTAGAAAGGTGACTGAAAGTGACTGAAACTACTTGCATTGTTTAAAATAAAGGACTTATTGATAACCTGCAGAGGGCTCTTGTGAAGTTGAATGTGTTTTGAAGAGGGTATTCTGTTTCAGCATGATGTTTTAATCTAACACTAAGTTTCTGAAGTGCATTTGTTTTATTTCAAGATGTTTTAACTTTTTTTCCACTCTTGATCCAGGGGCACGAAGACTCTTTAATTCTCATTTCTTCTCAGCCACAATGGAGTTGATGTCGTCAACGACCAAAAAACTTGGTTTATGAGCAGCAGACTTTCTCTCAGCTATTCTGGGCTACTTTTCTGCTTAGTTAAACTCAAAAAGAGCTCTTTGTTTTCTTTAATTTTTTTTTTGTTTTGTTTTTTTGAGAAGAGGAAAGGTACACGTGCAAATGTGTGAAGTTGCTTGTGGTACACCTTTCCCCATGAAATTTGCACACTGGCTCCAAACAAAACATACAGTGGCCTGCTGGGCCAGTGGTTCCATTCAGGTGATCAGATGTAAGTGTGTTGTTCCTTTCTCCCTGAGAAAGAGAGTGCCTTCTAGGACGTCCAAGAATAGATGGTGTTCCACAGCCCAGTTTCCAGGATATTCGCAGAGACAGTGAAAGTGCATCCAGAACTACCTGTGTATTCCTCATGCTGCAGTGAGCTATTGTCAAAGACTCCTGGTGTCTGACTGAGCTTCTTTCATGACATAATCTGCTTTTTATGAGGAAGCCAAGTCCTTCACAGCCTAACTCATGCTGCCAGAGAGGGCTTTCACTGCCCTATCACTGACCTTCCTTTACCTTACATGGTACTCATGACAGATTCAGATGCTTCCCCTCCTGAGAGTCCTTTCTCTCTTCTCCTTGCTTCTCAAGTGATGCTTATGTAGGGCCGATGCTTTCTTTTGAGTAAATAGAGATTTTGCACCAGGGAACAAAGGCTGAAAGCCACTGCCTAAAGAATGTGATGGAAATAACTCTTACAGGTTATTTAAATTGCTGCACAAATGCATGCTCTGGTTAGAAATGGGAGAGGAAAGTTATGAAAGAGAATTAAAAGAAGACTTTTTCTGTTTGTTCTGTATTTTTCAAGAGGATTCTAGGGTCTTAGTGTACTTCTTGTGAGTTTGACACTGATGGACAAAATCTATTGTAGACTAGACAACTGTATTAGTCTGCAGAGTAGCTACAGTCAGAGGTAGTAGAGCTATACAGCAGAGCAAAATAAACTAAAATTAACTGCTCTGTAGCTTACTAATGATTATCTGATCAAGTTTAGAAGATTCACATAAAGACTATTGAAAGATAGTTGGTTTCTTGTCTTTTTGCATTATCTGACACACTCAGTCAGGGAGTGAGATTCCTTTTTTACCTATGTATATAATAGATATAATCATGTTTTCCCCTCCCAAGAGTAGGTCACTTTTTCAGAAAGCCATTGGTGTGGAGTTTGTATAGGGATATATTAAGAAAAATAACACAGTGGGAAGCCTGGACATTATAGTGAACACAGGGTAAAGACTGAGGGGCAGAAGGGAGAGTGAATTGATGGCTTTGGGGGGGTATGTGTTTTTTAGCAGGAAGCTGAAGATCCTTCAAACACAACTTTGATGGAGGGTTGTGAGGGAGCCACAGACCCTGACATTGTGGAATTTACAGAAGCTGACTATGGAACATCCTTGGAAGATGAAACCAGGCCTGGGGGCTACCACTGCAGCCAGTGTGACCGGGTTTTGATGTCTATGCAGGGTCTGCGATCTCACGAGAGGAGTCACTTGGCTCTGGCCATGTTTGCCCGGGAAGACAAGTACAGCTGCCAGTATTGCTCCTTTGTCTCTGCTTTCAGGCACAAGTAAGTTGTGGCTTTTATTTTTGTCTCCTAAACGATCACAAACCAGCGCTGATGCTCTGTAGGTTGGCATTGAAAAAGAGCTCACTCAGCTTGATATTGATCTACACTTTTCTCAGCATTTATGTGTTTTCACTGCTGCAAAATCTTATTATAGCCATTATGGTTGGATTTTTATGAAATATTGCATTTTTATATCTTGAATTTATTTAAGACCCTTTTTTGCATGTAGGGGAAAAGTATGCATGCCAAAAAATAAGATTTCTTTCAGTAGGCAAATGGTGAAGCCCACCATTTATGCACCCTTGTAAAATGCATGAGACTTAACAAGCCAAGAAGAGGAAAGTATTTTCCTAATTAATCTTTCATATGTAAGGAATTTCTGTTAGATATAACTACCTTGTTTGTAATTACTACAGCTCTTTGAGGATTGAGTTTTCACTTCTCATGTTAAAGAATTGTCATAAGCTGACCTTGAAATCAGACTATTTTTCTTAATTATGGAGTGCAATTTCAGTGTACAAGTATTCAGGTTCACAACAGTATGGTGATATGTAGTCATCATTAATAGTCATGTTTCTTATGATTTGTTTTCCTAAGATTTGACTTTGCTTTATGTTTAGCAATTTTAAAAATTATTTTAATGATAAAATATATATACACCTCCCAAAAATGGGGGTTGTGATATATTTTCCACTGGTATCTTGGACTGATTCACAAGTCTGTGTTTTCTCTAATTTCTGAGGAGAGAACTGCATATTCACTGCATTCATAGCTCTCTTAAATTTGGTGATTATGTCACTGTTTTGCAATCAAATGCCTGTGGGAGGGAAAACATGATAAAAAGCATTTTTTAATTCCTTGTATTAAAAAGCAAGATTTCTGGTGGTGTCACAGCATTGCAAGTTTATGCCACAGTTTGGTCTGCCTTGTTGGAAAGGTTCACGGGATTGAGAAGGAAACAGTAAGAAAGGGACTGGGGGAATGGTGTGAACTACTGAGTGTATCCAACCCTGCTTTGGCAAGGCTGACAGTGAGGGAAGCCCGTGCATCAGATGGTTTGTAGAACTTGCTGTTTCCAAACTGGTTTGCTTCAAAAAATCAGACTTGTATTGAGTTTGGTGCCTGGTCACACTGTTTCCTTCTTAGGAAAATCATGTCTTAGAAGTTTCAGAATGGGTAAATCAGAAAGTGGTGGATGTCCGGAGAACTCTACAGGCATCACATAGCTTCATAATAGCTGTAGTCTCTGGTGTTGAAGTTGTTTGCTTTTTCTTTTCTTTTCTTTTCTTTTCTTTTCTTTTCTTTTCTTTTCTTTTCTTTTCTTTTCTTTTCTTTT
>NW_016690194.1:10135769-10186847 GCF_001604755.1 Lepidothrix coronata | reverse complement strand
TTCTCTTCTCTTCTCTTCTCTTCTCTTCTCTTCTCTTCTTTTTTATGCAATTACTCTCTTGGGAGATTAAGTCTGTGAAAGAAAATAAACCAAATGTTTAAACAGTCCACTGTTCTTCCAAATCTGACCAAAACTTTAAAACCTGCTTTCAGAAGAATGTTGCTGGCAAAGTATGTGGTTGTGAATATGGTTTTAATTATTGCCATGTAGAATACCTTAAGGTATATATTTATAATAGCTTGATATGTATTATTTACATCTTTGGCAGTCTGCTTTAATTGTCAAGTAATCTCATTCCCTGGAGGCTATTTAAAACAAGTTTTGTTCTATGAAGTATTCACTGCAAGTGATTAAAGTCTGAGTCATTTAGGAGACTTCTCCCCCTTTTCTCTGGAAAAGCTGTGCATTTTGTCATACCACAAACATCATTCTGGATTTCTGTTAAGTTCTATTTGCATGGAGTGACCCTGAGAGTAGACATAAATTCAATTTCTATTTTTTTGCTGTTATCAGATCTTTGAATACACAGACTTCAGTGTTAGCTCTCATAAACAGGGATTTTCTGGCTCAAGCTCTTGTCAGAGTGGGACTAAAGATCATGTGGAATCTTATATAGTGTGACAGGGCTGGAACAACTGCTGCTTGAGGTACATGTTGATACTCAGTGAAAGAGCAGGACAATTTAGGACAAATAAAAGGAACTATGCCTGAAATACATCTAGAATTAAGGGGGGGGGTGGAAGGCAGTTTTGGCAAATTGCAACTCGTCCAGTGTCTCTGCCCTGTTATTGTTCCATCACCATGCATGAGATGACTCAAACTAAGACTAGATCACAAGGCATGAATATGTCCAAAGAAGCGTCTGTACTGGAAATGTTTGCAGTTTGGGCTGAAACTACCTGCCTGCCACCTGGAGACTGTGAATTCATGGCTGTCAGCCACAGAGCAGGAACTGCAGAGCTCTGCAGGATTCACTCAGTTACAATTAATTTGTTCATCTGTTAGGAAATGTGGAAAACATCCCTTTTTCTCTTCCAAACTTTACTAAGCTGTTATAACACACAGTGGAGAGAGCAGGTTTTGATCACTTCACAGTATTCAGGCTGTTGGTTGCTTCCATTTTCCTCAAAGAAAGTAGAGGCTGGTCTTTGCTACCCCTTCTCCTGTTGAGCTTCATGCAGAATCTCCTACGCTGCTGCTTCTGAAACTCTGCTGCCTTTTAATCCTGGAACTCATCAACTGTAGCCTGCTGGCACCCTCCCCAGAGCAGCATCTCTAATCTACTTTTGCTGCTGTAACCAAAAGAAGGCTTCCTCAGTAAAGCTGGTCAACAAAAGAATTTATTTTTTTCCCTCTTCAATCAACAGGACAGAAGGGGACATATTTTCACAAAAATCTTTGGCAGGAGAAAAATTATGTAATGATAATTTTATTGGTTTTGTCTGTTTCAGGTTTCCTCAACCAGTCCTTTAAGTCTGGATCATGTATAACTTAATTTATACTGATCTTGCCCTATAAGTTTATTTAAGTGTCTTGCTTTCTGTATAAACAGAATTGGTGTCAGCTCTGCTCCTGTTCTTCATGTTAGACTTGACTTTATTCTGTAAGCAGACCTATTGAATTTTAAGAGAAAGTGGGAGGAAGGATAGCAGAGCCTGGTCTGCCTCTTGCTTATTTTATTATTGCTCTTAAGTGTTTTGCTTTGCATCTGAGGGAAGAGCTGGGATGACTGACTCTCGTTTGTTCCCCTTTTCTGTCTTTTTCAAGTCTGGACCGCCACATGCAGACCCACCATGGACACCACAAGCCATTCCGCTGCAAACTATGCCCATTCAAGTCCTCCTACAACAGCCGCCTGAAAACCCACATTCTCAAGGCTCATGCTGGTAAGTCTTCTCTCTCTCAATTTTGCAGTGGAGCAGCTGAAATGGCCCATGTGTTCTCGTTGCTGATCACAGATGCTGGTTTGAACTACGTGTTTTGTCACCAGAGCTGGGTAAGATTTTCAAAGGCAAGTCATGACTGGCCAGCCTGTGGACCTGTTGGAGTGAGTGGGGGTTTGGGTAATGGGAAGGATAAGACTTTAAAACAGTGATGAGAATTTAAAAAAGCAATAGGTACTTCAAGAACTTCTTTATTTTCTTCTGCTTTCTATTATGTGCGTGAGTTTTTTTTTCTTATTTCTGCTTGCTTCCAAGTGAATTTAATCGTTCATACCCTTGATGTCTTAACAAATTGGTAGTGAGCTTTGCTCCACTGTTTGCATTTATGTTTGTGCTTTAGGTGACTCTGGGGAAAAGATTGTGAGTTGCACCTTGGGTTTGGTAGAGTCTTACTCTGGCTTTCATATTAAAACCAAACTTTCATGTTAAAACCAAACATCAAACTTCGAGAGTCAGGTCTGTGTGCAACAGATTGAGAACGTCACAGTTTCATTATCGCATATGGAAGTTGGTCTTGAAAATCTCTATATTTCAGTACAGAACCCATACAAGCAAGCAAGCAGACATGTTTCTGGTGACCTGAGAAGGTGATGTGTCACACAGAGTAGGTCACCTGAATGTTACACCTCAGGTTATTAAAGAGTGTGAGACCCAGAATTTCTTCATCTTTATTCCTTGGCTGTAGACTCTTGACACCATCATGCATCCTGCATTGAAAGGTTATCAGAAGATCGGAGTCAAAACTCACTGGCTCCATTGGTTACAGCTGCATCTTTGTGGTTGAAAAGGACAAAAAAATCAATCCTCAAATTGCAATCCGAACACACACCACACTGATGGAAATAATAGAATTGTGGCCAGCCTAAAAAACTGCAAACTAGACCAGTTGTTAAAAACTTGTGAATAGAAACTTCTTGAACAGGTAACAAAAAGGGGTAGAAGTATGTTTGTTCTTTTTTTTATTATTTGTTTGTTCTATGTCATATACTCTGGTTGGGTTGGAGGAAAGTGGAAGAATGGGGAGAAAAAGAATAAGGAATTTGTAGCTGTCTGCTGATCTAAAAAAAAAATTTAAAGGTTAATTGTTACCATAGATCCAAGGGCATTTTTCACCTACAAAAATATAGGAGGGATTGATGGTCTTGTGTACTTAATTTTCTGTACTTTTTTTTTGGATTTCATGGAGCTTATGCCAGGACCCTTTCCTGTACTTGATGGATATTATAGATTAGTTTAACTTTTGCTTCCTTCCTGTTGTATGGGACCATGACATGCCCTTCTAGGAAATCCAACTACATGCAGCAGTTCCAGTTTACAGAATCACACATCTTGTATGCAGGTGACATGGTTCTTTATTTTCACCAACCATAAAATAATGTTTTCCGTATGCTATTACACAGTTGGACTCCTTTGTGCTACCTTGTTTGAACATGCCACATTTTTAAAGCCAAAGTTACCATGCAGCTAATATTTACTTCACACTTCTGTTCAGGTAATTCACTGATTTATTTATTATGAATTCATGCTTTTGAACTTGATTAGTGGACAGTCTTTGAAGGACTATGTTTTGCATTGTACAAGAACACAATTACATGGTTGCCTGGATAATGCTTGCACAATGACATGGGTAATAGGGTTTCCAAAGGCTTATGATCTGTTTCTGCTTCAGTCCATTTCTACTAAATGAATATTCACACCACAGAAAAGTTGCTTGTATGTTTTTCAGCTAGAGATTTGCTTTGTTGTGTTTGGGGTCAGTCCTTCAGAAATATATGCTCCTGAATAAACATGTTATGGAGACTTCCTCAGACTCCCCAGTTTTTCAGTAACCCAGTGGTTCTCTGAACCTCTCTTACCACTTTTTGTCACTTTTCAATCTTCCCATTATCAGTTTATTTAGAAGTTGAAACTTCAATCCCCTCGAATTTTTCTAAAGTCTCCTGGAGATCTGTAAAAGTCAGCAAAATCCTGAATTCCAAACTGTTTTACTCAGTCTTCCTCTCTGCCTCATTTTCTGGAGATGGATCAAAATTCAGTGAACCACAAAATCCATTCTTGCCTGACAGCTGGTACCAGTGTTTCTGGCATTTGTTTTTCATCCAGTATGTGCCATCTCCTTTGGCATGGAGCAGAACAGTTGACAGTATCTCTAAACAGGCTCTCTGCTGATTTCATCTGAACTTTTTGACCAGTTCTTTTTTTTTGCTTGTATTTTTGAGGGACCCTTGTTAGCAATTTTTTAGCAATGACACTGGAAATGCAGAAATAGATGATTGTAAGACAAGAGTATTGGCCCTGCTCAGTTTCTTTGTAATCTGGAACACAGTGCTTTGAGAACATATCAAGAGTTGAGACCCACTACGTAAATGTTTACATTTATTTATTTATGTCTATTAATATGATCATTTTATGAAATGTGAAACCAGCAGTCAAAAAAGTGCAGAAGACATCTGTTGAGCCAAACTGTAGCCTTTCCTCTGCAATCAAACACATCCTTTCAGGTTGATGTCCATTTAAAATGAATTGTGGGCATATTTATTAGTATGTCTAGACTGCTTCATATGTAATCATTTTCTATTTGCTTTAATTTCTTGTGGTGCTTTCAAGTTTACAGTTGGTTGGTGCATAGTGTCATCCAGGAATCTCTTATGCTGACAAACCATGAAGGTCTATTCTGCATCTCGCTGGTATCTTCTACATTGGACTATCTTTTCTCCTTTTATTATCCTTTTCCATTGAGAAACTTTCACGTGCTATTCAAAAAATGTTTTATTTCTATTTGTAAATAGGAAATATATAACTGATATGATATGCAGGTGAGGAACGTCATTTGAAAAAACACATGCGACAATTTCTTGTTTCACCATTTTGGACTCTTGGGTGATCTGTTCTTTTTCAAATGTACCAAAAAAGGGCATTCTAAGAGTTTGTATTTTGTTCTGATTATTAGCATAGTTTTTCTGGAAGAGAATAGGAGTGGGAGTTATTTTTATGGAGGATGGTTGCTAATCTTTTCAGGTGTGCCTACTCTGACTTGCTGCAATATGTATGTTTTCACATTGTCTTTTGGTTCACTTTATTTCCGGTGTTGGAAGCAATGCTGTGTGAGAACCTTGTTTGCTGAATTTTTTGAGAGATGGAAAACATTTTCTGCCTTGTTCATTACCAGAACTCTCATTCTTCTGTTACTATTCATGAATATTTCACTCCTGTATTGGTTTTGGCACTTTATGTACAACTCACATGTGGCCAGTGTTACTCTTGTACATGGAAATGGCACTTCCAAAACAATTACTTGGCACCTGTATAATATCACAGTGTTTGTGTTGGGACAGTTTCACTTTGTTTTCCAATTGCCTCCATGCCAAACAAATCTTGTGTCAGGATTTGTTTCCCCTTGTTTGCTGTCTCTATGGCTTGGAATGTATTCAGAATTAAATCCACTACTTTTCATTACTGCTGTTCTTTCACTTCTTTTAGTGCTTTTTCATAACACACTTTCACACAGCCTTATAGATATGCACTATACTTGGCATTGCCATGTTCACTTCTTGATGTAAATCAACCTTGATTCGGTTGCCAGTTCTGTGAAGAGTACTGCTGTCTAATGGCAGGTTTTTAATAAGGAAAAATGTGACCTATCCCATTTGTCTTTTCACTTTTTCCCTTTTTTTTTTTTTTTTTTTTAGAGGGCCTATTGTTAGCATTTTGTGGTGTCCTTTTTGCTTCATTAATAAAGACACTGGATGTTGCTGCATGCAGAAACAGTTGACTTCACCATCTCTAGTTGCTGTATTCCCAAAGAAATTTGGAAGTGCTATAGTTAAAAGTGACTCCATTTTCATCCCAGAGTCTTTCTTCCCATACCATGCAACACAGACATGCTGAGAGTCTAGTCTCTGTTTTTTTGACATCAGTCACTGTGCAAGGATCTGCAGTTGTCAGAAAGTGATACTTTGGTCCAAAGCAAGTGTCTACACCTACAGACTCCAGGCTGCTCCAACAAGGAGATACACATAGCTTGTTCTCTTTGGGATCAGTCTTTCGCTGAAGAGTCCATGGGAATTTTACTGCCAAGTTCAGTAAGAGAACTGTGAGGGCCCCATTTTGTTTCTTTTGTGAGCTGATGACTTGCCTGTATTTCGCTCACCCAGGTGAACATGCCTACAAATGTTCCTCCTGCTCATTTTCCACCATGACTATCAGCCAGCTGAAAGAGCACTCCTTGAAAGTGCATGGGAAAGCACTGACACTACCAAGACCCCGCATTGTCAACCTTGCAGCCTCACACGCCCACCACACCTCCAAGAACCACACTCCTGCTGAAGAAGTGGAGGACTCTAATGGTAAGAGGTGCCTCAAAACAAGAATTTAATTGTCTAAGGTGCCACTTAATATTTTTATTGCAAACAAAATTGCAGCAGGCGGCTTGCACTAAAAGCATCTTCATTTGGTCGTTAAGAAAAAACAGAAGTTGCATCAAAACTAAAAGTAAACATGGTGTTGTAGGAAGGGACTTGCTTTAGATCCTCACCATTTCATACCTCATTAGCTTATTCTGTCACCACACCAGTTGACTTTGAAATATATCACTGCTGGCTTTACTTCTTAGCAGAGATTTGAACTGTAGAAAATTTTCAAAGTCGTGGCTTTTATTGACAGCCAGTGAGAGAGGGACCATATAATTCCGTTGATGCTCCTGAATAACACTCCCTTATCTTCATGGAATCATAGAATGATTTGGGTTGGAAGGGGACCTTGGAGATCATCTAGTTCCAACCCCCTGCAATAGGCAGGAATGCCTTCCACTAGACTAGGCTGATCCAAACCCTGTCCACCCTGACCTTAAAACACCTCCAGGGATGGGGCAACCTGTGCCAGGACCTCACCACTCTCACAGTAAAGAATTTTTTCCTAATACCTAATCTTGTTAGTAGAGCACTTTTGAGAAACCACATGATTAAACTTAAAATGTGAACCTGTAATGGTAGTAAAAGTAATTATTCTTCTTGTCCTTTCTACAGAGGACACCAGAAGTACCTTCAGATATTAACATGTATGTGCAGAACTTGAGAACAGTTTTCTTTTCAGTGTTTCCTTTGAAAGGTGTTAATCCCCTTGTGCTGGAAGGGTATGTTGAAGATACTTAAAAAATAGCAGAGGAAGGGATACTATTTAAACAGAGAAAATGCAGACTCATGCAAGAGGTGTTGTATGGTATCACACCAAGCTTTAAGGCTTTTTAAGAAGTAGCTTATGAGCCATCTTTGGGTGTCACCTCCATATAAGAAAAGAGCTCCTCTTTGAAAAAAAAAATTCCTGGATGAGTTCCATTGACATGGGAGGAGAATGTAGATGACTATGAATAAAAGGGTCAGATCTGCAGATGTTCAAGGAACTGGAGTTGATGGAGGGTGTATTAGAAGAGACGAAAATACCTTTTTTTCTGTAAGTTTGAGTGGTTCTAAGTACTCAGCAGCAATTTTGTTGGGCTGCTTGGGTTGCTGGTAAACTAAGGATGGAAGGTAAATATTATCAGTAATCATTTTTAGTCTCCCACCTTTCCACATTTTCTTTCTCACCAGAAAAAAAAAAAAAAGTGAAATGAGAAAGAGTGAAAGAGACAGAAGTTCAGAAAATGGCTGAAAGGAATTGAAATAAATAAGTAATCAGCATAAAAATACCTTATTGAAGAAAAAAAAAAGGCATGAAGAGTATTCTTGTGGTTTAGCAAGTCACTTTTGGGGTCAGAATCAGAATCTTAACAGAAGATTTTGACCAGCTGCTCTCAGACAATCTTTTGTCAGTGGGTTGTCTGGAACAGTGCATTGAAGACTTGCTGAGGTTTTACTAATGCTAGCTTAAACTAATCCAATAAGCCAGGTACATCTTGAGATATGTTTCTTTTTGATTGCTTTTTAAAAGAAAATGTTTGATTACTGACTTAAGAAGTAGAAAATAATTTTCAGTGGCTGTCCTAGTCTTTCCTGTCAACAGTAATTTGTTAGCAATGGTGTGTTGAGAGATACAGAAGGGCAATACTTAGTTTTGGTAAGGATGGTTCAGTTACTCTTTTTTTTTCTTATCCAGGGAGCTCAAACTCATGATTAGTGGAGTTAAAATTCAGCTGCAAGTCCTGTAGAAGATAATTCTACAGCCTTTAGGAACTCTTCCTGGAAATACATAAAACGATGACTCTGTTAATGAAAGCACTTCTTTAAGTTGACTCTGTTACCTAGATCTGTGATACAGCCTGAAGCCAAGGCAGAATTTGTCCCAATTAGCCTGACGATCTTTAAACGGGGTTAATGGTTAAGTCACTTTGACAATAATAGAAGCCACCCACTGGGGAGCTGGTCAGGCAACTACAGGTGTTATAATAATCGTGTTAGCATTTTCAGCATTGCTTGAGGAAGGAATCACTTGCTTTAAATAGTTTTTTTACATTAGAAAGTTGGCTGCAGATCAAGTTAGTGATAGCACTCTTATGACATCACATATTTTTAGTTTTTAGAAGAGAATAATTCAATGTCTCTGTGGCCTAGGCCAGTTGAGTTGCACATGGTGTGCAAGACTAGATAAAATACTGGTCCTAACAACAGGAAATGCAGGTCTGTGTGATGGGCATGGTTATGTCCAGCTGGAGCCAGTATTAAAAAGGGCTCATGTGGTGTAGTGTAGTTGGATTTTGTCTGTTAGTGTGTATAAATAACCTGCATTGTGAACTGTGATCAAGTTAATTCACCAGGGATGCAGAATTGAATTAGGGCTGGGATGAAAGACAGACAAAAGGTTGTGTTACATTGTTAGGAGCTTGTTTTGTAGCTTGGTAGGTGAGCAGCAGGCTGGTATCATTGGAATAGCTGCAGAAAGAATCCGTTCCTGCCTCTGAATGAATATTGTGGTTGGAATAGGAGATAGAGCAGGATGGCTTGGGGAGATCTGAGGAGCTAGCAGAACTCATCTTGTCAATTGTTGAGCACTGTAAAAAATGAAGGAAAGGGAAAAGGGTACTGAATTGTAACAGCAGAGTGCATATCTGAATAGAACTGCTCTGGGACAGCAGCCCAGTGGAACTACTGCCGATACTTTTTTCCCCCCTTGCAAAAATTGTTCCCTGAGGGGCCTTACTTAGAACATTTCATTTGTTCCTTTACACTGATATGTTCATTAAAAGATGTGAACAGATTTAAGTTTCTGTGGCTCATCTATTTCAGTTCTGTCTTGGTAAGAGCAAACATATCTGAATTATTCAACTGTGTATCCCAGCACTGTTTTGGGATGCTCGATATACCTTTCATGGAAGTGAAGCTAAAGTGGAGTAGGTGCTGAATCTTTTGGCAACTATAATTCTAATGAAGGTGTTATTAGAAAGCATAACAAGCTCTTCAATCCATATAACAAACATTCGGTGCATTTAATGCTTCTCTCAGGGCAGTAGTGTAAGAAGGTGATTGTGGCAGTCCTGGTGAGTTAACAGAGAAGGATTTCTTGCAGAAACTTCATTTGAAGATCCTGCTTTTTTATCCTACCCCTCTTTGCCTATTGGGTAATATTTCGATAAATAAGGAACATGTTTTCATTATATTTTATTCTAACCAGAGGTAAAGCACTCAGGTTTTTTTTGAGTGGGGGAGGACTGGAGGTGATGATAATTTGGTGTGGGGTTGTTTTTCTTGGAAACACCCCAACAAATGTTGATCATGAGTGCAGTTTTTTTGTTTTGCATAACATAGGGACACAGAATGGTTTGTGATGTCCAACTCTTATTGAAATGATGAAGTTGCCATTGTGGTAAAAGGCTCTTTTGCTCTCCTCATAGTTTATAGGTATTTTTCATCTTACAAGAAGGAAATGGTGGGGATTGACTGTTTGCACGTATGATTGGCTTGGATTTTATTTGGATTTATTTATTTGCCATTTACAGTAAAATGTTGTTTAACAGTCTTGAGAACTTACGCAGTAAAAATTCATTGTAAATTGAAACACTGCAAACTGCTAGGAGGATTGGATGAATCTCCTCACAGACTTTGTTTCCATGTTCTTTCAAGTCTTTGTGAGAGGTAGAACTTGCATTCATACCAATCTCTCCCCATGATAGGTGGTTTGGATACGTGGATGGTGCTGTCATTCTGTGCGTCAGTGTGTGTCACAGGGTTTCCAGTGCCAGCTCTGCTCCTGTTGACTTGAGTACAAGGCAATGGAATCCCACAATCTGCACTGTCAATGCATTAAGATTAGAAGGCTCCCATCTCTTTCAGTAAGGAAGAGTTGCAAGCAAGGCAGACACAAGAATTGTGTGACTGCACATGAGAAAACACGAATAAGAAAATGTGTTCAGTCCAAAGTGATCATGAGCTGAGAAGAAATCACAGACACTGCTTGTGTTAGCACTGGTGTTACCCATGTGTGCTTGTATTTGAGGTCTGTGGATGGGGTGTGCTGCCTTCCTCCTATTAGCTGGAGAATCCCAGAAGTGCAACCTGTTGTCATAAAGCTTACAAAGCAGAATGACTCAACAAATTGATAAACAGTTTCATGCTATGACTTCACCCACAGCAAAAGATTCTTCGGAGCATGTAAAATACTTGCTTTAAATTGCCCTGGCTTCTTTGAGTAGCCCTTTATTTTGTGAAAATAACCCCTTTGGCCTAACTGCGTTGTTTATTCATATGACTGGTAGATTTGGAGCCTCATAAATTTAATTGTATCATGACTGGGTGCAATAATTCAAAATAATAGTTTGTTTGGGGTTTTTTAATTTTACTGATTAAGAATATTGAATTGTCAAAGTGCAAGGCTAAGCAGACCTGGATGTGGTTTCTAATGTCTTCTCAGTCAGAAGACATGCTGCTGTTGTACAAGACCATTCCTCTTTACTGGTGACCAGTTCTTAACATATAGAAAGCAGCGCACTTTCTGTGTGCCCTTGAAGCTCAGTAATTATGCTTTTCACTGTTGTGCAAACCAAACAGGATCTATCACTAATACCAGCACACATCACAACACACATGCAGGGTCAGAACTAGAAGATTTTTTGAGTTTCCCAGTACATGGTATGTCAACATCTTAATTAAATTTAATTTCTTGCAGCAGCAAATGCATTGAAAACTACTATGTGAAACACCCAGTTCCATTTTTTTCCCTGAACTTTAGCCTTTGCCAGTGGAAAATAACTTTGACTTATCTAGAGACAAATACAAATACATCTGCTTGCTCTGCCAGAGCTAGGCTGGGTACAAAGCTGCTTGGTGAAGTCTTATTTCTGGCACTGTTGTTTATGCACTGTAAATCCCTTCCCATTACTGTACAATTTTTTGAAGTAGATAGTGCATAATCAGAATGGTTTTTCTTCTGTGGTGCTTGACAGATGAACTTCTGGAGGGTGCGGAGGGCCTTTGGTAGGTTTGCTAAAGCAATTTAATGTACTACTAGAGTGAGAGAACTGTGGGCAGCAAGGCACCTTTTAACAAAATCCACTAAGCTGGTGCCAATGAGTCATGATTGTTACAGAAATCCACTCAATATGCTCAATTCTAGAGTCACATATCTCCCTTTTCCTTCCACCTTTTAGAAGAGAGACAAGCTTTCCATATGGTCAAGACATACTACCCTGATTTGTGGGTTTTGTTGTTGTTTTTTTAATCCCTGTCAGGACTTGTGGCTGACTTGCTTGTTTTTATTCATGTGCACTGTTACTCTTGATAAGGGATATTTTTCTAACCTTGCAATCAGAGCAGAAAGTTTGTAAGATGGTCCTCTTCCACTTTGGTGCTGTTTCTCTCCCACTGATTGTTACTAGTGTGTCTTGCTGTTTTATGGTTGCTGCTGTTTGGGGAAAATCACAATGGTCAATCCTCACAGCCAGGAAACTTTGCGTTGGAGCAGAATGTGTTTAGTTCATGGTTTGGGTGTTTTTTGGGGGAGGGGTTTGTTCAAAAACTCTTTTGAAATTTCAAACCCTTTTATTTCATTGAAGTTTGGCTGGAAGGGCAGAGAGCCAGTAGGGACTACAGGGCAAATTCAGACAGAGCTTCAATAGCTAATTGCTTTAATTGCAAGGTGAGTCAGAAGGATCACATCCCTGTTAAGGATGCAAGATGGTGATCTGCATACTGCAGAACAGAAGATGCCTCTACTTTTGCAGCCACAGTTAGGCTGCAAAAAGCTGACTATTTGTTCTACCTGTTTCACTGCTTTTGTGCCCCACAGGAGGAGTGATGCCTCAGGCTTACTCTGAAGTATCAGTGTTTTGCAGGCGGCTTTTTTTATCCCCAGCTGTGTTCCTTCTTTCCCTAACCCAGAGCAAGTTCCTGCTCTCCCCTCAGACTTCGCTTATCTTTTCTTACTGCAGTGGCCACACTGCCTTCCAGTGCTTGTAAAACTCTCTGGTACTTGTTGGTGTGTCTTACTCGTTGTGGTCAGTGTTAACTAAATATCAGATGTTGGATCAGATGGAACTTTTCTCCTGCATCAGATTGGCAGAGGCTGGTGGAACAAGCGCAGGACTTGTTCACCTCCAGTTCTACTGAACAAACTCCTCACTGTTTCAAGGTCCTAAGGCACTGGGGATGACCTTGTTCTCTGCAGCTCTCTTCCGCTGTGGAGTTGTTTGGCTTTTGGCCTTTTCCTACAGTTTTGTGGGTAGTGGAACAGAGGGAGATATCATTAGCTGTGCTCAGGGGGGTGTCAGCTTGCTCTTCATTGTGCTTTTTTTTTCTGGTACTGTTTTTTGTGCTTGAACTGAATGGGTAAAGGCAAAACTGAGATTCAACAGGATGCAGACAGGAACTCATGCAGCTGGGAGAAGGTTGCTGTCAGTCTTTTTATGGATTCAGCCAGCCTGCTGTGATGGGATTGCTGTGGTACTGAAAGGCTTGCCTAGGGTAGGGAGGAGACAGACTGTTTGGGTGGATCAAGCAATAAATAAAGGAAGAAATATCTTCTGGATTCCTTCTGAGCAGAAAGAAATTACCTGATTACCCCCACAGTGAAAAGAAAGAAGCAAATCCTGACTCCTGTTGTGTTTTTGTTCCTGAGGTTTTTGCTGTCTTTTGGCTTTGTGTTCAGGCTAGGGGACAAAGTGGTAGATGCTGGTCTCCTTATGTGTCACATGCTACTGCTGTCCGTGGAATTTGTGATCACTCTATACAGAGTAAAAAGGATGCTGTTGGTGAGAAGGGTTATAGAATATGACTTGACCAAGAGAGCATTTCTGTAGACTATCATTCCTGCATATTAGTAGCCTTCTTGTGTAAGCCAACTGATATTCCTTCTGTCCCTTGAGACTCCACTTACTTCCCATTGATCTAAAACATGCTGGAGGGATTTGGTGCTTGGTGGAGAGGTAAAACTCCTTTGCTCATTTTAGCTCTGTTGGAGTGGACATACATCATCATCACAGTTGACAGCTCAATGTTTGACATTTAGGTAGCTGGTTTTATTTCTTCTTTAAGGAATATTGTTCCTACATGTACTTGAAAATACTGCCCAAAACAGTGTGAGCTCAGAGCTGGTGATGGAGATGGAGGCTTTCTGTTGGCAGTAAAAATAATGTCAAGGTGTGTGCTGGAGGTCTCCAGAACAGATTTACAAGTTCCTGAACTTTATGACTAGAATAAATCCTCAATACCTATATATTGTCACTGTAGTTTTAGGACCAGTTTTAAAGCAAAATGTAAATATGTAACACTTGATAAAGCTGATTTCTTTCCCTCTTCATTTCAAGCCTTGGAGGCAAGTGAGCATTTAGGTGACAGCAACACGTGTGTTAGTGGCACTGTATTTATATTAATACAAATACGTAAAGGGTAAGTGCAACACAGAAGGAAATGTGGAGCGCTCCTGAAAAACATCTGATGGATTGCCTTTTTAAAAGAAATCAATGGAAATCATGGAGCGTAATAGCATGAGAATCATTTGGTTACTGGTGCAAAAAAAAAAAAAAAAAGATTGATTGGTAGATTATTGTCTGAGCGAGGGATCGGTTGAAATAGAACTTTGTACATCTGTAAATTCAGAAAGGAACCTATTACCGGTAAGTCCGTTTAGCAGATTGGTTAAATCAGTCTTGCTAAAGCTATTTCCAGATTTGTTTGTGTTCTTCTCTTCTGTAAATGCCGTTCCGTTTATGAGGTTTGAGTTTGAGTTTGGTTCAACAGAATAAGAAATAGCTAGGCAACCTTTTATCCCTTTTATGGAAATAGGTAAATTTGTGGAGTTCCTAATGTTTGACATGTAGCAGAAGTCTTTGACCAAGTAGAAGTCTCAGTTTTAAGTGCATTTAGACAATGGAATTTCATTCATTGAATAACAAATTACAAGAATGAAGGGCTGAAACATGACCAATGATTTGAACTGTTCAGCCAGTGTAAGCCAGTGACAGCAGATTATCGGACGGAAACATTCTTCAAACAAAAGGCAGTAGATAAACAGAGGTAAGATAACATGAGTGCCAGAGGAAACTCGATGCACCTGTACATAATCATCTTCTTGTTGTCAGTGAAAATGGCAATGGGCAAAGCAATTGGTGGGGCCAGAAAGCTGTAGTGGCTTCCCACTGTTGGAAAGGTTGTGAGAGGTGGAGCAGCTGCTAAAAGTTTACAGTGAGAGGGTTGTGTGGAGCCTAAGTGTGACTAGTAAGTGGCCAAGTCACCTAGAGAACTGCAGGAAAGTTAAATTGGGTTGAAGCCAGAAAAGAAATATTGTTGTGGGGAAAACAGATGAAAACAATGGATAACTAGGAGTTAAATGGCAATATGATGAAGAGTTTCCTGACCACTAAAATGCTCCTTCCAAAACTCACTGCAGTGTTGGATACTCTAGAACGGGAGGGCATGGGAAACTCTTGGACTAATCCTTTTCTTCTGATGGAAATAATATGGTATGACATCAATTACATTACTCCTTCATAAATATTAAACAGTTCCTACTGCTTTCATTTGCATCATTTGTACAGAGTATTGTAGCCACTCTTGATCTCAGCTGTGAAACTCCCAAATTCTTCTACAGTCAGCAGTGTGAGCCTGTCTCTGTGAAAGAGATTCAGATGATAAAATTATATATCATTTTCTTCTTATTAGGTGAAATTTATGTCCCTTTGAAATTATTTTGATGTTAGCACAAGAAGCTGCATGACATATATCTTACCTTGGTTCCATTCAGAGCTAGGTGTGCAGATAACTCTAAAAGGAATTCAAAGTTATAAGGAAACATGGATATAGGTTTTCTCATCTCTTTTAAATAAACAAGATTGTACAGTCCGTGTGTCTTTCTCATTGCCCACTTCTGAGGCTTAGAAATATCTGTTATATCTTTCTCACGAAAGCTGGTCTGAAGTGATCCAAAAAGTGGCCTTTATGGATAGTGGTGAAATAAATTCCTCCAACAAGGTTTCTGTTTTGGTTTGAGGGTTTTTGTTGTTCTGAGGGGGTTTTTTGGTTTGGTTTGGGTTTGGTGGTAGTGGCTTTTGTGGGTTGGTTTGTTTGGGTTTTTTGGGGTGGGGTGGGGTGGAGTGGGTGGAGCTGGAGGTAAATCCTTTAAATGGCAATTCTATTCCAGGGCTTTATTTCCTTTCCTGTGTAATTATTCTTTTCTTCTGTCTTTTGGAGAGTGCAAACATGGGCACAAGAATTGTTTCTGTTCTGTCTCTTTCACAACATCCTAGCAATGTCAGGGTTCTTTAGCAGAAATCAGAATTTAGGTTGAAGAGTAGGCTTGTATTCTGTTTTTAAACATGCAGTGAATAAAAGTTCTGTATGGTTGTACTGTATGGTTCTCTAAGCTTCTTCATGAATGCTTTGTCACATCTCTCTGAGTCTTATCATTCCCTTCCCTCATCTTAATTTATTGCCAGAACATTTCACCTCCCACGTACTCTTCCTTCCAGGTCAGTGCTGCATGGCATAAAGTGAACAAATGTGTGTAGTCTTCACAATCTTTGTATGACACCCTGCTTTGCCACCTTCCCACTTTTCAAGCTGTTGCCATTCATTACTATATGCTATCCTACCACTCAGCAAGCTGGTAATTTTGAGTTCCCATTGAATTTTGGAAGGGATTATGTTCCTAAATCTCCTATGTTCCGCTCTTACAGTTATCTTGTGCATTTTAAAGTAATAATTGGCTGTATATTCTGTGTTTGTTGGTACTTTTTGGTACAGCATTGCATCTTTATTTGGTTTTACAAATAGGTTTCTATCCCGAGGAAACCATTTTTCTGCTGCTTTTCTTAAATCCTTGCAATTTTTCTGTCATTCTTAATAGAAATTTTCTCTCTATAAATGAATTCAGATAAAATTAAATAGCATTCCAAATATTTTCCTCTTAGTCTGTTTAGAAAATTTCCTCACAGATCCAGAATGTCCTAAGTCTGTGTTACTACTACATTGCCCTTTTCCCCCACAAAGGGTTATTAAGCATTTTTTGTTATTTATACATTCTCTTTGGTTTTTTTTTTTTTTTCCCTTATTTCAGGAGCCAAACATCTCCATCTTCAGTTTCATTGTTCATACAAATGCTGATCTCTTTCGACTGGTTGATCTTTCTGTGTGGATATACCAGGAAGATATGGTGTCTTCATTTTTATCTCCTGCTGACTTCTTCTGGTTGTTGAGCTATTCAGTTATTACTAGTCTGTAAATTCAGTAACATCTCTTTCCAGTGTATGCAAACAGCTGCTTTTCCTGAACAGTGTTTCTCGCTCCATGCCTACCCATCACTGTGCAGGCATGCAAATGCTTATATTAGATATATCTGGTTCTATTCACCCTAAAAGGATGAAGCATTAGTTTAATTTCTTTCCTTTAAATAAGTACTTTTGCCTCTTGTTTCTGAGCTGTTGCTGAGAACTCTGAGCTGTTGCTCAGTGTCTCTTACTTAGATGCATCAAAGTGTATTTCCGGTCTGTTGTTGTTTGGTTTTGGTGACTGAAGTGTTTTGCTGTTGCATATGTGTTCATTGATAGCTCTGCAAACACCTACAAACAACTGAAACATCATTAATTTCTGTGTAAATTTATGTAATCAGTTCAGAATCTGAATTTGAATTTTTCTTCTGAAAGGATCCCAAAGCTGGGATTTTTTTTAGGTATCTGAAACATGTTCTATGCTGCATAGGATCCAGTGAAACTTGGATTTTTATTTTGCTGCTGTGTGGTGGGTTTTGATTGTATATTTTTCCCCAGTGTATGATCCCAGGGTATGCAGGTGTGTATCAAGTTGCATTTTCATTATTATATTCCATTGCTCTTTTGGATGAGGTAGTAACTTCCAGATTTGTTGACAGGCTCATTGTGCCAGTCTTTGTGACTGTACTCTGAATAAATTTTTCAGAGCGACAGCATCACTGACCAGGCATTTTAGTGTTTTAGGCACTCTGGAAATGCCCATGCAGAGACACAATGAGACTTACTTGTATTTTGTTACCAAAATTTAGATACATCTATGTTGATAATTCACCATGTGGGCAGTAAGTTCTACTGGTTTCCTTTCAACTAGTCTCTTCTGCATTTTGGTTATGAGAATGCTTTTGTATACTAAGGATAGATAGTATCTTTTACATCCATAGGTGCTGGCAGGTATTACGCTACTTGCTGGTCTCGTTATTGTTCCTATGCAGGTAGTTTGTAGGTAGATCCTTTATGTGACATATTGCAGCATTACCACTGTCCTTCCATTTTTAACTACATCAATCACTGTTAATTTTTGCCTTTTGACGTGATTATAGGTGTCTTTCTTTTACCTAAGATCATCCTATGCTGTTATCTTGCTTTTGGAGTTGCATGGTGAAGTCCTTCCATTCATTTTGGATAAAACTACCTTTATAAATGGATCTCAGTGTTTTGGGTGTGGGCCTTTATTTATTTGTGTGATTGTTTCAAATGAGTCAGGACTAAGTGTTCAATTTTCTTTCATTGCATATATAAGTGTGCTTTATTATCTTGTGCTGCCTCAAAGCTGTTTAATGAAAAAAAAAACCAAACCTTTTTTCCCTTAACATGTAATTGGTACTTTCTGGTGTTTAATTTTATTTCATTTTCTTTCCCTTTGTGTTTTCTCTTTGCCTTTGTTTTTATGTGCACTTGATACAAATTCTCTGAAATCTTCACATTGGTTATTTTAATGTCTTCTGCTTTTTGACTTTGATGTTGGCTTCTAGAGCCTTATTTCAGGTGTGGATAGCTGGACCCTGCTCCAGGCCAAGGCTGCTAATACTTTCTCAGAGTGCTCCCAACCTTTGGTGCTTGGGGTGCAGGAAAAAGGCTGAGGTGGAACTTGCATTGTGTATAGCCATGACTCAGTTGTTGGTCAGTTCTGAGGGAAAGGCTCTGCTCTCTTCCTGCTTCATTCTCCACTCTTAGATCCAGGCATCCTGTTATTGGAGTGACTCCACCAAAATGTGCACAGCAGCTCAAGGCTTGTCGATGTGCTAAGGCTTGGTCAACATTTTAGGTTAATCCAGCACTGAAGGACATGCTTCTTGGCTGTGGATTTGTGTCCCTAGTCCTTCTCTTGAAAGATAAAATAAATCTTTGAAAATTAAATAAAAATATCCAAAACCTTGACCCCGTCATCTCTTTCTTATTTTCTGGCAGATTCGTTCTGTGTTGTGTGCTAAAACGCATTGTTTGGTAGCAAACTCGAATCAGTTTCTGTCATTCCCCTGCCTTCACTGTTTTTGGAGTGGGCATGATAAAGGTGGGGTTCACTGAACCCAGTGGAAAACTTCCCATGCCATTAATCGGATTTGGGTTGTGCCCAAAGTGTCCCTCATGGAGCTGGGTTGCATCTGGATGCCGGGATGTGGCAAGCTGATGTGGCATCTGGATGTGGCAAGCTGATTCTCAGACAGTAACAGAAACCCTATATACATGTTAATCCTGAGTGTTTTCCTTCAGGAAGTGCTAAATCTTGCACTGCAGAAAGATTGCAAAATAATGAAAGCATTTGGCAGGGGAGAAAGTGAAGAATACCTTAGGGATATGCATGCTACCATTGTTTAAGGGTAAGACACACTGGATAAGCTCTTCAGATGGTTGTTTTTTCTCTAAATATCATAGCTATTTCAATTGTAATGGAGCAATATACTAAAAATTGTAAGGTAGCCAGCATAAAAGGTAGAATTTACTTTTGGCTATTCCTGATGACAAGGAAAGCTACTTCATGTGCTTTCTTTTCTGTGAGAATTGACATATAGCTGTCTACTTCTGCAGTTTTCCCATGGCAGATTCCACAGAGCTCTGTAAATACCCAAATGAAATTTGGAAAGCTGGATGAATAGACACCAGATGATAGGGGAAATAAAAGCATCTGAAGTACAGTAGATCTTTCAGACAACAGCAGAACTTCCTTCTGCTGCAAATAATCATTTTTAGACCTGTAACTTTCTTAGCCATGGATGTTCCTGAGGCTTTGGCTGGGAACCTTGATGATGTTGTGGAAATTTTTGATCCCTTCTTCCTGAGAAGGGGAACAGTGAGCCACAAAGTAGACTTCAGTCAGTACCCTATGAGTGATTTGACTGGTATACATACAAAAAAGAGCTGTCTCCAATGCTAAGAACTTTTTTTGAGCTGCTATACATACCCCTGTCAGGAAATCTGTCTATGTTTTGGGCTTTTAGAATCACTGATAAAACCCAGGCACCAGGCTGCAGCAAATCCACTCTGAACCATACACTGTTTTGGTCCTCAACATCCCATTCCAAATGAGGGTGAATACACAGGTGCTACCTCTGAGAGAAAAGAGACTTCTGCAGAGGAAGTGGCTCCTCAGGCCCATCCTGTGCCAGAGTAAAGGAAATGGGGAGCCTGTTACAAGCACAAGGAAAAGAAAGCCTTGACATTTAAACAAGTGGAGCTCACTGTGAGCCCTCTTGGTGAACAAACCTGCTGTAGAAGGAGTGGAAGCAAGAGATGATAAATGCTGCATTGTAATCCAGCCTCAGTTCATGGGGCTTGGTTAAGAAAAACAAAAAATGTTTCATTCATTTTACCAGAATCTTTCATGTCTGCCTTTTGTCTTTGCTGTACACCTGGTGATAAAGCCAGGGGAGCCCAGAGACATTTATCTCCTGTGTCTGTTTTGTCTGTGTGTTTGGGTTGGTTTTTTTTATTGTTGTTATTTGTTATTCATTTCTTAGGCATGTATATTCTGTGGTAGTGAGAAAAGGAGGCAAGCATTTTACTCTGTTGAAGACAGGTGGAGAAGTCCCCACACTGAGTGCTGTATAGGCCTGTTTGCCTTTTGTTTCTCCGTACTAATTGGTTAGAATGGATGGTGTTAAGTTCCCACAAGTGCATCTCTTAAAGAATTCCTATATATCTAGCCTTGGGAAATTAAGCTTTGGAAAATGAAGTACACACCAAAGCAGCAGGTGGCTAGTACGGTTTGTATCCTGACTTCCCCCCCACCTTGCTTTTTTCTGCCTTTCTAGAAAGCTTAGGAAAAGAGCCTTTTGTCTTCTATTCAGGAAAATTGCACTGAAATTCATCTGTGCTTTATTCATCTGCTTTGATTTGTGCCATTCATGGTCAGCTGTGTGTTATATAGAACAAAGCAGATGAATTCCTAACCTCCACATTCAAGGAGTGTGTTGCGAAGGGTTCAACACAACCCTGCCTCTTTCTCCTTGTTTTTTTTTGGGTCCAACTAACATATTACAGCTTTCAGTTTCAGTACTGAGACATCTCTGGACTGTATTCTTCCACATGCCGTGAAAATGATGCGACAGAGTTCTCCTGGCTGGTAGAAGGGATGTGTCTATACATGTAAAGAGAGATCTCTGTAGCAAAACATAATGGTTTAAAGGTTTGTTTTACTGGAATTTATGATTAAACATATTTTTTTTTCCCAATGATGACTTAATTTCAGACATCATCAACTAGGAGCATTTGAATTTACCTTTTGTGAAGACTTCTTCAAACGGGACAAAGTAAAATTGTGTCATATTCTAAAGTTAACTTTTGATATGAGTTTCTTAAATAATTCCATGAATGAGTAGGGAAGAGTATCCATTTATTTATCTTCTTTTTTTTTTTCCTTTCCCTTTATAGATAGCCTATTTATGTATATTCTGTGCCTGACCTTCACCTCGAGAGAGTCTGGTTTGATTTATGCACCAAACACATAAAACATTTGTCAGTATGATTCATGAGCTTTACCCTCACAATTAAGTGTCTTAAAGTCAGACTTCTTTTTCGACTACTTTTAATTTGAATCTATCACTCCTCTCCTCCCCAAATCAGATGTAAAAATCGTAATTTGTACTGATCACCTTTTAAATTGTAGAATGCACATTAGATTAGATTAAGAAGTCCTATACGTCTTACTCCCTTCAGAAAGCAGGATTAGTTTCATAACTTACATCTTGATCAACCCCCTCTAAAAGCCAAGATGTTCCGGAGCAGGCATCAAACCTTTTCAGATTTGTTGATCCACCTGGAATAACAACTTCACTCTGTTTCTCTACAGACTCTTCATACTCTGAGCCTCCTGATGTTCAGCAGCAGTTGAACCACTACCAGTCTGCAGCTTTGGCCAGGAACAACAATATCAGCCCAATCCCACTTTCTGGGAGTGCTGCAGGAGTGGAAAAAGCAGAAGCCATCCTTAACTGTGAATTTTGTGAATTCTCCTCGGGTTACATACAGAGCATTCGACGCCACTACCGTGACAAACATGGAGGGAAAAAACTCTTCAAGTGCAAAGATTGTTCCTTTTATACAGGCTTTAAGTAAGTACTGTGCAAAACAGATAAATTGAACTCATAAGGGGTTTTTTAGCACTTGAAAAGACTTCTGAGATCTTTGAGAGCTGGCTGTAGCTAACAGAAACATGGCCACTGTTGACCAGGGAGAGAAACATAGGAAATGGCATGCCAGATCACAGCAGCATCCATGTAATCCATTTTCCTCTCTCCTACAACAGCCGATACCATCTGCTACAGACAACAGCACAGTAAGTCCTTGCAGTAGGTTTTGAAATCATGGAATCATAGAATTGTTTAGGTTGGAAAAGACCTTTTAGATCATCAAGTCAACATTAACCAAGCACTGCCAAGTCCTCCATTAAATAATGTTCCTAAGTGCCACATCTACACTTTTTCTAAATACTTCCAGGGATTGTGACTCAGTCACTTCCCTGGGCAGCCTCTTCCAATACCTAACAACCCTTTCTGGGAAGAAGTTTTTCCTTATATCCAATCTAAATCTCCCCTGCTGTAATGTGAGGCTGTTTCCTCTTGTCTGTCACTTGTTTCCTGAGAAAAGACACTGACCCCCACCTGGCTACAACCTCCTTCCAGTGAATTGTAGAGAGTGGGAAGGTCCCTCCCTCAGTCTCCTCCAGGGTAAACAACCCCAGTTTCCTCAGGTTCTCCTCATCAGACTTGTGCTCTAGACCCTTTCCCAGCTCTGTTCCCTTCTCTGGACACACTTCAGCACCTCAATGTCTTTCTTGTCTGAGGGGCCCAAAACTTGAGGTGGGGCCTCACCCATGCCCAGCACAGGGACAGACACTGCCCTCGTCCTGCTGCCACACCATGGCTGGTACAGGCCAGGTGCCGTTTGCCTTCTTGGCCACCTGGGCACACTTGGGCTCATGTTCAGCTCCTGTCACCAGCACCCCTAGGTCCTTTCCTGCCATACAACTTTCCAACCACTTTTCCCCCATCCTGGAGCACTTCAGGGGGTTGTGACCCAAGCACAGGACCCAACACTTCCCCTTGTTGTACCTCACAAAACTGGCCCCAGCTCATCAATCAATGCCGTCCAGACCCCTCTGCAGAGCCTTCCTGCCCTCCAGCAGATCGACACTCCTGCCCAGCTTGGTCAGCAAACAGACTTGAGGATGCCCTCGATCTCCACATCCCAACTGTTGATAAATATATGGAACAGAACTGTCCCCTGTACAAAGCCCAGGTGCACACTCCTTGTGAGGGGCCCCAACTGGATGTCACTCCATTCCCCACCACTTGCTGGGCCATCCAGATAGTTTTGTACCCAGTGAACAGGGCACTCATCCAAGCCATGAGCATCCAGTTTCTCCAGGAGAATGCTGTGGGAAAATGTGTAAAAAGGTTTAGTAAAGACCAGGTAGACACATCCACAGCCTTTCTCTCATCCACTGATCGGTCACCTTGTCATAGAAGACCAGGCTGGTCAGGCAGGACTTGACTGTCCTAAACCCAGGCTGGCTGGGCCTGACCCCATGGTGTCCTGTACATGTTGCATGCAGGATGATCTGCCCCATGACATTCCCCAGCACTGAAGTCAGGGTTGTAGTTCCCCAGATCCTCCTTCCAACCCTTCCTGTAGATGTGTGTCACATTTGCCAGCTTCCAGCCCTTGGACCTCCCCAGTTTGCCAGGACTTCTGGTCAGTGACAGAAAGTGGCTCAGGAAGCTCTTCCACCCACTCCTTCAGTGCCCTTGGATGAATCCCATCCAGCCCCATGGACCTATGTGTCTCTTAAGTTACGTAGCAGGTCACTGACCATTCCTTCAGGGATTATGGGTCATCATTCTGTTCCCATTCCTGTCTTCCAGCTCAGGTGGTGGGGTACCCTGAGAGCAGCTGGTTTTACTTTTAAAGACTGATGCAAAGAAGGCATTAAGTCCCTCAGTCTTCCCCCTGTCATTTGCCTTTGTTTCTTGCTGCATCCAATGAAGGATGGAGATTCTCCTTGGCCCTCCTTTTGTTGCTTATGTATTTAAAAAACCATTTTTACTCTTTTAAACCAGTAGCCAGATTAAGTTCTAGTTGGGCTTTGGCCCTTCTACTTTTCTCCCTGTATAACCTCACAACATCCCTGTTGTGTTCCTGAGTGGCCTGACCCTTCCTCCAAAAGTCTCAAACTCCTTTTTTGCTGCAGGTTCCATTCACAGCTCTCTGTTCAGCCAGGCCTGTCTTCCCCAATGGCTGATCTTTAAGCATATGGGGACAGCCTGCTCTTGAGCCTTTGGAATTTCCTTTTTGAACAAGTCCAATGTTTCTGGATTCATTTGCCCTTCAGGATGGCCTCCCAAGGGATTTTCTCAATCAGTCTCTTAAGCAGGTCATACTCTGCCCTCTGGAAGTCCAAGGTGACAGTTTTGCTGAACCCCTTCCTTACTTCTCTAAGAATTGAAAACTATCATTTCATGATTCCTTTATCCTTAAGTGTGAAAATTTTCTCTGCAGAAATAAGGTCATTTCCTGCATGAAACGTATGGCAAACATGTGTCCTAGGGAGACAGGGAAATTTATATCACCTTTCTGAAGAAACCTTTTTAATGTAATTTCATTTTCCCCACAATCTTTCTAGCTTAAATGCTAGAAAGGTGCTGTCCCCTCGCATATCTGATAGCATGTAGAGACATTTCAGAAAATCCAGTTATTTAAATTTAAGGACTCGGTGCCTTGTGTGTTGGTTTGTGTGTGTGTTTTCAGCTGTTCTTTAATGGAAAAAAAAAAAGCCTGTGCACCTGTGTGGTTCATTGTTTTCCCGTGATGTGCTGGACTCTCGAGTATAAGACCCTGAGATGACAATTAAGGCCTCAAAGTTGTTTTTAGGAGACCAGTGGTAGTAGGACTAGATAAAGGGAAGGAATTCTGTTGAAGAAAATGTTGAGCACAAACCTAAGAGAATCCACATAAGAGCAACTTCTAGTTACATGTCTCTGGCCTCTGTTGCTTCAGCCCCTTGCTGCCTCTGTGTTTTAAAATTTATTGCTTGTGCTTTGTTTCCTGATTGTTCTCTGTCTTAAATATTACCAGAAATTTCCAGGTCCAGTCTGTTTGTGTCTTGTGAGTGGCATTTTCTTTTACCTCGATGTTATGAGATAATCTTAAATCAAGTAGGATTTGAACATGTTTTTAGTAAGGGAGTAATGTTCTTCCATGTGGTGTCTCAAACATTCAGGAATTAAGTTGTGCTTCTGTTAGAAACACAACATATTTTCTGTCTTCAAAAAAGGGGGGGGAGGCAAAAAAACCACCCCATACCAGTCCCCTTTTAAAGCCACCATAGAAACTTAAATGCATAAAAGCACTCACTGAAGATTATAGAAATATACCTGTAGAATTCAGGGATTGCTGGATTGGGTCCAAAGCCACTTATAAGTTGCTTCGTGTTCAAGCTAACAGTCTTGAAGAAAATCTAAGGGACTTTTTAACTCTAGTTCAATGTGTCAAGCCCTTTAGCTTTTGCAAGCTTTGGGAAAAAAATTACCAAGTACCCTAAGTTTATAGAGACCTCTGACTTCAGTAGTTGAGCTTATGGTTAGATAAATGTACAGTTAATTTCTTCTGTATGCATATCTCTTGCAACTCCTAAGTATGCAGCCAGTGTAATGCCAGCATGATGTTTTTTGTTCGGAAGTACTGTGGAGTATTCATACATTCTTCCACACTAATAAATACAGTATTCTTAGTCTTGGGTTTTCAGATCATTATGTCTGATCTTTAGAAGTTAACCACTCAGTGCCAAACTCACTGTGAACGCAAATCACTTTTGTACCCTCAGTCTGAACAGTTTATCTGGTTTGGGGCTTGTCTTGCAAAGACAGAGATGGTTAAGAGTGTTATCTGCCTGCAGAAATAAGTTTGTCCTCACCTTTGCAAGTCCAGAACAGTTGATAGATTTTGTTCAACTTGCTAAAAATTTAACCTTTGCTAGAGAAAGTACACTGAGTATTTCAGCCTGAAGACGAATGATAAGCACGAAGGATGGGAATTCTGTTGCTATCTTAACTATAGCAATGTGACCATAGAGCAAAAGAGTATCTTGTCAGAATGAGTGATTGTCACTTTAGGATGCAGGCCTGCAAATACCTCTGCTCATGTGTTACTCATGTGAGCAGCCTCACTGCAGTGCTACGCAACACCGTGAAGACAGGGCTGAGTGGCATCTGCACCGTTTTACATGACACATCTCTTATAGAGCTTGTGACACTTCATCGTTTCTCTGCACACCTCTCCTGACTGCTTTCATCTCTCCCTCCTGTTCCACAGATCTGCTTTTACTATGCACGTGGAAGCTGGGCATTCGGCAGTCCCCGAGGAAGGACCCAAAGACCTTCGCTGCCCTCTTTGTCTCTATCACACCAAATACAAACGCAACATGATTGACCACATAGTTCTGCACAGAGGTAACAAACGTCTGTGTGTGTGTCCGTACCTGACAAAGGGAATGCTGAACAGTGCCCTTGTCATTAAATTTTCCCCTCTCTGTATATGAGGACAAGTATGTTGAATAAGTCATTAGCCCTTGAGTATCTTTTTGTTTCATTTCTAAACCATGCGTCTTATTTATTCCTTGCAAAATTTCAAAGTTTGCCACTGCTGAAACAGGGGAAGATTTGAAATTGTTTTTAAGGTTTTCCTCTAGCGTAGTTGGCAGTCATCAAGCACCTGTTTAGCAAGAGTTGTCCTAATTTACAGCTTTGATCTAGGCCAGAGTTGTTTCCTGCTTATGCCCTTGTTATCATAAAGGCCTTGCTATTCTAAACTCACTGTCAAAGTTTATCACCTAACCAGAGTGGCCCCAAAATATCCCTTGGTTACTTTTTTTTTCTCCTCATTCTTAGGATCAAACCAATTATCTCATTTTTGGTTTTCTTTAAGGCTTCTTTTCTATCTACACCTCTCCCCCTTTTTTTATTTATTTATTTTAATTTTTTAAGCCTGTTAAAAGTGAGATTAGGGATTTTTTATATTTTATTAGCTGTGGGCTTGCTAGCTGAGAATAGAGAGCAGTTTGGGCTCTCTAGGCTGGGATTCCTGCCCACAGCTATCACACTTGATGCTTGTAGATGGTCTGTTGGCTGCCGAAATCCAAACCCATGTGTTGGGATGGCACTCTGCCTGCTTGCAGGTTGGGCAGAGTTTCACAGTAGGGTATTGGTGGTGAGCAAACACAAGTTTTGCATGCCATCTTTTTCCTGGAGGAGATCCTGGCATGACAAGTGCTATCATAATTCCTTGTAACATACCACTTCTCAGTGTTGGTAGCTTCAAGTCCTTCTTGTACCAATGCAGTGAGCTTGGCAGAACTCATACAAATTTCTCTCTGCTAGCAGAGCTGTTCAGAGGCAACATCTGGGGAAAATGACCTGTCAGTGGTTCAGAAAGCACCTTACAAAGCTGCTATGTTTGGTTGTAAGTGTTTGGCAGGTGCTTCAGCTTTTACTTCTCGTCTTTGAAGGTGTTGCTGTGTCAGATTTTGCTCATCTTGAGGACATAATCCAGAATTAGTCCACTTTAGAGTAGAAGAGGGTTTAGTTAACCCCTGTGCAAGTGCTGCTGAGATATGCTCTGTTTTGTGGCTGTGCCAAGGCTCCAGTAGACACTGACAGAACTTTAAAACCTGAGGTGGAACTGGATGGGCTTGGGGTATTTTCCCAATACTGGACACTGGGAGTGTCCAGTTGCAGAAGTGGAAGAGCCCTTCATGAGCTCAGGCATCTGCACTGCCTGTGCAGAGCTGTTTATGACCAGTTGCCAGGAGGTTTTTACCTCCTGTAGTTCTGTTCTTCTGTGGAACTGTTGCTTCAAACCAACCTCAGGAGTTTTTGCTGCTGAAACAAACAAAGGACATAATGGGCTGTGCACTAGAGTATTGGGAGAGGTAAAACAGAGTAAAAGAAGTATTAATGCAAGTGCAGTATTAATGTAGCTGACAAAGAGTCTTGGAGGCCACCGAGGGAAAGACAGAGGTTCTCTTTGATATCACGTGTCCAGGTAATAATAAAGGAAGTAAGGTTCGTACTTAAAGTTATTTTTGGTGCATATACCCAGCTAAAAAAGAACCCTCTACCAGTGTTTATTGTGTAGCAGCTGAAGCAGACAATTTTGACAAGATTTGACATACACTGAAAGAGAGACTGAGGGATAGTGAAGGAAGTCTAAGATAGCCTTCCTTTTTTACAGCCATTGCATTGGTAAAGCAAGGGCATAGCCCTGAACTGTGGTCCAAGAAAATTGGTTTTGAGGTAGATGGAGTGGTGCAGTTTGTAAAATCAAGAGTGTAGGATTTGATCCATTCATAATTAATGTTCCTTTTGTGTAAAAGGCATGTTTACGGATGCATGACTCTTACATTACTTCGAGGTTGCTGCACCCCTAATCCTTGGTGAAATTTCAAATGTACTTGAAATGAAGAATATATTTTTCTCCTAATGAGTGGCTACAGAAGCTGAATTTCACAGGGCTAAAGCAATAGCATCTAGAAGCCTGAATGCCTAGTGAGAAAAAAAAACAAAACACAAAAACACAGGCAAGAAATTTGCTTCCCATTAAGAATTAGAGCTTCCAAGAGCTTCTTTCATGTATCACCTATTCCTCATAAGTGTAAAAGCACTTCACCCCTCCCTTCTGCGGGTACAGATGGAGCACAGACTCACTACAGGTGTCCTGTCACAGGGGGCTGACCCAGACGGAGACTGCTGCAGGTTGGTGAAGAGAAGTTTGGCTCTCTAGTTCTCCCTGGCAGGCTTGGGGAGAGGAGAGAGGCACAAGAGGAGACAATGAATTCTTGCTCCATGACCAGCAGAGGTGTTGGCCTTTAATTTATTCTGAACAATACAATTAGTTTTTCAAAGAATTACAGATTCAATTAGGTTGGAAAAGACCTCAGAGGTCATCAAGTTCAACCTTTGACATCTTCTTGTGAGGTGTCTGCAGTAGTCTTTGTTTAAACACTGCTGAACTTTGGAGAAGTCTACACATGGGTAAAGAAACTGCCTCTTCAATTTGTATATGGGGTTTTATGGTTTGCTATAATCTTGTCAGTTGCCCAGATATGAAAAGTGCATTCTAAATGAGTAAATAAATAAACAGAGCTTTTTAGAGGCAAGGCGGAGATGAGAACATCACCTTATAAAATATAAGGTTCCAGATCCAAGCAAACCCTGCAAGTTCCAAAATCATTTCTTGGAGGAAGTTCACTGGCATGAATACATCATGTGAAAGTTTTAAATCATTCACTGAAAGTGAAATCCTTCAGGCTAGAGTTGATGTTTATGTTTATTTTGCTTTTCTCTTCTTACTGTGCTGCCTTTGATTTGGGGAGTGCATATGTGTGTGTGTGTGTGTGTGAATGTGAGATAATGGTCTTTGCTACTGTACGTTAGGGAATGCTGCATTATTCCAGACTGGTAGATACAAAGTTTTATACCATCCCATGTTTTAGCTTTTTTTATCTGTGCCAGGTGCTAGAGGAAAAGTGATTTTAAAAATATTTTAATTAGTATTTTCCTTTCTGAAAACTTCACTTGACCTTTTCACTTTTGAAACCATGTCATTTATTTCTGTGAGTCAAAAGCATACAGCTGCAGTAACCTTGTAAAAAAAATTTTTAATGATCTCAGCACCACAACTTTAAATTCTGCTGTCTGTTAGATAGACCCTATTCTTCCGTCCTCTGTTTCCACCCTGAATGGCCACAACTTGGTATCTTTATAGCTAAAAAAGCTATTGTTGGTGTAGGAAAAAAATCACAAGTCTGCAGGTAGGGGTTTTGGTTTTTGTTTTTTTTTTTTTTTTTTTTTTTTTTTTTTTTTTTTTTTTTTTTTTTTTTTTTTTTTTTTTTTTGTTGCTAAGGCATACTTTTGGGGAAAACTTTTTTGTAGTGGCCAGAGAGGAAATTATGAGATGGGACAAGTTTTTTGTTTAGGGAGAAGCTGAGCATGACAGAATATTTTGTTGAGCTGTAGGAAAAGTCTTATTGTGAGGGAGGGGAGTGTGTGTTTCTGTAGTTGTCTTTAGGTGTAATATTGCCCTCCTCACTAAAGAAAAGGGCCCATTGGCTCAGATCCATGTGTGCGTTGCTACATCTCACATTCATATCTACCATGAGAGATTCAGGCCTCTTTTTTTTTCATCTATCATGAAGGATGAACGTGGATGGGGATGATCCTCCTTTAACCTGCACTCCATAAGGATCAATAGTACTAAATTTCACTGTTCTAGTTCAAAATGCCAGTTGAGTATCAAAAGGCTGTAATGAAGATCTGGTGACTCTCTGCTGAACAGTCACATTCTGAGTTTCCCTTGTGCACACATCTTGGAGAGCACCACGTGGAGGAATGTTAAGGCACATCGAATTCTGGTGTGTCAAATGACATGAAATTAATTGCAACTCTGTTAAACATCAGTGCTTTGAGAAGTGCAGAGTTTAGAAACTCAGCAAGAGCATTTGCAGTACATCATGCCTGCAGATTTTGAGCCTGAGCCTTCTGAAAGCTCTGGGTGTGTTGGGAAGTTTCTGCCCCTGGGTTAACCACCCAGCCCTTTCCAGGAAAAGGTGCTACCTTGCTTGCACTCTCAATCCCCAGAGAGCAGTTTAGATGTGATTGCAAGGACACTGGTTCTGATTTATATAGAGCCAGCAGTGGGCTGGCTCTAAAAAGATGCATTGGGAAGCACCCTGCAGCTTCCCTCTTTATTAAATTTCTAGAAGCTATTCCTGGCTGCTGTTGAGTGCTGAACCAAAATGGTTGGCTTGATTTATGGCTGGTTTTATATTCCTTGGCTCTGCTGCTCTGACTCGCAGATGGAGTCTCATTTGCCCCAAAACTTCCATTCCTATCCTCACCTCCCAACAACCATTAGGTCTATGAGGACACCTGCATTTGTAGCTTTTAAAGATTAACCCTGTGATTGCAGGGTTGTTTTCTTGTGTTATTTTAATAGGTCCCATTCTGTCATAGACAGACTGCCTTCCCATACAGCATATCCCATTCTTTGTGCCAGTGGCAGCACCCAAACTGTTGACGTGTTGGCCTGGTATTTCATAAAATTTGTTAAGTGAATGTTGTCCTGTCCCTACAGAAGAGCGGGTCGTTCCCATTGAAGTCTGCCGTTCCAAACTGTCCAAGTACTTGCAGGGAGTTGTTTTCCGCTGTGATAAGTGTACCTTTACTTGCTCCAGTGATGAGAGCTTGCAGCAGCACATAGAGAAGCACAATGAACTGAAACCTTACAAATGCCAACTCTGCTACTATGAGACCAAACACACAGAGGAGCTGGATGCTCACCTTCGAGATGAGCACAAGGTAACATCCAAATAGTTTTAATTTGTGGCAATCTACCCCTTTGCAAATGCTGTATTAGTTTAGTTGCATGTCTGACTAGCCAACTTGTCACTGTTTGGGGTTTTTTTTGTCTCCCTCCCCAAATTTGGAAACTAATCCCATGTTGCGCTTGCCTGCCTCATTTTTCTCATTATTTCTTTTTTTTCTTCAGAAACTGAAAAATAAGCATTCCTAAAGCTGTTCAGATTGATCAGAATTGGCAGACTGTTGCATGCAGAGTATGCATGGAAAAGGCTCCTGTGTATGCTAGGTTTATTTAAAGGAGGGGGGTGGTGGGAAGGGTTGTGAAAAAATACTAAGGCAGTGTGATTCAGCCCCTGTAAAAGGCAGGATATTCCAAACATAAGATTGCTCTGGTAACTTCAGCAGCCATGCCATGCCATGCATATTTTAATAACAAAGAGGACTGTACATCTTCATTTACATTTAACAAGGGAAAGATAGACAGCAAGTCTAACTGGGTCCTAAGTTAAGACTACTTTGGAGTTTTTGTGGATTACCTGAGTGCATACCAGGCCCAGTCTTTGAGAAGCCATTAAAGGCTTTCCACAGACTGTTAGCTTTGAATTTCTGTAACTGCTAGCTGTGTAGCTGAGAAGCATTTATGTTTTAGAACTGAGATGTGCCTTGGAGTATTTCTTGGAGTGCTTCCTTGTCAGATTTCCAGGGAAGGCAGCTATATGCCCCCACCTGTTGGAACTGAGCTGCCTAGGTCCTCAACTAAAAACTTCATTGACTGAGTGACTTTTCCTTACATCCAAATATATTTATATGGAAGGTATTGGTAGCAGAATCTCAGAAAAAAAAACTTTTCATGCTTAAAAAGTATTTGGCTGTCCTATAAAAACAAACTTTAACTCATGTTGGCCTGCTGTACTTGTCTGCCCCCTTTATTACTTCTGGAGAGTCTTCTGCACTTCAAACAGTACCTGAGATGTTCCATACCTCCTAGTCATCACAGCAAGGTGCCTGGTGTATCCAGGAGGAACTATTATTTCCTTACTTAACTCTCCTTTCCAATTGGGACCTGCAGTGATGGTGCTGGTAGTTTAGGGTATCGTTACCCCTTTTTTCTTTGTTAACTTTTACCTCTCTAATTTGTGTCCATGTTCTGGGCTCAGATACCCAAGTTATATATTGCACCTTAAAGAGTTCCTTTATATGAACTAAGTGCCTTGAGTGTGGTCCTGTTTGTTTAAATCTCAGTAGGTAATGTTTCAAGTTAGAGAACCTGATCACAACTATCTGAAGAGTAGTGCTAGAAATCTTCCCACCACTGCATTTAGGATGCTTTACTATTTGGATATATACTGCAGTCTAATTCACATCCTGCTTGGGATCACTGACATTTCCTTTCCTACAGAGGGATAGAGAATAGTCAGTGGTGTTGATATTTTCATTCAGTATCTTGCAGGAGGTGTTGTAGTGCGCTCATTCCTCCGTCTCTGTCCTTCCTGCCTTTGTGGCTCAGTGCTTGTGCTGATAGAGGGCTGTCTCTCTGCATGAAAGATGAATCCAAAACCCTTCCTAGCAGTGATCAATGAGCTCAGAGGGCACTTGTCATCCAGCAAGTATTAGCCTCAGTGTCCTGGTCATGCTCCATGCTCTCCGCCTCCACTGTAAATCTGGACTGCTGCTCTGTTTTTTCTGTTGGATGTGGTGGATCCTATGCCCTGAGCTGCTCCTTTCATACTGCTGCTGTGAGCTGTTAAGTAGCTGGTGCATTTCACCCCAGGGTTAGCTGAATTTGACTGCTGGGTGAATTGTTCCCATTATAGTCTATGCATCAGTTTTCAGAGCACTTTGCAGCCCTTCGTAATGAAAATTAATCCATTGTTAATGAGTGAAAGTGTATGTGGCACACAGCAGCCATGTGCTCAGTAAAAAAAGATCCATCCTTTCATGAATAAAGCTGAATGAACCAGTCACAAAGAGTTTTCCTTCAGCGTGGATATGCAGTAGCAGCATTTGATCACAGTGGTTGAGTAATGCCATAAAAAGAGGATGCTACTTAGTGTTTTACGTTTCTTGGATGAAGAAATGAGGGGGTTGCTGAATCTCATTTATTTTTGAAAAGCAAAAATGAGAAATATAAAACAAACAGCAATAGGATTATTGCTGTTGATGAAAAGAAACGAGTGTTAATTTGATTGGGGGGGACTGCATGCTACCTCTAGCTCAACAGGCTTTGGGGTGTACTTGATTTTGCTTTGCATATGTGATGATTTTTCAGATTAGTTGGTGACTGTGCTGACTGCTTACAAAAGTGTTTCTTTCAAAGGTGAGTCGTAATTTTGAGCTGGTTGGACGGGTTAACTTGGACCAATTGGAACAAATGAAAGGAAAAACAGAGAGCTGTAGCAGTGATGAAGAAGAAAAAGATGAAGAGTTAAGCCCTAAAACTGAAGAGAGAGGTCAGTGCAGCTTTTTGATATGTTGGGTTTATTTTATTGGGGATTTTTTGGCACTACAACATACCTCACCAGTCCAACCATGTGAGGTCAGCTGTTGATTCTACAGCACATTGTCTGCAGCAGGCATGGCAGTAGAAGCAGAATGTGGCTTTTATCACAGGCACTGCTGCTATAGGAATCTCATGTTTCTAATCCTCATGGCAAGTTTTCTGTCTAAGAGAATACATACCATGGAAAAGCACAGATAGCATCTGTGACTTACCTGCCCATGCAGAGGACATCTGTAAGGGCTTGGAAAACTATGTAAGTGGAGTATTTTAGTGATCTGTCAGATTTTCTGTTTTGGTAAGCATTTTTCATTCAAGTGAAGGATGAAGGCTGGTTTATGGGCTGTTATTTACTCTGTGCCTAGCATTTTTTGTCAGTCAGCCTTGTTGCAGTTCTGCAGTGGGCAGCTCTAGAGCCAGGGTGGGTCGTGCTCCACCTGTCTGTACTGTTGCATATTTAAACATGTGCCTAAATTTGTGTCTAAGAATAATCCCACTGACTTCAACAAGGCTGGGCCACGTGCTTACTAATGCTTTTGGTTTGGTTGAAGTTAGATCAGCAGGCAAAAAGTAAGGTTCTCTGTAAATTAAACAAAGGGTTTCTTGGCCTTCCTTTTCAACAACTTCTCCCATGAAAACGAGGTTATTGCAATATCTGATGTGAACTGTGTGTCTTCTAGTTCTGGTGCACAATTGATCATTCAAATGCAGTATGTTCACAACTCTAGCCCACTTATGATTTGAATTCTGGGTCACCCATTTTCTTGATGCTGACAGCTGCAGTTAGCAAAGCTCTGTGTGCCTCAGCTGAAGGTACACCACCATGTTTAACTTTTTCCTCCTCAATTTTTAGCTTTCAAAGCTCAGTCAGGAATTTTTCAGAAAGGAAAATGTGTCTAGCTACATATTTTCAGATGTTGAAAAATTCCCATTTCTGGATTCAGAGTTAGTTTACAGAACTAAAATGATTCAGATCATGTTTCTGACCTTTTAATATCAAAACCCCTTAGCATCTTGACTTTTTTTGGTGTCCATGCACCATAAATTCAGTCTGCACTTAGCAGCGGAGCTTCAAGTGTGGTTAGTGATAGCTTTTATTTAAATGAGAAAGGAAGCCAGTTGGATAGGAAACCACTTGTGCTTTAATGAAAAATATCCTACATGAGATCTCAGGTAGAGCAGTAGAGAAATCAAGAGGAGGACCTAAAGAATGTTAGTTCTATATGCATTTCAAAGTTCAACATTAGGAGTCGTGTAAAAATGCTTGGGTGTCTGTTCAGGGACAGCTTCGACCCTCAGATCCTCATGACTGGAACAGGAATTGTGCACTGGTTTGACTAAAGCACCAGTTCACTTTAGTTGGAGATGTAGGAGGCTGATTAATGCTCTGTGTAGACCCACAGCTAGCAGGGGATGAAGAGTCATGCTGTCCTTGTGAGGATTACTTTAGCGTTACATACAAGCACAGGTGCTGGAGCGACCTTGGAAGCCGTGATATCCAGATCAAGGAGAAGAAAGTGCTGTCTGCCAGGCCTGACAAATCCCTGTAAATGCACCATGGGGGGAGGGAGGACAGCCCAAGGTGAAGTTCATTGTTTAAATTTGCTTTAGGTTACACTGTGAAAGTATAAAAAATATCATCTTCTGTGCTGGAGTTTTAAATTTGCAGGGATAGTAGATGTTTTATCTCCATGTTTCTAGTGATCAATACTTCAGCATGGGGTGGGTAATGTCTTAATGATTTGCAGCAATTCTCTCCTGGTTGGTCTGTAGGCCCACTGTTTCACCACTGTTATTTTTCACTCCTTTTTAATCTGTTACCATTTGTAATATATTATACAAAAATAGGTAGAAAATGCAGAAAACAGTTATGCCTACTACAGCAAAGGTATCTGGAAAAAATTCAGTTTTATTGATTATTTTTCAAGACAAGTTGTGTGAATTGCCACTATAAGGTGCAAAGATGCAAGGAACACTTTTGAAAAATGTCCCAGCGAGACAGGAACTGAAGACATGGTTGGATGCTAAGTTACCTGCTGGCGTATCCCTATGGATTTTCAGAAGATATTTCTAACACAGGAGTGTTAGCAGAGGACCAGACCTGTGGTTTTAGAGTCTGTCAAGGTGGCTAATGCTGTTACAGCTTTCAGACCAGATTAAACTCTGCAATTCTGTGTGCTACTGGGGTGCATTTGACAATTCTAGCCATCGTGGTGTTAGCAGAAAGTGGGATTTGCTAGGAGTGCCTCCGTGTACTCCGGGTATCTGGAAGCAAGTGCTGTCTGAACCCTCTGAGGTCTGTGACTTAGGGAGAACCAGAATTTCTTCCTGTGAGTCAAACAGCTGCCCAGATTCACCACTTTGACTTTGTGCTGCTCTGTGCAGTGCAAATAAGAGTGTATGGCTTCTCCTAATGAGCTGTTGGATAGTGGACCAAAGAAGGGCTCTTGCCCACGTGAACAGACAGAGCTGAGCAGCAGGGCTCAGCAGAGCTGAACTGAAATCTTGAATAGGAAAGGAAGAGAGTAATTTGCTTCTGTTAAAGGATATAGTATAAAAGGAGATGAGGGAGGAAAAAGAAGGTGTCTGGCAATGCAAAGAACAGCTCTCCCTGGTGGGAACTGTGTCTATGAGAGACTGACTGTCTTTACTGATCTTTGTGTATTGGTCTTAGCAGAAGTTGGAATTGAGAGGCGTTTTTCCATAGTAGACAGAAACAAATATTAAGCCATTATAGAGTGTCCAAAGGAGGGCAGCAAAGATGGATGATACTCTGGGGCACATGATGTGATTCTTGAGGATGGTCCTTTGGAGGACCAGGAGTTGGACTCGATGATCCTTGTAGGTCCCTTCCATCTCGGCATCTTCTGTGATTTTGTGAAATGTCCACGAGTGCTTGTGTGTGTGATGAGATGAAGCAAAAACACAGGTCAGGTGTGTGTGCAGTCTGTTACTTCTCCTCTCCAGGCCCCAAAGAAGAGCAGCTTCTGATATTCTGCCAGGGAAGCAGCCCAAATTCACATCCTTAGAAGCAAAACTTATTGGGAAGTAAGATGAACAAGGTAGTGTTGTCTGAAAAGGTGTTGTTTTTACTAGAGTAACACTCGCTTATCTTAATGAGAGTTATAAGTATAAATCTTGGACCGGGTTGGGTTGGAAGGGCCCTTTAAAGATCGTACAGTCCAACACCCCTGCCATAGGCAGGGACACCTTCCACTCGACCAGATTGCTTCAAGCCCCTATTCAACCTGGCCTTGAACATTTCTACGGATGGAGCAGCCACAGGTTCTCTGGACAACCTGTGCCGGGACCCTACCACCTTCATCTTTAAAACTTTCTTCCTTATGTCCAATCTAATGCTACTTTCTTTCAGTTTTAAACCCTTGCCCTTTGCAATGAATCTACAGGCCCTAGTAAAAGCAGTCTCTCTGTCTTACAATCCCCCTTTTAGAACTGGAAGGCCACAACAAGGTCTTGCTGGAGTTTTCTCTCTTGTGGTCTGCACAGCTCCTTCTCCTCCCTTTTTTAGGCAAAACAATCTCTCTGTTTAATACCTCCTCTCTGCAGAGGTCCAGAATAAAGATTCTATTGTGTACTACACGATAGATATATTCTTATGCAGAACAGCAGCAGCTTTTGCCTCTAAAACTATTACCCTCCATAAATATTTTTCCCTGCATCATGTCTAGTCTGTGTGTTGCAATGTGTTTATAAATTTGTACCATGCATAAGGTATTAAAATCCAGATACAAACTGAGCTAATGGCATTTACTTACATTCTGGTACTCCTCATGACACAGCAACTTTATGATATTTAACCACATAATAAATCACTGCCAATAAGGAATATAAAGTGGATTTTTTTTCTTCCAGAGTGAAGAGGCAAAAAAACATGTCAAGAACCATTTCATATAAACTTATGTCAAGGCTAACTACTGAGACGTGTCACAAAAATGCATATACAGGGCTTACATGTGAATAGGCAATGTGTGAGGAATTTTGAGTTCAGACTGATCTTGAACAGAGTAAATATGAGAGTGAAGAAATCAAGTGAGCAAAGATCAAGCAAAATCCCTTTCATTTTATTATGTAGTTTGGGAGAAGTCAGAAAGACATTCTGTTGATTTCTTGCTTAAAATAATCCCTGCTAAGGAATTAATGCTCTGAGCAGATGGTGCTGTCTCATTTCCAGCAAAAGAATCAAGTGAGATAGTTCATGCAATTATTTTTAATGGCTTGTGTGGCGATCTTCTTAATTTGTGAGGAAATGTTTCATCTTCTGTGAGAGCGGGCTGTGTTCACATGGAATTGGCTTTCAGGAATGCCGCTCCCTGAACTGCCAGTGACTTCACTCATATTGCTGGGTGCTTGACACTTCTGCAAATGTGGCCCCAAGCACTTTGTATAAAAGATTAGGATGTGGTGAAACACCTATGTAGTTAAGATGCGGGACTTAATCCATTATACTTCCCTCATGAAAGGATGTCAATATATTACGAGGGTCACATGTTAAATACACCAAGTCCGTGTTTCCTAAAATTTGTGCTACCAATTCAAAAATTATAGATGGACTCGAGTGGATTTTTTGATTTTGCTTTCAAGCCATGTCAGTCCTAAACTTCCCAGTTTTGGTTTGGAATTAAAATTCCACAGTCTCTTCATTTGCTGAAACACAGGAACAGGGAATAGTAACTCCTTACCCTGATTTGCAGAGATAGTCTAGGATTTGGGATGGGATTTGTCACTTGTAGTGTTACTTTGCTTTGTGGGAGTTACATTTTCACAAGCAGTTTTTGACAGGAATGTCCTTTTGGTCCTCCAGGATGAGAAGGTACAGCAGAAGGGATCAGAGTAAAATCACAATGATCCCTTCTTGCTCTGGCACTTCTGAGTTCATGGGCTGCTGTCTTTTTCCAGATCCCATGATGTATCCTGACAGCAGTGCTCCAGAGAAACGCTTCCCGTGTGAGTTCTGCGGCCGATCTTTTACAGAAGGCTCTGAGTGGGAACGACATGTGCTCAGACATGGCATGTAAGTTGGTTTGCATTCCTTTGCCAAACAGCCAAAGGAAGGATTAGATCTCTGTATCACCCCTTTCCTCCCCTCCCAAAAACCCCTGTGATGAAAGCAAACACGGTTCTATGAAGAACAAGTCTATCACAGGTATGGATACAGTCATCAGATGTCTCTGCATAGGAAGTTCTCATTCATCCTTTTTAACTCTGCAGCCCACGGCAGCTGTAAGACTGTGGGGTTTAACTGTGATTCCAAAACTTAAGATTATCCTTAGGTCAGTACCACTTGGCCAGGATTAACTTCATCTGAGTGTACTGTTGATTTTTTTTTTTAAATGTTTGCCTTTCTGTGACAGTTTGCCCACTGTGGGATGATAGCATCACAGATAAGACAGGCATCTCTGGAACAATCTTTTTCTTTCTTTTGATGGAGATCTCATTGGTAGCGGAGATCTCGTTAGTAGCAGAGATCTCTTTGCTGAGCAGAGTTTCTTCAAAGAGTAGATTTCATTCAAGGTTGCTGACTTGTGGAAAGCATTTGAATACAGTATTGTAGGTTAACTGTGATGGGACAGTAAATAATGACTTCTCTTACCCATAATATTGCCTGCCTGAATATGAGTACTTGAAACCTATAAAGTTTTATTGGATCATTAACTCTTTCAGAAAAGTACTGTTTTCCTGTGCATTTGTTTGGTGTCTCATAAGTCTTGTTTACCAGGGGACTGGAAAAAGGGGAGTAGCCTTTAAATGTCACAATTTGAGTTCTTCCCTCTCACTCATATCTGTCCCAACGCAGAACAAACAAAGATTTGGTTTCAAAGCCAGAATACTGTGGGTGCCAGTGGTAACTTCATTCCACTTCCTCTTCTTTTGAGCCAGAGGTGGCAGTGGCCTGTCTGCCTTTTTGGAAAGTGATGTGTTTTTCTCCCTCATGTGATTGGCTTTGCTGTGCCCTGTGTTGACTGTTTCTGTTCTCTGCTGCTTGGCTTTGCAGGGCGCTGAACGAAAGCAACCACAGGACCGGCGAGGACAACCAGCCAAAGGAGGACATGGAGGAAACAGTAAGCACACTGCCAGAAGAAAAAGAAGACATTGAGACAATGGTGGTGGACTACTCCCACAACGGTGAAACAGCAGTCAGCATGGTAGCTGCTGACAAACCTCTCCAAGACAACTCAGAGGCCAAAAATGAATAAGTGTTTGGTGTCAGTCTAATCGACGTACTTGAACAGAGATGAGCGGGATGGCGTGGGTGGGTGGGGTGGGCAGAAGGAAGAAAAAAAGCTGCTTTTAGGACTGAATGATCTATTTTCAAAGCACTGGTACCTGTGTGAGTGTGTGTATATTAAAGTTATTTAAGTGATGGAATAAGTGGCTCCATTACATCACTGCATCTTTTCTTCTGGATCTGACAGCGGGAAGTTACGTTCATCTTGGACTAATGAAGCAACTCCCCGTGTTTCCTACATTACATGTGCTTTGCAGTGGAGAACTTCGATTGTTTTGAATGGAAGCGTTTGAGCATGGAAGAAGTGGTGGGGGGACAACTTTTCAGCACACAAATTTGTGTGCGTTTTTCTAGTTTTAATACATAATGATTTTCCAGACTGAATGCAACTGCTTTAGAAAAGAAAAAAAAAGAGAAAAAACAAACAAACAACAAAAAAAAAAAAAGAAAACAAAAACAAAACAGAAACTGCTTTGCTTAAAACAGTCACCTGTTTCCTAGTACCTCAGAATTAACCAAGGGAGATCTCTGCATTTGTCAGTACTACCTGTTGTTGTTGTGGTTAAATGTAGAGAGACTGCTGGGCAAGGTGGTGAATGGAGGAAGAAAAAGAAAGTTTTAAAGAAAGGAAAACAAATTGTGCTTAAAATCCCAGTGTGGGTTTTATTTCTTAAAATACTGTGATTTTTTTAATTATTTTAGTAAAAAAAAAAAACAAAAAAAAGAGAGAGATACTTTAATTCCTAGATAACTGTTTGTGAATTGTCATCCTTTATTCCAGGTAAGCTGTTTGTTAGTATTTGGTTATAATTTTAGTATTTGCTAGAATTTCATGTGACTGATTGTGCGGTTTTGTTTGCCACACATTTATTTTCTATCAGCCTGAGGTGTTACAAATACAGCACAATTGAGTTTTTCATGTAAAATGAGTATTTCTTTTCGAGTGGGGGACAGGGAAAGGAGACTAGATCTTGTGAATAGAATTTTTTTTGTTGTTGCTGTTGTTCTTATTGTTCGTTGTTGTCAATTTTAAACATATGGAGATAACAAAGAAGTTTTAACTTTAAAAAAAAAAACCTAAAGAACCAAACTTACAGCACAGCTATGCAGCTCATGGGCCAAACACATGGGTCCTCATAACCATTCTGTTGCTTGTCATATTAACATCGATCAGTCTCACACCAGTAACTTTTCGTTAAGATTGGATGCCTTTTTTTTTTTTTTATTTTGTCTGTGGTGTGCGTGTTTTCTTTTTTGTTTTGGTGTGGTGGGAGGGAGGGGTGTCTGTTAACACATCTTTTTTGCAAGTGGAGGTGAAATAGTTACATATGACATTGAGCCTGGAGAACTACTTTTACTCAATTCAAGATGGAGTTGCTGAGTTTTTCCCCTCCTCCTTAGCTTTTAGCATGAGGGGAGCAGTGTCGAATGAAAATAGGAACCTGCATACCTAAGTGGCTGATCCTGCACTACTTCTTGGGTGGAAAGCCTACCAAACTTAACTGGAGTTTTGCCTGAGCAGCGAATACAGGATCTGGTGCCCATGGGTATGTTCTGATTGTGAACAAAAAAACAAACAAACAAAAAAAAAGACAAAAAAACAAAAGCTAAAAAAAAAAAAAGTTTCTTTCCAAAAAGTAGAAAGTACTTGACTGAAACCTAGTTTTAGAAATGCATGTGTCTTCGTTTGTTTTTTTTGTTTTTGGGGGGGATCTGAGGGAGGGGGAGGGAGGGGAGAATAGGAAGCTCTCGGGGAAATTTTGTCCTGGATAGCTTCACATAAAAATGATGGCAAAAATGTTGCATTTGTGGAATAAGTGCTACTTGAGAAGCATGGTGTTTTGCTTTTTTGGGGATTCATCAACTGTGTGTTAGGGGGATTCTTTTTGATTTTTTTGTTGGGTTTTTTGTTTGTTTTTTTTTTTTTTAATAGGGAGGGAACATCATTAAAAAAAACATTGGAGGGACAAGTATAATACACATTTTGTGTCTGTATTTGTTTTTTAATTGGCCTCATTTCAAATGTATTTAAACAGTTCCATACCTGGATTGGGTGTTTGTAATGGTTACCAAAAAGGAAAAAAAAAAAAAAAAAAAAAACAATGATTGTGACATGCTTTTATCACTACTTAATTTTTCAAATAACATGTAAATATTGTAATCCATTGGATTTTGTTTTGCTAACCTGTAATAAAAAATATGGGACCATTATCCTTTTAACAAGCTTAGAATGTCATATTTTTTTCATTTTTCTCTTTTCCCAAAAATGTATACCTGATATATTGTGGACACACATTTTAGGTGCATTATTATGATTCTGTTGACTGTAATGACATAGAATTGAAAATAACATTTTTTTCATTGTTTAATTTATACAGAGGACTTTTTCAGAGTTTGACAGAAGGAAATAATAGCAAAATGCTAACCCATTGGCTTCAGCACTCGGTATTTCCTGATTTTAAAATTACTGCTTACTGATGGGGGATAGGAAGGGGATACTGAACTGTTGCACTGACGGGTTTGTTTTTTAAAAAAAAAAAAAAAACAATGAAAATTAATAAAAACTTTTTAAGAGTGCTTCCTTGTCTGTGTGTGGTTTGGTATTGGCCACTCTGATGATAGGTCTGTCCATGTGACTGGTCTTCAAATGGCAGCTCTGGGAGAGAGCAAAGCTCCCTTTATCCGCTCCTGCACCCATTCCTCCCCTGCTTCTCAGGGAATTTTTGATTTATAGGTTATGGGGAGTGAGTTGCCGTGGCTCACACAGGTCTGGGGTCTACAACAGCCCCAAAGAATGCCCTGAATATGCACCAGCCCAACATCCATTAGAGGTCAAAGGCATTTTGCCAAGGTCTACTGGCTCCTCCTGAACCCAAACACGGAAATGAAGGAATTTTGCAGGCTCTTTAGAAAGATCAAAATAGAAGGAGACAGGCTGGTGTTTGCATTACCAACTCAGTAGTGCTTGTGACATTATCTTGGAATCTTTCTTTGCTAAATACAGATTTTAAAATGCATTTTCAGAAGATTTTTTTTCCTGGGTGTGTTTTAATCGCATCCAATTTTCCAGTTTAAGTGGCTATTTGATTGTACTAGAATTGGATTCCAAAGGAATGTGTATGCTGTGAAATAGCATGAAACCTCTGATCACATGATAGCTTTATATGCTTCTACTTTTCTCCCTGGGAGTCAAACCCCAGAGAAATATAAGATATAAGATATATAAGACTATAAGATATATTTCTCTTAAAATACTTATTTCATTACCCTGTGCTTATGGAAGAGAGGGAAAAAATGATGCATTTTAGGCTGTTACATACTACTTTTTTTCAGTGATCTCTGGAAGCATTTGTTCAGAAAGGAGACCTACAAATTATTTGCACATTATGTACATTCTAGCCCACAGCTAACCTACACTTCCACCAGTTTAAAAAGGGAAGGATTGCTCAGTGGTGCATCAGTAAAAAGAATTATATAACTGATATAATGCAAGGCCTTGGGATGAATTCTCTACTATTGCAGTTGCATTATCCCATCCACCTCAGTGGTAGGATTGTGTGAGTTGAAACAAAATCCTTAATCTCCCCAGTTTTAGGTATCAGACTGGATGTGACTGGATCATAGAATCACAGAATGGTTTCGGTTGGAAGGGACCTTAACGATCATCTGTTTTGAACCCCTTGGCCAGGAGGGTTGGTCAACTAGACCGCAGTGTTGAGAGCCCTGTCCAAGCTGCCTTGAACACTTCCAGGGATGGGGCATCCACAACTTCCCTGGACAACCAGTTCCAGTGCCTCACCACCCTCAAAGTATAGAATTTTTTCCTGACATCTGATGTAAACATACTGTCTTTCAATTTGAACCCATTCACCCTTGTCCTGTCACCACATTCTCTTATAAGTAGTCTTGCCCTATCTTTCCTGTAAGTTCCCTTCAGGTACTGGGGCACCTGTATTGAGATTCCTGTGCTGAACTGAATTACAACACAGGAGTGGGAGGGAAGAGGTAAGGGAAATAGTTGTCACCATTATCCTTCACTCACATTACTAATCTGCCTCAATGGACAGTTTCCTTTCTTTCAGTTGAGAGCCCTGAGCTTCACAGGGAGCACTCGTGCTGTGGAACAACTGGTGTTCTGCACGTTCTGTATTCCTGGGCTCATTGTCCTTCTTTTGCTTATGAAGTCTGAGTAAATGTTTGCTACGTTATTGCTCTCTGACTGCTGGCATTTTCTTTCGGGCCAGAGGTGCAGTGCCTGAATGCTCCCCATGCAAAGACCTTGCCTTCGTATTCACACCAGGGCAAAGGCTTTACAGGAGTTGCTATGGGAAGGCAGACCCGTATCTCCCTCCCTTGCAAACCTCCCTGGAGAAGAGCTGGGCACGTGAGGTTACCCCGTGACTTCGAGCCCAACACTGACGATTGGCAGGGTCCCATATAAATTTGGATATGTAGAGTTTCCAGAGGAAAGTCCACTCTTTGAGAAGTGATAGGGACTATGGGAAATGTTGATACTCGTGGCCCAGTTATCTTGGAAACTGATGGTGCACAGAGGACTTAATGTGAACTTACACAGCAAGAACGTATAGTCAGTCTTCAGGCTTCAGAAAAGTATCTAAATACAGTTGCATATGTTCAATTCAGTGAAAGCTGGCCTGTGTTTCTCCACTTTTCCTCACCCCAAAGTCTTCCTTTCAGTATTTTTCTGATAACACAGGACTTTTCCACCAAGAAGGCCAGCTGTCTGGCTCCAAAGTATCAAGATTACAAATCCATGACTGACCTGGTCTGGTGTCAGCAGTAATCCTGCTTTTGGCAAAAGTCTGAACCAGAGACCTCCAGATCTCCCTCACAGGCCTATTTCCCCATTCCTACTTCTTTGGTGTTCTCTAAAGCTTTGCTTTCTCCAGCTTGGCTCTGACTTGTTTTTGATGAAGTGTGAACTACTTTGAGGGGATTCACACTGACTCACAACTCTTCTCTGACCAGCATTTTTGTCTGTCTTATATCTAATCATTTTTGACCAAAAGGCAAATCTAAATGTATGAGCAAATAAAGAAGCATCTAAATGTATGCTCAGTGACATATAATGTACCTGAGGCAGTGATCTCTTAGCAGAATCAGAGTGAATTTTATCAGACTTTCTCTGTGGGTTTGTAGGCATTATTAGCAGAGGTCAGCACAGAACAACCCTTAGATGTAGAAAACGACTATCACACAGAAGATTTCAAACTGTATTTCATCTTGGCCTAAACTATTTAATTCATTCTGACTTGGAGCCTACAATTCCTTTTCTCCAGCACTCACACAATATGCTACTAAGGAAGTGAAACACCCAACAAAATAGTGTCAGTGTGGTGGGTTTTTGGTTTTGCTTTGCTTTTGTGATTGAGCCAGTATTTTCACTTCTTACAAGTGGAGGAGTACAATCCAAAGTTCTGTCAATTTGGAAAAAAAAAAAAAAAAGAGAAAAAATAAGGTTCAAAAAATAAACAAAATAAAATAACTTCTCATGCAATGCATTCTATTGTGTAGCAACAGATGGAGTGTGCATCTAAGTATCAGGTACCACTATTGATTTTCCTTTTGCTGCCTTTGAGGTCTATTTTGTTCTAGCAGAATGTGGGAATTGACCAGGTCATATCTGTTCCCTCTCTAGTTCAGTGTCTTGACTTCTGAAGGAAAAAACAGGAAATCCCATGGTGAGCAGGAAGGGGGTAATCTGTCCCTAATGAAAGTCTCGTCTTAATCCATTTTGAAGAAAGCTTCAGAAGCATAAGTCTTACCTCTTTCACATTCATTTTGTGTTATGGTAATATAAGTTACAGTACTTTTACTACCAATTCAATATAAAATTCTACTGAACTCCTGGTTTCTCTGATGAGAACTGACAGGTAAAATATTTTTGTGTTAAAATTTTTTTGCTATTTTAGTATCCTACAAAGAAATGCTTCCTAAAAGTTAGTTGTGTGAACACTTATTCTTACATTGTTCATAAAATGCATTTATCCTAAAATAATCTATCAGGAACTCCAATTGATTCATTTCAGCTAGGATGCTAAGGAAAAAATTATGTCAGCTGCTGGAATGAGAAGAGACATGCTTTTCCTTTCAAATAATTTGCCTCTTAGAATATTTGGTGTAACAGCAAATATGCCTCAGCTTGATTCTTGAATTCTCTGTAGAGTTTACACTTCTATTAATAAAGAGCTTAGTTCAGTCTAGCCAACTGTACATGCATGACTTCCAAATCTGAGATGTGTCTCTCTGCAGCTGTTCTGTTGTGCTCTCAGTAGTGTTTAAAGAGAGAGAGATATTTACCAGCAATGCCTCAAATTAATTTCACTTGTGCTGAAAATGTTGGACTGAAATTTTAACTTTTCTCTGCGACTGGAAGAAACCATATTAAGCTACTGAGCCAAATGTTGCTTCAAGTCTTTGTGGAATCATTTAGACTGAAGTCAGTGAAGACTTCCAGCAGAGAAGCTGCAGTAAAAGAAATGGTAGTTTTGGTCTGTAAGAACCAATAGATAATTAGCAGGCAAGCTCTGTAAAGCAATGTCTTTGATGTGTCATTTCCAGAAAAAAATGTTTTCCTCTGCTTGGATTCTTCTGGGCCTTAGGCATGTGATTGTTGAAATCACGTGATTTGAGTAAAGAAATAGAAAGGATTTGGTTTTTCATAGATAAATAAATACCCAGAATTAAAGCATGTTGCCTGCAGAAAGATGTAAGATCTTTGAGCCATTTTCCTGCAGCTGCAGAGTATTTCCTGCTGATGCTATAGGAGTCTCCTCTTGGAAAATAAGTTAGAGAATGATGTTTGCTTCTCCTGTTCCTCAGCTGCTCCTGTAAGCTCCTCTTCCACCTTCCTTCAAAGGATTGCTCCCAGTAAGCAGATGGCAAACACTGGATGTGCTGGAGTTGTTAGGAAGTGGACTACTGTATGTAGGAGGCATTATCATGGTTGTTGGTGAGGAAGCCCAGGCTCATGTACAGCAAGGCTGGGACACAGTCCCTGCCCAGAAGGGAGAAGCAAGGGAGTTGTCTGCTAGGCTCCAGTTGGGACCAAACATGATCCATCAGGCCATCAAATTAATATCCTTGTGCTTAGCTTCATCAACCTATATGATCTGTTCTGGAGGGATGCAGGTTACAAACAGGACTCGTGCTTTTTAGCACAGTAACAGAAAAAAACTTTCTGGGGGTCAGCAAAGTCAAATGTGCCTGATCCTTCTCTGAGGAACTGACTGAACCTCTGTCCTGTTAGCCAAAAGCAGGAAGGACATGTGATCATATGTAGATATCGTATCCCATTGCAACTAACAGCAACAACAAAAGTATAATTATATTCTTACCATCAGATTAAATGTATGTTGTTATTTAATCCATTTAAAGTGCATGTTTAGCAATTAGGACCTCATTCTGCGGGATTCATGCTGTAACTTAGATTTCTTTCCATGTAATTTAATTGGAAAGCTGACAAGGAGATGCTATTTTTTTCCCCATTAATTTATATCAAATGGATGCTGTCGCTGAGTCAGTAGACTGTTCTCAGGGACACTGTGCAGTCTGGGAGAGCCTTAGAGTGAGACAGAAGAGAGGAATAAAGAACAAGGCTTTCTGAATGAATATGCTGGGTATACACAAGGTGGCAAAAGTAAGCAAATGCACTGATTCCTTGGCAGCCTCCTTGCCTTTCAACTTTCCTGATGGCAGTGTGAGATTTTTAAAGTCTCAGGGGTCCTGTTGGCGTCCTTTGGCATCTGAGTGGTTTTGAAAACATCTGAAAATCATGCTTTCCACTGCAGGAGGTGTGAGTTCAGAGCTTAATACTGATGTTGGTATTACAGGTGTGCTTGTAACCAACAGGATCTGCTGGCACTTCTTTCTGATTGCAGACATGAAGGAGTCTCTTTTCATGGCTCTCCCTTCACCTGGAACAGAGGACTTCAGTCATCTGCTGCAGATTTTTTTGCCTTTGCCTGTGGAAAAAAGTAGACCCTCTCCTCAGTGTCATCCTGGAGAGCAAACTGTGATTAAATACTCTGCATTCAAGTAGAAGAATGTTCATGTACCCCCACCAGTCAGCAATAGAAAAGTGCTGTGCTTGCAGGTGGTTATTCCACTCAGGGAAGAGGTGACCATTTTGCTTTTCATGCAGAAGGGGAACCTTGAGAAAGTTGAGCTTCCAAGTTTTCTCAATTAAAACATTCACATTTAATTTCAAAGATCTCCATCCTGAAATGAGCAGTAGCAAATGCTGTAATTGAAAGAGCAAGGGTAATACAGGCAAGTAGCTCTTCAACACTCAGGTGAGTTTCTGCTTTATGAGAGTTTACTAATTCTGTGTTTCAGTCATAATTTCTGCAAATAACAAGAACTCCATTTTATGGCTGGCTCTTATGCATACAAAGGTGGTTTGCCTTTTTACCAAGCTAAAGTATTTCAAACATGGACATTATACTTATTTTTTTAGATATCTAATTTAATCCAAAAACTAATGATGGAAAACGGAAAACACAAAAAGAGGGAGTCATGGAACAAGCTTACTTCCTAATTTTTTTCTGTCTTTGGGGTTATCTGTAGCTACTACCCTTGCTGACACTCCTTTTCCACACAGAACTCAAAGCAGAGGATGAAGTGAGGTACTTGCTTTATTCAGTCTGATCCTGTGGAGCTGGAGCTGGGTGTAAGCCAACCTCTTAGAGGTTGGCTGGAGCTGGGTGTAAGCCAAACTGAGCATGAGCCTTGGAGACAACAGGATCTGAACACTGCCCAGTCCCAGGGTAGGCCAGATTGAAAACTTATTTGCAGCATGTCTTAATACTGATCCAAACTTTGTGGCTCAGATCCATATCTAATTTGAACATCTAATTTGATGGTTCCTAAATAACCTGTCTGTACAGCTGTTTCATTGCTGGACTGTTTTGCTCTGCACAAAGTTTTCCAGACTGTCTTCAGCTGTCTCTGAGCAGAGAGGAATCCTGTTTGCTTCTTCAACACCAGTTTTCCAGCACAGCTTTTGTTAGCCCAAGCTGTGTCCAATTGCAGACTAGGATTTCTTTTTTTTAAAGGTACAGATAGTCACCTCTTGACTAACTTTACTTTGTCATGGATAACATTCACTATCTATAATATTTAGACTTTGAGTCTCTCAAAGCAGGAAGAGTTGTACAAACTTGCATTCAAAATTCCTAAACCCTAATTCCTGTTTATATTCCAGTGGTAGACAAGGGCTTAAAACTATGTATAAATGTCTCCTATCACCATTTCAAGGTCCCTTTCATGGAGGGTAAGTTGCACAAGGGGATTTCTCTTGTTAATGAAGTATTTCAATTATTTTAAAGCTAATGTTTCTTTTCACCAACAGTAGTTATAATTTGAGCAAAAGTCCTTTATTAATCCTTTGTCAATTACGCTCTTTCAAAGAGACTAATTAGAGGATGGAATAAAGAATTGGAACAAAACACTGATCTTTTTTTTACATGACAATAGCATGAAGTAGTAATGTCACACAAGTATTTTTGTAGTGTTTGCTGTAGTATAAACAGAGCACAAACCTTTAGCCAAAAAAATCTTACAATCTAAGAGACAAACAAGTTGTGATTTCCTGTTGGAGCAGAAAAAGGTTTTAATATCCTCATTTGTTAGAATGAGAACTGGTCTAGGAAGCAGAGGAAATGATGTGGGTTTGGAAAATTCTGTCATAACATGAAAATAAATTGTGGTAACTTAGGTTCTTGTCCATGGCCTTAGACTAAAGACTTCCCCTTCGTTTTTACCAGAAAAGAATGTAAAACTAAAAGGGACTGTCTATATCATGGAGCTGGATCCTGACAAGCTAAACAAACCATAAAACTGGTTCAGCCCCCTAAAATGCACTGAACATCTGCCCTTTTGAAGGAAAGGACACTTAACTCACCTCAGAACTAGGCAACAAATACCAGGCCAAGAATAACATGCCCTAAACAAGGAATATTGATCTGACATGCTGTGTTGTAGAGCGAAAAGATCCATTTTTCTCTAATGATTTTCAAGACATATTCGGGCCCAGGGGAGAGCAGAAATCTGTTCCTTCTGCAAACTATTTGTTTCTTTCCAGCAGCTTCATATTGTGCAAACTTTTGATAATAACACAAATTTGTTACTTTATGGGTTAGATATCAGGGTTGCTGGTAGTCTTGCTGATGGTTATTGAAGATGTGAATCAATTTCTGGGCATTAGGAGAGTATTAGGTTTATGTGGCCAGTTTTTCATAAAGGTTGGGGCATCTACAGTGGTGGCTTCTGTAATAAAACACCAGGGACTGCCCTGATTGGGAGTCAAGTGGAACCTGAGAAGAAGGCAGGGCTGGGAGGAGGTTGGCTTTAGTTTTGTTCTTGTTTTCTATTATCCTACTCTGTTTGATTGACAATAATTTAAATTAATTTTTCCGAGGTGAGTGTGTTTTGCCCATGATGGTAGTTGATAAGTCATCTCCCTGTCCTTATCTTGACCCCCAAGATTTTTGCCTTATTTTCTTCCCCTGTCCTGTTGAAGCAAGGGACCGGCTTGGTGGACACCTGGTAGGCAGTCAAGCTCAGCCTACCACAAGAGCCATCCACCTCTTGGTCCCTAAACTGCTCAGATTTTAATCTGTCCCCTTGATAAGTGTCCATAAATAATTATATCAAGAGGGAAAATGCTTAGGGTTAAATATTTGCTCTTTTCATCCACCTTTGTGGATGAAAATCACACCTTTTTTTTTTTTTTTTTTTTTTGGTATGACATATCTTTGAATCTGGTGGGGTACCATAAATTCAGATTTGCCATCTAGGTGAGTAAAGCCTTCAAGCATGATGCTCCAAAGGGCCACTGCAGACCTCAATGATCAGGACGGTATCTACATTCGATACCGTACTGATGGAAGCCTATTCAACCTAAGGCGACTGAAGGCCCACACTAAGACCTTAAACCATCTTGTCTGGGAGCTGCTTTACGCTGATGATGCCACCCTTGTCGCCCACACAGAAGCAGCTCTGCAGCGTTTAACTTCCTGCTTTGCAGACGCTGCTGAGCTCTTTGGGCTGGAAGTCAGTCTAAAGAAGACAGAAGTTCTCCATCAACCAGCACCTCAGGAAGTCCCCCATCATCCCCATATCACCATTGGCCAATCAGAGCTTAAATCAGTCCAACAGTTTAATTACCTTGGTAGCATCATCTCCTCAGGTGGTAAGATTGACAGGGAGATAGACAACAGGTTAGCAGAGGCATACAGTGCCTTCAGAAAGCTTCATAAAAGAGTTTGGTGAAACAAACACCTGAAGAAAAGTACAAAGATCAGTGTTTACAGAGCCATAGTGCTGTCTAC
>NW_016690194.1:9848632-10134669 GCF_001604755.1 Lepidothrix coronata | reverse complement strand
CCCGAAGAAAAGATACAAGGACTCCCTGAAACAACATCTCAGCCTTGGCCATATTGATCACCATAACTGGTCTACTCTGGCCTCCAATCGGGAGGTCTGGAGACACACCATCTATAACACTGCTGATGCTTTTGAGAAAGCATGCAGGATCACCCTTGAGGAGAAAAGACAATGCAGAAAGAATCGTGCAGAATATACCACCTAAGGAGTCTTTCTGCTGTGCCTTTTGCAATTGGATTTGTCTATCTCGTATTGGCCTTTTTAGCCACCAATGCGCTTGCAACAAACGTGGGTAGAGCCCTCCCCAAATCTTCGTTCGCAAAGCCTGGCCATGATGATGACCATCTAGGTGAATAAAACGTAATCAAATATTGTAAAATATTTTTGGAAAAACTAGTGAGAAGACACCCTTTTTCTGAGGGTAACAAATCTGCAAACTCCTTTGGGGTTTGTTAAAAGATGCTTTTGAGGAAAGGGAAGATTTTCTACCCACTCAGGTGAGAGGCAACCATGTACAGTTGCATCTAGGTCTAAGAGAAGGCCCTCTCTTGTTGGACCTTCACTTTGACCAGACACTTTTTAGATTTTTTTGGATGTCCCAGCTCCATCAGCTCCTCCTGCAAGCCAAGAAGCAAAACAGGTCTCCCTCCTACAGCCCATCAAGCTTGCTGGTGGATCTTCCTTCCTCTGTGCTGACCACTAGCAGTCCCTCTTTTCTCTGAAACTGTGGGGCAAGTCCACAGCCCTTCACAAGCTCACAAGAGTGATGGGATGTGTTGGCTACATGCAAACCCCTCCTGTACCTGATCTTCCTGTGTGAGCCTGAAGGTAACAGCCTCTGTGAAGAAACCAGGCCCTTGATTGTACTTGGCAGGCTTGTTGCTGAGATGAGGATGTTATCTTACTTGGAAAAATGGAATTTATGCTTTCAAAGCTCATTGTGATGTGGAGGATGCTAACATTAGCTTGGGCAGCAGATGGCTTTTTCAGGAAGACATTCTGGGAACATGTTCAGGGAACATGTTCAGGTTTCGCCTTTCATGTGGTGTATGTGCATACTGGCAGCTGACTTAGACTAAACAGAGGGTAATTCTACGTTGTGGTTTCCTTCTGTCAACAGACTGTGTGATTGGATGGAGCTCCCCAGGGCACATATCAGCTATTATTTTCCTTCCTCTGGGATCCCCAGTAAGAATTCATCTCGACTGCAAGTCAAGTCTAAGGTGCAACCCTACTCCCTGCTCTGCCATCCCTCACCCTCTTTTTCTACTTTTTCAAACTCCCATTGTAACATCTAGTCTCTCACTTCCCACCTGGTGATGCTGGAGGCCTCCAGCTCTCCAGTTTTGGCTCCCCTCTGGCCTCTGCCACAAACCCGCCTGCTGATGTCATTTGCCACTAATCTCCTCTTCCACTGCATGGACCTTCTCTGCAGATCTACCTCCTTCTCTTGTCCTGATGTGCTCATAGCCCCTGATGAAGTTCAGCACATTGTGAATTGTTATTAACACCCCTTTTTCTGGCCAGATTTTTAAACACAGATGAGTGCTGAAGACCTTGCTCAGGAGCATCTCTTCCTGCTGTCTCTTCTTTGTCTTCTGACTTTCTCAGGAAAATCCTGTGTTGTAAGAAAGATGATTCTGGAGTCCATGAAAATGGGCAATATATAATTGTTCCCAACAGCACAGGGAACTCATCTGATCTAAACTCTGCTGAATAGTAGCTGAAAGCACCTAATTGCTAGAACAATCCGAGCACTGCATGTTGGGAGGGTTGTTTCATGTGGTTAATAAAGAGCTCAACAGCCTTTTAGTGATCATTTGACACTTAACTTTTAGCCTGTTATGTAAGTGGTAATTAAATGTTTTAACATGCTGTACATTTTTTTATGTATTAATAAGCAATAAGTGTACAAGTTACACATTTTATGTGATTTAGAACTAATTGCAGAGTGTTGAGATATTCTTTATATACCTATTAAGCCCATATAAGTGCTGTTTTTACAGTTGATGGGTGTTCAGTTAACATATAGTAATTGGTCTCTAAAAGTTTCAGTAAGTGCACATTTGAGACAATTTACAGTGTTAGTGATTTCCTGGTACTATTCCTCAGAGGGGAGCTAATCATGTTCAACTCTGGATTTCAATGGGAGTCTACCACAAGTTCCTCACTGTACACCATGTAAGCCATGAGAGATTCCCCTTTCAAGGATGATAAACACACACAAAACCTCACTTCATAGGCTATCATACAATTGTTTAGGTTCAAAAAAACCCTTTAAAATCATCAAGTCCAACCGTTAACCCAAGTCCACCACTAAGCCATGTCCCCAAATACCACATCTACACATCTCATAAATCCCTCCAGGGATGGTGACTCCATGGCTTCACTGGGTAGCCCCTTCCAATGCTTGACAACCCTTTTGGAGAAGAATTTTTTCCCAATATCCTGAACCTTCTCTGGTGCAACTTGAGGCCGTTTCCTCTTGTCCCATCACTTGTTCCCTCGGAACAGAGCCCAGTCCCCACACTCCTGTTAGGGAGTTGGAGAGAGCAAGAAGGTCCCCTCTGAGCCTCTTTTTCTCCATGCTGAGCCCCCCCAGCTCCCTCAGCCACTCCTGGGCTCCAAACTCTTCATTGCACAATATGCTGCAATGAGTCGAGCAGCTGGGAGGTAGGGACTCATTGTTAGGAAAACAAATCAAGAGAGGCATCACTCGGTGTTTTCTAGTTTATCCTGCAAAGCCACAGAGAAAAACAAACATCTGTCCTCTTTTCTCCTGGTAGATCACACAGTCCCTCTCTCTTTGCCTCCAGTTTAAAGACAGGGAAGCTGTGAGCCTGAGTGCCTGCTCCTACAGCAAGTCTCAGTGTAACCTTAGGCAGATCACTTAGTGCCTCTGTGCCCTGTGGGCCCTCCTGTGGGCCCTTCTGTGGGTCTAACACTCTGCCTCTCTTCACTCTGAGGCAGTATTGTTTGTTCCAGACTACAGGCTCCGGCACCAAAGTGTTCAAATGAATATATAAGAGAGATTTAAAACCAGACAAACAGCACCACCGTTCTGCCCCATTGATTTAGAATTTTTGAGGGTAACAGGAAACTGACAGCTGCTTCCTAAGGACTGAAGCAGCAAGGTGCACAAAGTGCTTGCCATTTACTTGACACAGTTATCTGGAATCCAATCTACCAGACAAAGCAAAGGAAGAATATAATTTGAAATCTGTACACCAGTGAGAGAGAGTGAGCGAAAAATAAAGCAACTTTTTGTTCCACTTCATTCCTTTTGCATAATGTTGTATTCTTTCAACAAGGCAGCATAATAAAGTTTAACTCCCTCTTTGCTGTCCATCCTCCAAATGCTGAGTTAAAAGAGAAGAGCAAAGCCCTATCTTTAGTGTCAAATGAATAATGGGCTCTCTTCCAGCCAGAAGAAATGAGCTGATTTTGAAAGAGGTCTGGAGGAAAGTGCAAAATGTTCTAACTTCTCATGAAATAAATATTTGAATGATAGTCACTTGGCTAATCCTATATTATGTCAGTGCAGGCTTTGCACTCCAGGTTTACGTGAAATATTGGTTCAGGTAGAGAGAAGGGTCAGAAAGCTCTTATTGCAGATAAGAAAAGACAGAGATACAATAACATCTAATACACTTCAAAAACAGTAACTAATTAATATTTCCAACACAAGACGGTATATTTCATTCTATCTCACTGATGACACTTGGCCAAAACTTTCCAGCCAGCCTGGAGAATATTGAGACATTGATTTTAATAAGCCTGAGGAAGCTCAGTCCTTGAGGTAGCACTGTGTATTTCAGCAGGAGCTTGAGGTTATGCAGCTCTTAGGAAGCTGCAGGAAGTCACTCAGCACAAAGTGCAGAGAAAGTGCTTTCTCCTACAGGGTGATGAAGACTCAATGGAACAGCACTGGCTGAGATCAGCCAGGAAACTGTCTGACAAAGTTCAAGGCTTGAGCTGGAAATTTTCCTGAAGCCAAAAGGGACTCAGAGCAGGCACAAGGAGTTGTCCCAACAGGGAGAGCCTTGGTGCTCCACTGCTTTTCCAGATTCTGCCTCTTTTTTTTTGGCTTCTCCTTTTTCTTAAGCTGGTTGTCATGAAAAAGACACTCTGTTTACAGTGTTTAGGCTCCTGTTATCGCTGTTGAAAGCTTTTAGAAAAGTTAGGAAAAGCTAATTTTAAATACGTTCTGTCAGGCTAAGGGGTTGTGTAATTCCCTCTATTATCATGGTAGATGTAGCATTTTTGAAGGAATGCCTTCATTTAACCCAATTCAGGGTGTTTGGGAGTGACTCCTCCAGTATTCTTCCCCTTCCAGAAACAGTCACAGGTGAAATGGAGCTCTCAATACTTTCTCCACAAAGTGATAATAACAAAAAAATTCCTTGTATGTTTGTGCTAGTTTTCATGCCCACAGGAAAATGCACATTAAAATGATAATTTACCTGGTGGTGCATAATGTCAAACCATCATGTTGCCCCCAGCAGCTGCCATAGTTTTGGCAATTCTGCATTGTCTCAGCTACCAACATATATCCCAGTTATTTTCCTCTCCCAGTATGTTACAGGTTTCCCACTGATGATGATATATCGAGACTTGTCATATGCAACTGAAAGAGGAAAAATAGTCTTCAAGGTCAGGCTTGGGGTAAGGTTCTGATGAATACTGTTCAGCTTTCTACACCATACCATGATTCCTGTTTAAGTCAGTTGTGACAATGCCTACTCCTACAGAGCAGGAATATGGTGAAAGTGAATCCCTCAGGAGGTTTAAGGTGGGCAAAGGGATCCATCGAACAGTCTGTGTAAACCCGGTTCTCAATATGAACTGGTGTTTCAGATGGTTCTTTACTTACTTCTCCCTACCTACCTTCTGGTATAACAGTGACTGTGGAATGATATCTGAAAGACCACAGAGCAGTAAAATATGTGCTCAAAGCCCCTTGCTTTTATGAAACCTGGATATTCCTGATATTCTGGCTTTTTCGAAACAAACTTACAATTGAAACTTGTTTGTTGAAGCAGAGTTATAGTTAAATGTTACCGTATATCCTGCTTGCTTTTAGTGCCTCTGAAATTGTTGCCTGTGAGTAACTCTCATCACCTAGAAGCTCCTGTGGTAGTGGGAGTGATAATGTCAGTTTGGCAGAGAGCAACAATGTAAACACTTATAACAATGCCCATTGCCCTGAGAAGAACTGGAAATGGAAAAATAATTTTGCATTAAGAGTATGGTGAAAAAACCTGCTCTGGAAACCCCCTAGGCTTCTATCTCCATCTGAGGTATGATTCAGTGTTGATGTGGCAGCATGATCTGCCCTGAGCACTGTTTCCAAAGCAGTGATGGTTGCAAACTTTCCAAAAGCAAGGGAGGTGCTGGGAGGTGCTGTTTTCTGCTGGGAGGTGCTGATTCAATGAATGCTGAACCTGCCATGCAAGAGCATTTCTCTGGTTGGAATCTCCTTGTAAATCAAAACAGTGGGTTTCCCTTGTTCTGAGTCCTGACAGGAATGGCCTTTGTTTAGAGGGCAATTCGCTGCTAAAAGTTCAGTTTGAGAGTGATTTTAGTTTTAATTGAAACACAGCTCCCTTTCTCCTCTTTAGAAAGGACCCATCACCTTTACCTTGGCTTCAGTTGTTCCTCAGTGTGTGTGAGGACCTGGAGCTCCATCACAATGTGGGACAGGAATAAGTGAATCCTGGTCCCAAGAATTTACTCTGTGGATGCATCACAGGCTGGCACACATTTTGTCTTGTGCCTGAAACAAATGTGACCTGAAATTCTGTGTCTCCCCTCAGTGAAGCCCTTGTGCAAGTGCCACAGCCCTCCTCGGTGGGGAGCAGGCTGTCTGGTCTGGGCAGGTCCCTCACAGTTCCTGCTCTGTGGGGACACTCTTGCCTGCCCCAAACAGCCCTGTTTGTTTTCACACATTCCTGTTTCACCGGGTCCAACAAATCCTCCTGTGTCAGTGCAGAGGATACTTGATACCCTTTAACATCTGGCAACTTAATTAAACAGCCACTCCAAAGCAGGAATCCATGTTCTCCAGTTTCTTATTAAAGTCAGTGCAGAGGCCAGGGGTGTCTAATGGGAGCATAGTGGGCAGGAGAGATTAACCGAATCATAGGTCGTCTACTGCCACCACCTGCGTCTCCTAGAACGCTTCCATCAATGCTGTCTCCGTACAATCCTAAACATCCACTGGTCAGATTATGTGACCAATACATCTGTTCTAGAACAGGCAGCAGTCACAAGTATTGAGGCCATGTTGCTGAGAACACAGCTGTGTTGGGCAGGGCACGTCTCAAGGATGAAGGACCACCGCCTCCCTAAGATCTTGCTTTATGGTGAACTTGCCACCGGCTGCCACAAGAGAGGAGCCCCGAAGAAAAGATACAAAGACTCCCTGAAACAACATCTCAGCCTTGGCCATATTGATCATCATAACTGGTCTACTCTGGCCTCCAATCGGGAGGCCTGGAGACACACCATCTATAACGCTGCTGTCTCCTTTGAGAAAGCACGCAGGATCTCCCTTGAGGAGAAAAGACAACGCAGAAAGAATCGTGTCTTGCAGAATATACCACCTAAGGAGTCTTTCTGCTGTGCCTTTAGCAACCAGACTTGTCTATCTCGTATTGGCCTTTTTAGCCACCAGCGTGCCTGTAACAAACGTGGATAGAGCCTTCCTAAATCTTCGTTTGCGAAGCCTAGCCATGATGATGATGATGGACATGGAGCAGAGGTGCAGGAAGGAGAGGGCTTTAAAGGTTGATGGTGCCTCAGTCACAGCAGCAGAGGAGACAGGGAGTCAGTGCCTTCACACTGACACCTTCTCTGAAGCTTGCTGAAGGGGCAGGCAACTGAGATAAGAAGCTTCAGTTACCATCTTCGGATCCAGGCTGGACACAGGAGAAAAGGATGAGGTCAGGATTACAGAAACAGCACAGGCTGAGGAAAGGCAGAGCATGTCAGGCGGCATTTCCCTGGTGTTTTTCCATGACCTCACCAGGCTTGGTTTTTCACCTTCTGAAGCCCAGAAGGCATACCAGGGAGTTACACTACCTAAATCCTAAAGAAGAGCATGCACTTCATACTGTTCTGATGAAAAATACCCACATGTCAAAGGGACAATCCCTTTGGACTTGAAGGATCTCAGAGTAGTTGTCTTCTTTCCCTATAATGTCCTCACCAGCTCCTGCCTGAAAATCAGAGGCTATTCTTCTGTCTGTGCCTTGATAACCAAGGCAATAAGTAGAGTTTTCAGCTGTCAGTGGACTTACACTTGTTCAATACTCTTTTCTGTTACATGGAGTCTTGTTACAGGTTCTCCTAAACTTTAGTTTAGGAAAGGTTGAGGCTCACATGATCCCTTCAAATGCTCTCTTTCTTACAATAACAGCTATTTTGCTTAACTGCACATCTGAGGCCTGTTCCTTTGTGTGAAGGAGACTGCAAAAAACCTGAAAATTTTGTCAGGATCTCCTTCCTCATCCACACTGGTCAACTCCTGCCTCCTCTAGCACTTCATGCTAATGCAGAAAAAGGAGATTATGACTTCCATCAAATTATTTCCAGGAAAATGGGATAAATACAATAAAAAACCCTAAGTATTATTAAAAAGTTTTTTACAAAAAGAGAAAACATAATGCAATGGAAGGACACATCCTGAGTATTTCTCAGCCTATGGCAGTGACAGTGAATCTGCTGATCTCTGATGAGGGCAGCTGTTGCACTAAATTTTTTTCGTATCCTGTTCTGAGGCATTGCATGACAGATATGTGGCATGTAGATGGTGCTGGACACAATGTTAAGAATAAGCATTGGGCATGGAAAAGTGGGAAAGTTGAGGACTCTGCAAGGACAGGCTTAGTGGGGGCAATAAACATGGAAAGATGGGGACACCAGTGCATGGAATTAGAAGATGGGAGAGATCTAGTGTTTGGATAGCTGTCCTAAGGAGCCTGGATAAAGCCATTTAAAAAATGATTTTGCTAGCTTCACACATGGACACACGTGCATCTTGCAGTGTCTCTGAAAGAGAAATTTCCTGGTGGACTGGAATGTATGACTAAAACATTTGTGAAGTTTCCTTCAAGGCATTAGCTCTTCCACTGGCATAAATCAGCACATCTACACTGACTGATGGATTTACTTTCCTTTGTGTCCCCCAAGAATCTGGCCAGAGGCACACATTACTCTTTGCTGCCCTGTGGGGTGTGCAGAGGTGTAGATTTGCTTGGTTAGGTTCTTTGAAATTCCATCCTTTGATTCCAGTGACAAAGTGAGCCAACCTGGAGCACTTTCAGTGATTTGGGAGGTGCTCAGGTCTCACTCTACAAACAGCTAGCTACATCTAGCTCTTTAGTGTTTCTAACCCTGGCTGCAGTGATGTGAGTTGTGTCTCACAAACTTGCAAAGGTCTGAGAGTCATTGCTGCAAATATCTGGAGAGCAAAAAACTGAGGATCTTCCAGGAGTTCATTGCATGCATCATTTGAAAAGCGCAGATTACCTGCTGAGGTTTCTGCTAAGTTGAGTGGCCTCACGTAGCAGTGCTGAGTGTCTCTGTGTGGAGAGGGATGAGTAGTGTGGGCTCACCTGTGTCTGAGTGCTGCCTTCTAAGGTTGAGTGCTTCTTGGCATGAAGGATTCAGCACACGGTAGGACAGTGGTAGCACTTGCATTGTGTTCTCCTCCCTAGATGGTGACAACCAGGAATGTACACTCCTTAATAAAGAGATGTCCCTGACCAAGGCTCAGAAGTGTGGCTCTGTTCTCAGAAGTGCCTGGAGAAGTGTGACATGCATGCTCAGTTTGCCGGTGACCTCCTGATCCACTGAGCCTCAAACACGCAGTGGTATGCCCCTCATCCCTCACCTGCCAGGCTTGTGTGCTCTGCCTCAAGTGCTGAGACCACGTGGGATGTGCTCATCCTCCTTTGAAAGCAGCAGAAGTGAAAGGTCTGAGAGGAAAACTCTGCTTTCCATTCTACTCACATGAATCTTTACAGGGTGGCAACAGGAGCTCAGGAAACAATTTAGTGATGATCCACAGCCATAGACCAAACCCGCATCCCGCTGTCTCAGGGATGTCATCTCCATGGTGTCTAGGGAGGAAAAAAAGCTATGAAGTACTCCTGCAATTACTCGGGTCACCAAAGTAGCTGCATGCACACAGAGGATCCCTGCTCTGCAGTAGCTGTCTGACAGATAGACAATAAATGTAACCATTAGAACTGGCGAAATAATAACAAGAACAATAATAATTACAATAACAACAGTAGTAATAGAGGGGGAGGGAAGCTGTTCCTGAGCATTTTTGATTTAGAATTCTCACCAGACTTGTCTATTCAGGCCATGCTCTGACTTTGCCTATTCAATGTGCTAACACCTCAAAAATCAGATTTTTTTCTACCAATCCATGCACATAAAATTCCTGCATGTTCATTACTGCTGTTGTGCTGAAATCGTTGGCTGACCTGTGTTGACCAATGGCTCTGTTGTCTCTATGTACTTTCCCATCTGTATGTGCCTTTCTTCTGTTGAACACCTGCACTGATATTGATCCTTGGTGCAGGAGAGCTTACTTGGCACAGAATCCAGGATGGTTGGACCCTGAAACAGCAAAACATAGTAAAATATCCAGTGTTTACAACTTTTCTGAAGTTGTCAGGATCTGCTCTCTAGAAATGAAAGCTGTGTTACAGGCAGAGGGAGTGAAAAGTCCAAAGCCAATTTTGTGCCTGAAGATTTTGGTTTCTGCAGTCCCAAGCCTATATCACTGTGTCCCAGCAGCACTAACAATCTTGTGAGAATTGGGAGTGGGATTAGAAAGATTTTTTAAAAATACATATTTTTGCATTTCCTTTAATTAAAATAGCGTAAAATATCTCTCTACTTTAAATGGAGTCTTGAATGGCTCCTGTGGCCAGTGCTGTCATCGGAACTGTTACATTCCACCCAGATCATCATGTCGATGAGTAGCGATGGTGACCTTTGAGAGTTTAATTCTCATTTTCTCAGCAAGAAAAATATTCCTATAGTCAAAAAAAGGAGGAACACCATACCTTCCACTTCCCAGCCATGTGAGTTTGAAATCATGGTTCTCTGAATTGCATTGGTTTTAACCTGGATGCTATTTGATCCCATCAACCAACTGATCCCATCATCACATCATTATGTTAGGATGTATGGGATGGCTCTCAAGAGATTACTAGGTAGTTTGGGAGGGATCTTTTGGTTTGAATACATTACTTTTGAAAATAAGAAAAGCCCAAGAATTGTCCTGATTTCACAGAGGTCTTGAATGATTGCAGATGCTTTTGATTTTTGGGAATTGGGTGCTTTCAGAGAAATCAGGTCAGCCTGGGGTTTCTGTGAACTAGATTTTCTTTCCTTTTTTCTTTAAAGAGAAAAATTTCCTTCCTTAGCAAGATGAATCTGTGTGCAGACCTTGTGATCCTCAGCACCTTGCTACCTTGTTAACTTGCTGGCTGCAGAACTTTTTGCTGCCTGTTTTATGTTGGTAAGCACTGAAAGTTCTGGAGTGCTTCTGGAGCTGGTTTCATAATCCTGGAACTGAATGGGAGAGCAAAATACCAAGTGCACCTCCTAGAAACCATCCAGTTACATAAATGGGCCCTGACTTCCAAGTGTTTAGTGTTGCAGAGCATTAGACTTCCGTTAAGATGCATCAGCTCACTTTGCCTGGCCATGGAAATGATAAGGCATCAGTGAGGTGCTGAAGATTGTTTCACACTGTATTGATTGCATTGAATGAAGAGCTGCAACATCCTTCTGTTCTATTTTGTCTCAATAAATGGATTTATGGAGTAGGAACAAGTCCAAATGATGGATACCAGTCATTGTAGCTGACATTTCTGTTAACAGAGGCTTGTGGGTGGACTGTGGCACAGGTTACTCAGAGCTTGATGGCAAACTGGTGAGAGATTTACCTGACCTTGACTTCCTCAACAGAGAGTCAAAACACAGACGTTTTTCTTTTTTTTTTTTTTAATCAGAAATATTTTCCACTGCTGCCATCAATCAGTGGTGTTAAACTAAGGGTTGTAAATGGTTTGACAGCTTTATGTTGCCACTATGCACAATCTCGTTTCCAAACACCACACGACTCCTCTACTCCACCTCTGAAGGGTAGGAGTAGCTGTTCTTTGAGGCTTAAATAACTTCTTTGCCTTCATGTTTGCTGGTACTGATAATTGCATTACAGAGAACGAGCTGCCTGTTCTGTAGGAATGTGATATTTAGATAAGACACGATTTTAAAACTGAGCAGGCAGGAGAGCATCAAAACTAAGGACAATGATGAAAACAATAGGCTTGGAAAAATGTCTTCAGAATTTGGAAGGAAGTGGAAGAAGTCCGAAGAATTTTCTTCCCTGAGAATGGTACTGAAGGAATGGAAAAGGGATCATTATGATAGAGTTTACTTAAAGTAAATACCTCCTTGCAATATGAGAAAAAAGTAAGAAGGAGGGAAATGAAGGTTTCTGATGATCATGTCTGTAAGGAAAATGCTAAAGAAAAGTGTCCATTTGTTTGAATTTAAGATCCAAAGATTGTGTGCGTCTCTCTTTACCTACTCTGCACGAGGAGCAATCTCAGTTGAGTATTTCTGCTTGGACTTTTCTGTTGGCACACATGGATTCCAATTGCATGCATGTATAGGTGAGAATTGGATCTCCCAGTACTGTTAAAAAATACAGTGGCATGTGATGACTGCAGGGTCCTGGCAAGATGCTCCCTCTCCAAAGCACATTCCTGAAGGTGCAGTCAGTGCTGCTAGGGCAGCCTTGTGTGTGTGTGTGTGTGTGTGTGTGTGTGGAGTAACTAGTTGGTATTAAGTATGCAAACCTTTGGTGAGCTACTTTGGGGAAGTGCAAACAATGTCATCTGGAGATGTCTGTTCTTCTCCTTTCAATCCAGAACAATCGGGGTAATAGATGAGGTTTCCTGGACAGATGAGTGTGACTCACCGAGCTTGATGGACAGAAGGGAGGGGAAATGAAGTAAGGGGCCAAAAATAGTCTTGGAGACATTGGCTTAGAAGCAAGGACAAAACAGAGCACAGACTAGAAAATAAAAGACCTACAGTGATGTGACATTAGGACCATCTGGACAATGTTTGGCTGCAGTTGAAAAGCAAACAAAGCCCTGAGAAGGGCTTCTGAAAGTGAGGGGAATATAAATGACACACACTGATGGGGAAGTGTGTAGAAAGAACTGAGCTCTTCTGATCTCTCTGCATTGGTGCCTCCAATTCTGAAAAGGGGTAGCCCAGAGACAAGGGGAAAAAAACTGTCTCAGAGAATGTGACAGTTTGAAGAGAGAGATTCAACCAAGTCTGGCTTGCTGATACTTAGAGAAGCTCTCTGAGAGATCTGGCTGAGACAGGGTCATCTGACAGGCAGGCAGCAGAATAAGACTCACCAGCTATGCAAATAAGTCCCAACAATGAAGGAAGAGCTCAGAGGCTGACATGCAGAATAGTGTAAATGGACCTATATGTTTGCATAACATCTGCCAAAATGATTGAGGTTGCTAGGTGCTATTGCCAGAGAAATGAGCAAATAGTGATCATATCACATATGGTGTAAGAGGAACTTCAAAGCTTTGGAACTATTAAGGAAAAATAACACTTTTGGGGTGGTTCTTGGTAGTTCCTTTAAATGTGACAACAATTCGCCAAGAGAAATGCTGTATTTGAAGGGAAAAAGGACTTGTTGTATGCTTTTCTGAACTGAAAAAGGTGGTTTCCTGCAAACTTTTTTTTTTGAAGAAAGCTCAAAGCAAAAGGTTTGCTGTGCTTTCTGGGCTAGTGGTTTGAGTTTTTTCCACTGCCTATATTTTTCTTAAAGAAACCAAACTAAACCAAGACAAACCATACTCTAACTACAACTTTACAGGCCATAAGACAAAGAGAGATGGAGAAATAAGAAATGCTAGCAAAAAACCCCCCTGTTTAATTCCTCATTCCCTTTTCCCTGATAACATTCATTTTGGTCCAAGTGCCACAGCAACACTGTTGGGAATGTTTCTCCTATCTCTAGTCCAAAATTAGAGTGAAGGAACTTTCCTGGCAGGCAGCTAAGCTTTGTTTTGGGGAAGTGTATCTGTATAGACAATCACGGTTTTGGACAGCAGCTAAGGATGTGGGCCTTTATCCACCCAGACTGATGGATGGAACAGAAGTTTTCCTATCCAACCATTGCCACAAATCCGATAAAGTCCTTAAAGCAACATGACTATTGATGTGGATAGGTGTCATGCCATTAGCTTTGGATAGGGTGGTGGTTTGCCATCCTTCTGCACAATGTGTGCATGCCTCCCTTCTGTTGCTTAAGGAGTAGTAAAAGTGATTATCAGCTTGGAGGCAAGTCATAGGTTTTGTGGGTTTCTGGCTGCTGTTTTGTTTTGTTTTGTTTTCATGTGTGTAAAACAGGAAATTTCCCCCTACCTCCCCTTCTTCTGACTTTGCTGTTGTCCCCTCAGCACTGGTTTCTAGATCCTTTTATCACAGGCCCTGCTGCAGAGTTCCTTCTTATCTAAATTGAGTTTTGTGATCTTGCATCTGAACACTCAGCACAGAGGTAATGATCCATCGCAGAGACACAATCCATGGGGCTTCAAACAGTTGATTTCACACTGATTTCCCCACAATTGGCAAGCAAGCTTATAATTTCCTGGTTGGGCACTCCCAGTTACTAAATTCACAAGAACTGGGAGAAGAAGTTGAATTATATGAGGATAATCAGGGAGAGGAATAAAGGCTCATTATGGAATTAATGTCTACCAAGTATAAGTGGAATTTAAAGTTCTGCCTCCATGTAAGCTGAAGGGTTGAGAGGAGCATGATCTTTCCAAATCTGTTTTCCCTGAGGTTTTCAAAGTCTTCATGAGTAAATATAGTTAGAGAGGTAACATCAGGATAGTTGTGGCTCAAGCATGTGACCAGCTATGGCTTGAGGAGACATCTGGTACCAGCTAAGATGGTACCAGCTGATTCAGGACTGGGAAGGCTTGACTTGTTGCAGCAGAGACTGGCCAGAATCCTCACAGCAGATCTCTTCCTTCACTTTCAGTTCTGCTGTGGAGTAAGATGACACTGAGAAACTTGTTAAACAGAAGTAATGTCACCATGCGCTGGATCTCGGAGACTTCAGGATACCTCCACCTTACATATGGTGAGTACCTCTCATGCTCCGAGGATACCACACAGCTGTGCCGGTCTGCAAACAAGGGACATGCTCACAGTGATTGGATGGCTAGAAAACCCTGCTCCCAGGATGTCGGCAGTGTCAGATCCCCAAATGAGCCTGATTAAAATCAAAGGAGTTAATTTGAGCACCAGTAATGCACTCACACAGCACAGTATAAGATAATCCTCTGATGAAGGTGCTTTATTTAAAGAGACAACGTGTAAACAGGTAATCAGAAAATACAGACCTGCAAGAGATATTTACTCCATTGCCATGACCCAAGGCTGGTTCAGCCATGCCCGTGTTATCCAAGATGGATGTTTGTCTGATCTCCTCTTGGATCTCTCCAGTGGCAGAGGTGTGATATACCATACCCCAGGACTCAGCTATTCCTGCTTTGCCTGAATGTTTGTTGCCCCTAAGTCAGAGCTAATGACCCTTTCCTGCAATTGACAACATAATTTTGTGTCCTATCTGGAATGGAAATGGAAAGCAATTTATTCTGTTCTTCCTGAAATCATCCTGGTACCCGGTTGGGGACAGCCCTCAGACCTCCCTTTGCTGTCCTCTAAGCTGGACAACCACCAGTGCTTTCAGCCTATCTTCACAGGTCTGGATTTCACACTGTCGCTCTCCTCTGCATTTACTGCAATAGACTCACATTTTTCTTGAAATTTGATGCCCAAAAATGATCAAATATGTCAATACAGGTAAAGTCTTACCACTGTGAAGAAGCAGGTGTTAGACATAACAGCTGTATTCCTGCATCCAGACATACATTACTATGTCACTCTTGGCTTACATTTAATTTGTGACCAGCTATAACCCCCAGGTATTTTTATACTGTATTTGTACAATTGATTATTCCTGCTGGATTGTCTTTAATTTTTTTGAAGACAATTAAATTGCTTTCCTAATCCTTTTCTCAGGTTAATTTCCCATTTTGTCAAGATCAGATTGAATTCTCAGCTTGTTTGTCAAAGCACACAGGCCCTCTCACTTACCATGTACAAACTAATGAACATACTTTCAAGTCCCTCAAATCAATAAAGACATTGAATAAAAAAATATTGAACACATTCTTTATCTGAATATTGTTGCAAATTGACTTTTTATTATGCCAAGGTAATCTCTGTTTCACAGAAAAATGTCTCCCTTAAAGGAAGCACACACAAAGAAGTCTGAGTTTTGCCTCATGCAGGAAAATGCAATGTCAGATGTGTTTCACATCAGAGAGATGTGTAAGGAAAGGAGGCAGAGTTTAGACTCAGACCTGCTTTACAGCTGAGGTTTCACTCTGTCTTTGGGTCTCACCAAACTCGCTAAAGACATCAGGAGTCTCTTCTTCACCAAGTAATATAACCAGGAATGTGACTTTCACAGACTGCCAGAGAACAGTGACTCATTCGGCACCGAAAAGGGACAAAACTTTAATAGTGTTATTCCTTCACTTTCTTTTACTACTTGACAGTGATCCAGAACTTCCTATAACATTCACCAGTGACTACACAGACTGCCCAGGACTATCAGTTACCACGAGTATTTCATATGCATGATACAGGGCTCTGTGTTCCTCACCACTCCTATGAATTCCTTTGATTCTTGAATCCATTCTTATTGCAACAGCCAGAGGTGGAAGGGCTCATATAAAAAGAGAAAAGGTGATAATGGATGTGTCTGCATGTTCTATCAGCCAAAGATATGTGCTTAGACACATATTTATTACTGATTCTTTTAGTGGCTGCTCTGTTATATAAGAAACCTCCAACGTTTTCCGGACTTGAGACAGTTTACTCAAGTTCAGAACTTCTTCAGTTGTGGTACCTGTGTTTTGTCTCACCTTTTTAATAGAAGGCACCAAGTTGTAAATATACTTTACCCTGCCAATGTGAAATTGTGCGGCTGATTCAGCTCCAAAGTATATATATCATAATGGAAATTTTTTTCCTCATGCATTAGCAGTTAAGCCCTGATTTCCAACGGGAAACTGACTCAATTAAGTATATTCAGCATGCATTCAGGTATGTTTCAAGAGCCCCATTTTTGATGTATGCCAGAATTTGTCTCCTCTGGGATTGTAAACAGCCTCCCTTGGAATGCACGTAGTCAAGATTTCTGTCCTTTAGAGCAACCCAAGCTGGAAAAACAGCACTGCTATAAGTGGTGTTGTTGCTTGGGAAAAATGTTTGGTGCCAGCACAGCTAAATCTGCACAACCTCCTTATATTGTATCCAGTGCAGCTGGAAGGAACGCTTGAAGATACGTGAAGGGCAAATCTCGACTGTCTAACCTTTTCTTTGCAGTAATCCAAAGTTTTGTTTAGTCTGTACTAAGGATTGAGACAGTAGGTGTTACTTGCCATGGGAAAGTTGCCTTAGATCCAGCAGGCAGTAGCTGACGTGCCCAACAGCAAAACACACTGTTCTCACTGCTGGCTACTCTCCTGACACCCAGCTAGTGATCAGGAGACACTAGCCAGCCAAAATCAGCACAGCCTGCAGTGGCTTAACAAGTGGAACTTCATGAAAAATTTAGTTTAGTTCTACTGGCAGTGATAGCTTTTTAGAGCTATCTTTTTTTTTTTTTTGCCTGTTCCCTTATAAAACAAAAAGTAGTGGAACCCCCCCTCATTTAGAGACAAGCAAATCTTTAGTCTTGAATAAAACCACTTATTTTCAGTTGAGACATGAGTTTTAAAAGCACATGCATAAGCAGAAAGAGTTTTGGTAACAGACATCACTGTGATATGAGATCACAGTGTGATGTTGAGGCAGTAGCGGACAAAAATAGGCTTCCTGTTGCTTGATCTTTTTCTTTTCCTCCTGAAAAACTACTTTTCCAGTGAGTTACATTTTAAGCTGCTCTGATCGACTGGAGCTGGGGTCTTCCCATCTGATTCCCACTGCCTCCCACAGCATTATGGCAATCCCACTTTGCATGAGGGTGAGAGTGGAGAGAACTAGCTCCTGGAAGATTTAGTCCACATTCATTCATCAATGAAGAAACTTAGTGGAAGACATTAGTGAATGCTTGTTCTCATCCTGCTCTTTCCATCCAGCTTGTTTGTTCTCTCAGTTCCATAAAAAAGGAAGTTTGCACGTGCCATCTCTATACTAGGACACCTGGATCTGGGCTCAAACCTTGACTCTGTGAAGTGCTCTCAGAGTGAAATGTAGGTCTACAGAGCACTCACCCACACTCCCAACTCGAGTTCACTCAGGAAAGGAGAACATTTTGCATGAGCAGAGCGCGATGAGGATGTTCTTTGTACAAGGATCAGCTGGACTGCCTCACTCTATTGTTTAATCAATAGTGATAGAAATAAGGTGAGTGATACACTTAGAAATAAGATGAAGAACAGCAGCCTTCAGCAGCTCTCTCGCTGGTTTTCTTATGTATGTGCTGAGACTCCCTTAAGGTCAAAGAGGGAGTTTTTATCTGAAGTCAAACCTGAAAATGCTACTATTTTCCCTTTCAGTAATCCGCTACCAGATAACCAAAAAAATGTGCACAAAAAATGATGTTTATTATTGTTGCTGCAGTAACTTGAGCAGTAAGCAAGACAGGAGACCAACCACAGAGCTCATGTATCCAGGCTCGGGAAGAACTGGACTGAAGTCCAGCTAAGTGCCAATCCTGGAACTTGTGCCACTGTGAGCTGCCCCAGCTGGACAGAGGTGCAGAGGACAGAAAAGAGTATGAGCCTCCTCCAGCCAAGCCATGAGTGCAGACACCTCCTCCCTGAGTAGCCCCTCAACAAGGGGAGGAAGACGTGGAGCTTTGGCTCACAGGCAGTCCCAGGCCTGCAGAAGCCATGAATGAGGCAGATGAGGCAGCCATGCTTCACTCCCACACCTTCATGCTGTATGAGTAGTGAAAATGGGCCAAAAATGGGAAAGCCATGTTGAAGAGAAGAGCAGCATATATTGCAGCTGGAGCTGAGCTGGGGTGCCTGTTCTTTGGTTCTGCCACAAGACCATTGCCTGGGAGAAGATACCAGCAAGGATAAGTATGATATTAACTTCCAGCAGAAAAGACACACAAAAAAAAAAAAAGGAAATTTTAAAGGGCAAGAAGGTAAAGATAACCTGTCCCTATTTATGCTTTCAGGAGGAAAAAAAAAAAGGAGAAAGAGTTCTAGCTCTTTCTAGATGCAAAGACAACCTGGCCTCTCTAAAATGAAAGTGTAGAGTGACTCCTTGTGCATACAGATGAACTGAACTAATAGCACTGGGAAAGCCAGATACTTGCCCCTTTTAAGTGCTTGTTCCCATGCCAAAAGAGATCCAGCTCATGAACTTTATTGGGCATGGACAGAGGCACGACCATGAAAGCTCTGCTCCTGTGATAGGATACTCTGCAGGACTGTGTCTGCAATTCAAGCATGTAAATACTGTGCCCAGTAGCCACACACTTACTTGAGGACCTGTGAGTGTCTGTAATACTCCTGCTGCCAGTGGAGGTGCTTACACGGCAGATGGCTGATGCAAGTCTGTCTCCTGCTGGGATGCACGCGTGAGAGGATTGTGGTGATGGAAGAGCAGGACAAACCCAACACCTCAACTCAGCTCTTTGTTCCACCTGTGGGTGTTTCATATGAGGTTTCTTAGTCTAGCAGTTCCTCATCTGAAAAAAGGAATATTGCCCCTACCCCATTCCAATGAAAATGAAAGGAAAATGAAAGGTATGAGGTACTCAGATCCTGCTTTACCTTTGCATTATGCAGAGCTGAGCTCATTACAGTTTCTTCAGGGCTTGTTCGTGCTGCAATGGGACTCCTCACAGCATCTCATTTAGTAAGCTGGGCTCATCCTTCTGTTATTTGGTGGCTGATTTGTGCTGCTCTGGTAGCACAAAGGAGCCTTATTTCAGGTGGGGATCTGCTTTTTGAGGTCAATAACAGAACTACAATCTCTGACATTCAGATATTTTGTGGCCAAACAGAAGAAGATATCAAAAACCCAGACAGGGACCTTGAGGAAGAGAATCTAGAGGAACAGAGATAAGGGGTCTCCTGTGGGACACAAAACCCTTCACACCGATGTCCACAAAGCCCTGGGGACCTGAGTCCCCCTAGTCCACCATGCTCCAGTGCCATTAACAATCAGGGTGGGGAGACCAGTTCAAGAACTGAAGACACCAGCCCACAATGGGTCAGAGAGCCCTCTGCACAAGCTTTTCGCTGGTAATAGATGTGAGGCAGTTTGTAACCTGACCCTCAGATGTTGTTTTTAAGCAAAACAGAGGTCTGTAATTCATAGTAGTGATAGACAATATGCTTTGGCATACAGCCAAATTGGCAAAAATGGTCACTTTTATTTAGAGTACACGTATGCATGTCTGTAGCCGTATTTACATTTCCATTGAGTTATCTTTCTCCATCTTTCCTTTGTGTTTCCTTTTCATTCTGCCTTCCCTTCTGAGTCCCCACAACCCCTTGCTGCAACAGTGCTTTTTTCAATACTTGTGTTTCTTCTCCAGTTGCAAAATGGGGACTTTGGATGGTTGAGGGTTTAAACCTCAGTTTCAACATCTCAGTTGCCTAACTGTCACTTGCAAAGCTAACTTAACCTTTTAGAAACCTACTGACTTATTGAAAATTAATAGGATTTAGCATTTTAATTTTCTGGTTTTCTTTTGGAAAGGTCACATTAATGGCCTATCTTCAAAGTGCCATATACTAGATGAATTCTTGGTCAATACCATTCCTAACAAGAAACTCATGTGTAATTGCAACCACAGGCAGGAAGAACTAGTTGAAGGTACAAGTCTTTTAACCTAATTTCCTGGCTTAACCTTTCCCCACTTCATTCATATGAGTTTGTAAAACACACAAAACCTTTCAGCTGGGCAACTTTGCAATGCTTTCCCACTGACCTGAATATGACTTGAGGCTTTGCTGATCTTCTGCACTGTTTCAGACTCTTTCCTATTTCAAAGGTAAAAAAAAAAATTCCACCTTCAAGAACAAAAGCTAATATACCAGTGCAAGTGCACAAAAAAAAATATAATGAACGATTTAATTTAAAAATCATTCAAAATTAATTGCAGCAATTAGGAGGAAACTTTTTTCTATTTTTCACAGGTAACACTATTATTTGCTCTGGCAAAACCAGTGAAGAGCACTAGACAGTTAATTACACATAAAGTTAATTATGATGTTTTTGTTCACAAGCAAAAATCTGTTTGATTACTCAAGGTACCTGTTCCTCATTTTAAATGTTATTCAGATGTTTTTTATGTACACTGCATTTTCTTACCCAAGAATTTATTTCTACTTGGTTGGATATTTTTGCTGTTGCCACTAGAGGTCTATTCACCACTACAAATATAAAAGAAAGAGGCAAGCAATGCATTTTCTTCTGGATTTTATTTCTTTTAATTACTGTCCAGTGTTAGTGTTGGAGTAATGATCTAAAGAAAGATGACTGTGGATGCCTTATATTAATAGAGGTGAAGTCAGACAGAGAGTGCCACTATTGTTTCAGGGTGTATACAATTTAGTCTTACAGATGCCATCCCTTTGGTGTGGTAATCGGCACTTCTTGTGTTTTATTTTTTTGTTTCCTTGTTTGCTGCACTCAGATCTGTATTGCTCAGATCTAGGTGTATAAACACAACCACCTGTGACAAACAAAAAAAGGCAAGTGTTCCTGCCCTCCCCAGATTTACTCCAGGGGAGATATAATCAGTTATCACAGACTACAGCAGCATTCGTTTCAGCTTGGGTAGGAGCAGAGTCCACCCTTTTGTTCCCAAAGCTTTCCTGTTCCTTTCCCTCCTTCTATCTTTCTTTGTCAGAGTCTATATGAATGCTGCCTTTGCCTAGTTTGTCTTTTCATCCCTCGCTCAGCACAGTGTCCTGTTTCTGTGCCACATCCCAGGGTGTCTGTGAGGTTTCTAACACTTTCCCCTCTTCAGCTGACATTAAATGCAGTCTTTCTTGCTGATCTTTGGAAATGTGCCTCTGCTTAGCTCTGGAGAGAAGGAAAAATACTGCTCTGTAAAGGTAGGGTTTGCTCAGTCCTGACTTTGTTCTGTTCCCATTGGTAATCAGGAGTAAAATTCCTGCTGGCTTCAGTGAGAACAAAGTTAGGCTGAAACTAGTAGTTTTTGAAAATCTCCTTCCATACATCCTTTGGATCTGTTTTTCTAAAGGACCAGAATTAGAAGACACTTACTGAACTCCACCAGTGTTTCTCTGTTGGTTTGAAAGCTACCCGGCCCATCCCTCATTTCCTCTTCAACCTGTGCAGAGGATTCCAGCAGAGGACAGGATCATGGAGAAGTGGTAGGAAGAAATCTCATACAGAAGAAGGGCTTTCCTGAAGCAATTTCCCATGCCTTTCTCTGGAATCAAGAAGCATCAGCAGTGAAAGGCTGTCTCTTGTTTTTGTCACCAGATCTATCATCTGGCATCACTTCTCACCCTACACTGTGCCTTTGCCTTCCTTGGACTCACCCTGGCTCGGCTCCATCCACCACCCCCCTGTGACCTTGCATCCATCACGTGACCTCCTCTCACAGTCCAGAGGCCATAGGAACAGTGTCCAGGGATAAGAGGAGGAACCAGAACAGCCCTGCTCTCTGAGCCTCTCACTCCCAGTGTACAAATGGAGAAGAGGAACCCCATCCGGGTCAAGGTTTGCTATTTGAGATTTATAAAAAAATAATGCAGATGTTTAACTTCCAATTCAGCACTGGGAACCTCAGTCTTGCTTGTTTTAATCCCTGTCCCCTTTGCTTCATTGCTTCCTTTGCTTCATTGCCATTTCCATGTGATGTGCCACCACTGTCCTCAGAGCTCTTGGCATCTGTGTGGGAGCTTCCTTTTCAGGAACCAAGCAATCCCTCAGCTCCAGACTGAAACCCCTCAGGTCATTCTATGCTGCCTGGGTGGCAGCTCTTGGCTTTCCAATGCCAGGGGTTAGTCATGTCACATTTCCAGTCCTTACCCCTGAAGCCTCCTGGCAGCTGGAATAAGCAGCAGCCTCCCAACCTCCAACTCTTCCACCCTGCTCAGTCTTCTTCATCACTCCCCACCCCACGCCCACTCGATTTTAGTCCTGTGGGCCATAAAATCTTGGGAGAACTGTTTGGAGAGGCAATTCACTTTTACTCAAACTGCCTGCCAAGCCCATTGATCTCAGGAAATTTAACTCCTTGAGTTACCTCTCATGTATTCCTCTGATAATAATTGGACTGATCGAAAAATCATCACTTTGAATGATTTTTCAAATGATCAGTCAACAACTTGTGGGCATTTTACAGTTGAGTTTCCAAGTTTTCATATTCCTCTGCCAGTAAAGATTAGTAATGAAGCTGAACACAGGCATAGAGGTCACCTCAGGATAAGTGCTTTCAATATTCACCTTGGTGTCCAAATGGCAGAGTTGGCAGCTGGAGAGGCTTTGTGCCTGGCACAAAGATCTTTCATTTGTCAGACACTTACACAGTTCTGACACAGAAGATGGTGCAAATGAACCATCTCTGGCAACTGGTGATCCTCAGGATATAACTCAAGGTTCCTGAGTGGTGGTGAACACTGGGCCTGTCTTACATCCTCCTTTGTGTGACTGTACAGAATCCTCTCCTCCCTTCCCATTTTCTGACTTGCCTTCCCTTCCCACATTGGAGAGTATAATTATTTCTCTCACACCAAGTGGTTGTGTTGAGGAGGGTGCTGAGACCAACTTGGACTGCATGAGAAACTTCTGCCCTCTTCCTTCTTTTGAGACCTGGCTTGAAGCAGACTTTTTGGGTAGCTCTGGATGCTGCTGGTGGATGACTGTTGTGTGTTTCCTGCTTTGCTTAAGCACAGAAATGGGGGTTCTCCACCATCCTACCATGTCAGAGCATCCCAGAGAGATATAGAAAGTGGTCGGCTGTTGTTACTGCCCACCAAGTCCAGATCTCCTGGCTCAGGCAAGTTGTATGCCTCCTTGAATAAAATACTGTGATTCACATGGCTGTTTTGAAGTGTTTATATAGCCTTAGGCATTTCCCTTTCCTGGCCACAATGCTCCTGCAATCAGTGTTGGGGTGAGGTCTGGTGTAGGCTCCTCATTCCATGTGCCCACAGAGATGAGGTTTAAGAGTGGGACTGATGTCTGGCTATGCCTTCACAGTCTCCTCCTACAATTTGGTCATGGGACAGATGAATTGTCATAGTACTATGGTGGGCAGACATTTCTAATATTTGAGTCTGCTTTCTTTCCTTCTGCAGTACTCGAAAATAGTTCCTCTCTGTGGTTTTTACAGGCATGCCTTGGACCATGTGTGCACAGAAAGGATAATCCTGCCCTCAAATTCGGATAAATGCAATTATTTGTTTCAGACCAAAGTGTTGGCTTCTCTTTCCTTTGCATCCAAAGCCATTTGCTGAGACTCAGACTGGCTTTGGTGGCAGGTGAGGTGCTCCTGTTGTGTCATGAGTTTTGAGGTCTTGTCTAGGGTACCTCTACCTGCTGTAGCCATACAAATCAGACTGACACATGCACCTCCCTTGGTGCCTAAAAACAGGCCCAGGAGACTCCACAGATCAGCAGTGGAGAAAAGGAGGTTCAGGGGAGACCTCATTACTCTCTACAGGAGGTTGTAGCCAGGTGGGGCTTGGTCTCTTCTCCCAGGCAGTGAGTAACAGGGCAAGAGGAAATGCCCTCAGGATGTGCCAGGGAAGATTGAGGTTGCACATCAGGAGGAATCTCTTCATGGAAAGGGTTGTTAAATATTAGAACACACTGTCCAGGGAGGTGGTAGAGTCACCATCCCTGAAGGTGTTCAATAAACAACTGGACCAGGCACTCAGTGCTATGGTCTTGTTGAAAAAGTGGTGATCGGTCAAAGGTCGGACTTGCTGATCTCAGAGATCTTTTCTAACCTTAATGATTCTGTGATATAATTTTACTAGTAAGCTACTATATCTATCAGGATGCTTATGGGACAGTGCTAACTTCAAATATGAGAGAAAGAAAATCTGACTTGTACATAGGAGACAAAGTTCTGTCACTTGAATGGCAAAAGAAGAGCTACCTTCATATATTTGAAATATTGTCCATTTAAATATGCATCAAAAAGGGAGGAACATTAATACACAGAGATTTTTAACACTGATGTTGTGTTTGTCCATTTTAAGGATTTTGCTTGGTTTGGTTTAGTTTGGGTTTTTTTCATTGTGCATTACACTTTTTATTCTGTTACTGAAATGCTGAAACAGAAGTGTAGCAGAAAGGAAGTGCATTTAAGTAAACCAGAGACACAGGGAGTTGCTCTGTAGGAAGGCCCTTGGGCTGAGGTGGAGCGGATTGTCTCATCTTTTCTCCTTGCTCTGTGGTTGGGAAGGTTGACCCATGGCTCAGGTGGAAAGAGCCTGGTGTTTAGATCTGGGGAAGCCTCAAAAGAAGTGTATTGGTTGAATTTGCTTGTGCTCTGACAGAGCTCTTTCATGCCTGCCTTACTTCAGCACAGCTGTCCGGATTTACCATGGGGTTTACATTTTTTGTTTGTTTGGTTTTGGTTTTTTTTTTTTAAATTTAATTTTATTTTATTGTTAGTTAGGTGTCTTTCCCCACATCCTATTTGTGTGAGCAGGACAGATGTAGAATGACAACTTCATGTCAGTGTAACCTGAGAGTCCAAAACAATGTCACAGTATCACTAGAACAAGCACTTTTACACCCCTGAGCAGAGAGAAATGTGCATGACTGAAGAGCTTTTAACCTAAAGCAGTCCTGTCAACCCAGCCCGTGTTGCATTACAGCAGCTTATTGGTTTTACATGTTTCATCACATCTCAGTTCTCCAAGGGTGGGTAGAAAGGTGCTTTCCACTGTGCTCTGTGTTCCCAGTGTGATCCAGCACAGAGCTTGAGAAGTGTAAACCCATACAGGAAATACAGGTAAAGCTTGGGGGATACATTGGTAATTTCCAGAAGAAAAGTAAAAGGAATACAAAGTTTGTTCCCCTTCTGTTAAATCTTTACTCTATTCAAACATACCTCTAGATTTTGTAGTGTATGAAGAGCCGAATATGGCAAAAGCATGTCTGCATGGAGGCTTTAGAGCCTGAATTCCTCTCAGTGGAAAGAAGAAGCACCACACCAGCATTTTTTTTACCCGTTTGGCATTTCTTTGAAGGTCCTTGGCTTTGCTCTTAGATTGACCAAAAAGTCACATATGTATATCAAGGTAGGCCTCGTGCTATTGACCAGGAACAGTGTAAAATAAGAGGTCCTCAAACCCATGTGGGCAGTGAATACCAAAAACACCCACTCCATTGCCTTGAGCCATGACAATAATCTGTGGCTTAAGGGTTTTCTGAGTCATGGAGGTAAAACCAGGAAATTTTCCTGATCTGGAAGGACAAGCTTCTTTGTGCTCATGTTACAAAAAAGCTCAATAGGAGTAAAATGGTGAAAGGGTCACGTCTTTCTTTCCATGTGAATCATGGGGAGAGGGGGCACCCCAACAGGCAGCAGCTGGGGAGCAGCCCAGTGAAAGAAAGCAGGGCACTTTTCCTGACACACTTGTTTTGCATCCAGAGGTTTAGAAGAAATCCTGCTGGCCTCAATGCTGGATCTGCTTACTGTTTTTAGGCTTGACAGCCTATTATTAACTGCAACATCAGAGAACACCATCTGTCTTTTCCTAAGCTATTTGATCAATCTGTGAGTTGGAGGTTTTGCTTTTTAGAGGGAAATGTGTAATTGTCCTGATTTAGTGAGACCTTGAATTATCATATCTAAAGCAGAAATTTAAACTCTTAAACATTTTTCTTTTCCTTTATGTTCTTGTGATATCCTGAGTCCATTTTCTCTTGACAATTTGCTACTTTTTGTAATCATTTGCAGGCAATGTAGGAAATACAGGAAGAAGACAAATAGGATGACAGAGTGGAACTTTGAAGATTTTGGGGCAGGTCATCAGCCAACACGTCTAGCTTAATGTCACTGGTTGTTTCTTTTCATTATCATCTGAAATTTGATTTTCAATCTTTTTCTCTCTGCATTTAATCAGACTAGAATTTTGCTTTTCTTGTTTTTTGATTTGTTGGTTTTTGTGTGTGTGTGTGTATGGTTTTTGGTTTGGTTTGGTTTGGTTTTAGGTTTTGGTTTGACATCTTGATAATCACAACTGGATTTGATCCAGCAAGGCTGAGTATTTTTTAAATGGTGTTTTTTTTGCTTAGGTAGCTTTCCAGAAAACAAACAAACAAAGAAGCAAACCCTCAAACTTTTTTACCTGCATTTTTTTCTCTCTCTGTAAAGGCTCTTTACTGGAAAAGGTAAAGAATGCGTTAGTGCTATTTCTAGGCGGGATTGTGATCCATAACAAATTAGTAACAGAAAAGTAAAGTACCAAAGCTAAGTGCTGAAAAAAGAAAATGGGAAGCTGGTCTAGCGGTTTAGGGAACTCTAGTCCTAATTTGCAAAAGGTCAGTGAAGGAGATACAACCCACATCACTCTTGTATCCTCCACAGAAAGATGCCCTTGAGATGTTTAGAGATCCCAGCACAGTAAGTTGTAGTACCCGAGTGCCAACTCCCAACCCAGCTGGATTTATGGAGGAAGGGGGCTGTTGCTGCACGTTTCCTTGGGTGGAAGTGGTGCCTCACAAGGTTTCATCTGGGGCATCTCAAAGACTTCACAAGTGGAGACGCAGCAGCTCATAACCCCCTGGAATCCATCAGAGAGGTGATGCCACCAGGGTGTCACATACTCAGCTGCTCCACATGATTACCCTCTCTGGGGAAAGACAGACACTCACTGTTATTTTTGGCCTGGGCAGCCAGTTTCTGAAATGGTTTTTCAGGGCATAAACCAGAGAGACATAGTCTCCATGCTCCAGAACTGACCAGATGAAGTGTGATAGCTGGAATGAGCAAGGACTGTGAGACAGAACACAAGACAGCAACATCAAGGACTTTCTGCACTCTGGCATTGAAGTGTTACCACTGCTCTTCAGTTAGGTTTGCCTTTCCCTAAGGTGTCGGCGGAATTGGATAAGCCTCACTGCCGCTGCCTGCCCGTCTCCTTGCAGAGCTTGTGGAAATGAATCTTGAAGAGTCTTCTCAGGCGTTAAGGAGTTACTGAGAAAGTCATCAATATTATCTCCCATTTGATAGGCAGAGTGTATCAAAGCAGGGAATCTTGGTGTGCTTTTTTTGCAGCAGAGACCTGCAATGAGTCAACAGCTTCTCCAGAGAAAGCTCACATATTTCAAACATTTTCAAGCTAACAATGGCAAAAATATTTCTGCTGCTGTGTGGTGGAGGCCACAGACATTAATGCAGTTGCCACCACTGTCATGCTGCTGGTGAGTCACTGGTGAATACCAGTGCAATGACATGATGAGAAGCTTGAGCATGTTCAGCTTGCTAAATTCTTTTAGTGCTTTGGACATTGATCCGTTTTATGAGACCAGATCTTAACCCAAGGGAATAAAAGCCGCTGCACCCTGGATTATGTGAGTGCAAAATGGCTTTCCATCCCTCTATGCCCAGACACAGCACTCATCTGCACTCATAGAAGAAAGGGCAAATCCATTGGGTTTGTAGGAAAAGTGCATTTATCTGAAATGAGGAGATCAGCATACATTTAAGTGCTACTCTTGTCATCCACTCAGAGCATGAGGATGACCACATCCTTGACCCCGCTGGCACAACACAAAGCCAGCCCTTGCTGTAGTGCTGTGAAATATGAATTCATGGATGAATCCAAGGATAACCAGTCTCCAGTAAACAAAAGAAAGCAGCTCTGTCAGCGTAAAAACACTAGTGCTCTATGCAGTGTGTGGCGTATCCAATACTATCCAACAGAAGGGGTTGGTGAGGGAGAAAACAGGATATTTGACACTGATCTCCAAACTAAGCCTAGTGATTAGTCCTATCCAGAATGGTCCAGATGTTGCACATCTTGCCATAAATCTCACTAAAAGTCAGGCAAGTCTATCAGAATGGACAGCAGAAGATCATCAAGTCCACCTTCTGAGTCCAAGACAGCTCACCTGCATCTAGACTGTGGATGCTTGTGGATTCCCAATGAATGCTTGCTTAACTTGCCCTTAAATACACCCTCTGACAGAGGCCCCAACTCCTCTACCAGTGCCTCCCTGCTGAAGGTCTAGTTCAAGCTTTGTCACCACAGCTTGAATTCATCTCCCCTCCGGTTGTGGAGATTTATTCTCTTTCTCTCCCTCTCCTTCTTAAGTGTTTGAAATTTTCTGTCATGGTCATTTTGAATCACTTCTAGTTGCAACAATCTTTCTCCCAGTCTGGCACTTTCTAGACCTCTCACTATTTCCACTGTGGGCTGGGAATGATTTCCTAAATGGGATACAGCTGCCATGCAGAGAAGGGAATTGTTTTAGTTGTGTTGCAAGTGAAAACCCTGTTTTCACCTTACAAACTTTCTTTTTCTTGCCTTTCCCACAGCAGCAAACCACTGCCACTTCCTCTCTGCTTCTGCTTCACAAAGACCCTGATCAGCTGTGGTTCTCTGGTTCCTGGGCTAAGTGGTGGAAAGCCATCTCCACAGTTTGCATCAGGTCTGCCTGAACTTCAGTGCTGCTCAGAGGGCCGGTTTTGAAATGCTGCAGGGATGATGGGCTTGGCAGCCCTGGATTAATGTTGGAGTCACTGATCTTAAAGGTCTTTTCCAACTTAAATGATTCTATGATTCTATCAAATTTCGCTTGAACTCACGTAACTCCTGAATCTAGTAACTTTCAAGTGAATCCCTGATACCTCAGGAATTGCAATTAAATATGAAGAACTTAGCAAAAAAAAGGATTTTCTCATAGCTGTTCTGTGTGTTGAGAGGTGTAAGCTGGAATACATATGTTTCATTGCACTAATACTATACACATTTTTTCTCAGACTAGACAAGCCTTTTGTCTTCCCACCCCACTAGAAATTCCACATTCTGAGCATAGAAAGCCTCAGAAAGCTCCTCACCAACTTGCAAAACCCATTACCCATACAACAAAGTGCTTCCCCTTCACAGCTCACTCAGCAAAACTTCAATAGCTACAGCAGAAATAGATGCTAAAGGGAGAATGTGAGATTTAGAAATGAGAGTTGCTGATGCATGCCTGTTTAGTGACTTGATTTTGTTGGGTTTTCCTTAACCACAGGCATAAAAAATGCATGACAAAGAAAACAGCACAGAAGGGAGAGAAAGGAGAAGAAAGCTGGTTCTTTACTCCTCCTGGAGTACAAAAGGGGCTATTTTGATTCTGCAACCTACTACAGTGCAGTGCTGTGCCTTCTTCATCTACATGCTGTTGCTTCTCTATTTTTGTTGCACTCCTAGTTTGCCAACCTTTTCTTTTTTGTTTAAGTGGAGGGAAAGATATGTTCCTATTCCATACAGTGAGACACTGTGGAAAAAGTGATAGCTCACAGAATAGACTCTCTGCTGGTGGAAAAAAAAAAAAAAGAAATATGACAGCACAAACCTCACATTTTATTCTCTGAAAAATTTACCCTTTAAGCTCTTGCTGCCCAATTTGATGCTGAGCTTAGGCTCCTTTCCCAAAACCACTTCAAGGCTCCCACTTTGACAGCTTGTGCTAATGTGACCCATCTTTCCCTAATACATCTGAATTATCCTGATGCAATTAACCTCTGCTTGAGTTGGGTCAGAAGATTTAAGCACAAAGACAAAAAACAAACAAAATCCAATGTCAGTACTTCTGTAACAGCAACGTCTGAAACCACAAGTCAGCTCAGGGCTCCACAGCCCTGGGGCTCATAAGGTACACAATAAAATAAAAGTCTCTGGTCTTTAGAGTCAAAAAAAGTTTGGCTGAGAGGAGCACATTGATCCAGTCCTAGGGCTGAGTAATGAAGAGATCCTGTAGCTAAGTAACTTGCCTCATTTTACACTGGGAAAAAACCCAAAATAAAATTTGAAAAAAAGACAGAGGCAGGAGCTTACTTGCTCCAGATAAATACAAGATATCATTTCAGCAGATTATTAGTGGACTGTTCCACCCACACAGCAATTAAATGGGGCACATCATAATAATGCTATATTTTTTCATACAAGATTTTTCTTTTTTTTTTCCCCTCCAGAACAGATGGATTTATCTCATAATTTCTGCATTATGTAAGTTTAGCTGTTTTGCCAGTTGTACTGATTGCTGTCTACTGTGTGTCATGTACCTATCAGGTTACTCTGACACCAGAGCTGTTTGCCCCTGGGTACATGTTACATGACTGCTGGGATGCTCAGTCCCTTTGGCAAACATCTAGGGTAGGATCCCAAACCAAATAATTTTCTATTGCTCTTTGCACTAAGTCAAGAATATTAAAACCAAAGAATTTTGTTTCAAAATTTTAAAACTCAAGAACTTTAAAACAAAGTATTCAAACTCTTTCTTTTGGAGTAGTCCACCTTCAATAATTTATTTCTGAATGCTTTAACAACTTCCCATCTGAGAATCATTGACAACGAGATAGAATCCACTTTAGTTTTTGTTTAGGAAGAAAGTCCCTGGCAGATCTGCTGAACAGAGCAGGATGGTGAAAATACAACCTAAATAGGCAAAGTGCTGGATTTGTACTTTGTGGCCATATCCTGAACATTTTCAACTCTAGATTCTTTCTATTTAAAGTCAAGCTGGAGACAAGGTTTGAGCAATCACAAACTGAAGTGCACTACCTGCTTTGCAGACCTCAGAGCCAAAAAATGGACAGGATGAGTTAATTCAGTTTAAGAGGAGACAAGGCAGGTGACATGACTTGCCAAATGCCAAACCCATCAGAGAAAGAGCCTCTTAAAGACAAAGAAATAAGGTAACCCAGTAAATTAAATCTTACCATACTCCTGATCACTCCACCATACAGCTTTTTCAAACACAAAGGCTCTGTTTTTTGTTTTGGTTTGACCAGTATCAACCACCAAGAGGCACAATTGAAGAATACACCTTTGGACATGTTTAAAGTCAACAAAATGCCCAACAGCAAAAAAAGATAAACAAAAATCCCTGAGGAAGTTTGATCTTTCTTATAGAGATGGAAATGAGAGTTATTCTGCTAAAAACAGAAAGCTTGTAAGAAAAACAACTTCCTTTTTCCTCGATGATAGATGGGGGTTCATCAAGGTTGTGAATTTTTATTTTCTTGCCTTGTTTTTAATTAACATTTGTCATTTGGAATAGGATGTGTGGAAAATGTTTAAACGGCAAAACAAAGTTGACAAAACTTTGGTCCATTAAAATGGGGAAATATTGATAAATTTCAGACCCTTTCTATGGTGAGGCACCAAAGACAGAGGATAAAAGAGTGTAATCTGACATAATCCTAGTCAGAATCCACTGGGACATCTTCCTGCCACAGACAACAGTTGGAGATCATCATGGGACTTGCTGACTGATGCCCTCCTACCTGGAGCTGTTTGGCAGGACACCTACAAACCTATGAGCTGCCAGATCTGGTCATGCAGAGGCAATGTGGAGCTGCTTGATGGGAAGGACACCAACCCACATGTCCTTCTTGCCAGAGCAAGGAGCCTTTCCTTGCAAAGGGGGCTGAGAAGAGTCTCCTGAGCTCCACAGGCACAGGAGTTGGAGGATTACAAGCAGGGTAGAGGGGGGAGCTCTGCCAATACACCTCCCAGTCAGCCTCGTCTGATGTTGTGCAAGAATTTGCACACCACACAACACCCCACACTGACCTGTCTTCCCCATGTGGTTTCTGTGATGTGGGGCCAGAGCTCAAATGCAGTGCTGCTGTAGTCTTTAGAGCAGTGCAAGGTTATTAAAAAAACACCAAAACAACCAAAAAATAAATTTTAAAAAAAGATTAAAAAAAAAAGGAGGGAAAAAGAAAACTCTTTTTTTCTGAGAATGAGATGGTGCCCAGTAGATGCAATGAAAAGAAATTAAATGGTGCTAACTTGTTGATTGCTTAAACTGCTTTGAACATGTCTAATAACAAATTATAACCTGACTAGACCCCAGCTGAAGAAATCACACTGCTTGGAAGAGAAAAGCCCCATAGAAGTCCTGCTCTGTTACTTAACTGCTTTTCCCATGGTTATGGCCCACCTCCACACCTATTTTACAAGACATTTCTTGTCCTTTCCTGCTCCAGTTTAACAGGTGCCTGGTGAAGGAAAAGGAAAGGGAAATGAGGTAAATGTGGAGGAGGACAGAGGTAAAAAGGTGGGTGAAAGCAGGGCAAAGGGAAATGGAGACATCTTTTGAACAATGCTCAAACTTGACATTTGCAGGGTTTAACATGTGCCAAAGGCTCATTCACAGGAGCAAGAGTGGACCTATGGGCCTCAGAAGGAAGACAGTGTTGTTGCAGGAAGCAGAGAGGAAGAGGCCAGTGCTCTGACTCTTCTATTTGCTCATCAGGCCGGAGGAAGTAAGATTTCCTCGTGTTAAAGGCCAGCAGCAATGAGTTCCCTTGGCAGCAGAGAAAAAGCAGCAGAAAGTTCTTCTGGAGTATCTCTGTATCAGACTGGCTGCTCAGGAGGTCAGAATGATTCCCACATGTTCCCTCTTTGAGGGCTGCAAAATAAACAGGCAAAAAGAGAAAGCCTCAAACCTAATGATATTGTATCCATGAGGGGACAGCAACACTTTAAAATTTCCCTTTTATTTTAAAAATGTGACTACAAGCTCTTAATACCACAGGGAATAAAAAAAAATGAGAAAAGTGCCAAAATTCAACAAAGGGAATCAGTTATGGGAACTGCCTCAAGTATGGAGGGAAGCTTTTTACTGAACATCCCACTGGGAGAAATGGTATGAGCATTACTCTTTCTTATCTGCATCAGCAATTCCAGTGATCAAGGGGGAGAATCAAGAGGAACTCACAATTTCTGCCAGTTAAGGATTTGGTTGGCTTGCAAACGGGACAGGAGGACATCAAAATTAATGCCCTTTGGGGCAAATCAGTTAAATACATGCACATGTAGGAAGGTGCTGATAACAGCCTGTAGTGAGAAGAAACGCCGAATTACCCTACCTGGGAGCAGATTGTTAGTCAGAGTTGTGAGCTTGCTTTGCTTTTTGCCACCTTCACCCCAGGGAAAAAAAATAGAGCAGCTCTTGTCTCTATTCTGGCTCTTGCTCATTTGCTCCTTCTCCTGCAAATTGGCTCTACTAGGCAACCTGCACCAACTGGTGATCGCAAAACCACATTTGTCTCCCCTCTTCATCCTGCTGGGAGTGCCAGTTTCTGGCTGACAGGCTGCTCTGCCTGGATATTTTTGAATCAGAGAGGTTGTGCCAAGGAATAAGCAGTATGTCTGAAAACTGAGCACATGGATCAATGCTTGGCCTTAAATCAGGACATAAAATACATTATGATGTGTGAGCGTTAGAACCAATACAAGTTTTCACATTCTGAAATCCTGAGGGGAATTACTAATCTAATTTCAAGAGGGAATAAAAAAAGCAGAGGGAAACTGTTCTTCAAAAACGTTAGTTTCTGTGCACCCTGGTTAGATGAGAACAACAGCGTGTTCTGCAAACCTCAGGCTGCGTCTGGATGAGGAGTAGATGATGATTCTGGTGTTGGACTGAGACCAAAGCAAAACCAGGGGTCATGTTCCCAGTCACCAGCACTGAGTTTTACAAGCTGCTGTCAGAAGCAGCTCCTGGCAGGAAGCTCCAAAGGCTGTTTGATCTCATAAGATTTTCTCTACCTGGTATGCTGGCCATTCTGCAAGATAACATTTTTCTAACCTCCCGGAAGACTTTCAGGAATGTCCACAGGAAAAAAAGAAAAACAAACAGGAGGCCAGGCCTTGGAGCTGCACTGCAGCAAAAAAACCAACAGAGGGGAGTTTAGAGGATTCACATCTGGAATTCACAGAGCTGTCTGTTACGGGCCTGCAGAGATGATGTAGCCTCATCTACATGGCTTTGGGCAAGCCGCTTCCTCTTTGGGCCAGCTGTGCTGGCCTAGGATGTAAATGTCTGTGTGCCAGAGCTGTCTCTTACCAGATATTGCTGTGGCAACTGGAACCTGGTCTCAGGAAGTAGTTCTATGGCTAGTCTAACACAGATAATAAGGCTCTGGTGCAGAGCCCAGTCCTTCCCAGTTAGTCATGTCGGGTTGGGTTTCAGGAAAGAAGCCAAACCCTGAGGTTCTGAGGACTCCTGCTGAACTGCAAGGAGAGTTATTGAGGAGCTCACTGACATCCACCAAAACTGCAATCCCAACAAAAGGCAGATCTACAGGGATACAAAGCTAAAGAGATTATTAAGGCAATGAAGAGATCATTAAGACAGCCTCACTTACAAAAGCTTTCTGAAACTCCACAAACGGTCCTTTGCCCAAGTGCTGCACTCAGCTGCCCCCTTTATACAGCCACTGAAATGAAGAAATCCACTGCAAAAATAGCATGGCTAAACGTCAGGAGAAGGGCAGGGTGAGGGATGAGAACGAATTCTCTCGGAGCACAGTACATCCTATGAATGAGTCTCCTACCGAAAATAAGACCAGGATATCTAGCACATGAGAACATCACCATGCTTGGACCTAGGGATGTAAGTGTATCCCAGGACATTGGTTCCAGCCTGCAAAGATGGGAATGGCTTAGGGAAGGCCTCTGCTTTACCTTGCTGGTGGGAGATTCCAACCAACTGTTGGAAGGGAGATTTATGGGAGGTGAGACAAAACAACTGCAGTGTTTCTTCTGACATTGCTTTCCATGGTGAAGATTTTATCAGAAGGTTTTGAGCAACCAAGCTGCAAAAATAGATTGAAAGTATCACTCTTGAGCTGGAAGCTGCCATCTCCCATCAAGAAGCAGTGTCTAATGCTCTGCTCCTGCTTTCCAACACAGTTAGCTAAAAGTAAAATTCCCACGAAACCTATAGCAGTTGAATAAGAGACATCCAGGCATTTTCACACTGAGTGTGGCTCTATAAGACACAGCCAGGAATCAATTCTTACTTCAAAGTAGCTCGAAATGCTTGAGTAGCATTTTGTGGAAAAAATAAAACAAGTAGGAAAAGCAAAGGGGACAGTTAAGTGATCCCATGCTGATTAATGAACATCCACACTTTCATGACTTAGGGCTCAAGAGTCCAATAATTGGGAGGTCTGGCAGCTTCAGTTTTGACTTCAAGACCTCACAATTATCAGGGTGCAAAGTACAGGTTCTTTTGTTTGTGAGGTGAGGAAAGAAAGGAGCTCTTACTAACCAAGGGAGAGATGATTGTGTGTGGCACAACATTTATATTTCCATTCCTTATAGCTCTCTTTCTAGAGAAATAGTGTACAAGATTCCTCGTCTTCTAGGAAGAAAAGTATGCAGGGATCACATACGTGATAGCATGGGGCCCACTTGGGTGGTGAGCAATTCTCTTGTACTCCATCTTTACCCAGACCTACAACTGCAGCTGTCTAAAATAGGAGACATCTTTCTTTATGATGAGCTAGCAGCACTGCATAGCAAACCAAATCCAGTGGCAGTCCTAAAAGGCACATTCCAGTCAAATCTGTTGTTTTCTCAAACCCTTCATGCCCCATGTTGGGAGCCAAAAGGGGCTGCCAGTGAGTAAGTACCACAGAACCCCTCGCTCACTCTCTCACCAGTGGGACTGGGGAGAAAATTGGAAAAGTGAAAAAACTCATGGGTTGAGATAAAGGCAGTTTAACAGGGACAGCAAAAGCCCTGAACACACAAGCAAAGCAAAACAAGGAATTCATTCACTGCTTCCCGTGGGCAGGCAGGTGTTCAGTCATTCCCAGGAAAGCTGAGTTCCGTCATGTGTTAATGGTGACTTGGGAAGACAAACATCATCACTCCAAACATCCTTCCCTTCCTTCTTCTCCCTCCAGCTCAATATGCTGACCAATACCATATGGTCTGGAATATCCCTGTGGTCAGCTGGGAGTAGGTGTACTGGCTGTATCCCCTCCCAACTCCTTGTGCCCCCTTGCTGGTGGGGAGGTGTGAGGAGCAGAAAAGGCCTTGTTGTGCAAGCCCTGCTCAGCAATAACTAAAACATCCTGGTGTTATCAACACTGTTTACAGCACAAATCCAAAACACAGCCCCATAGCAGCTACTCTGAAGAAAATTAACTCTGTCCCAGCGAAAAACAGCACAAAGAGATTGTCAACATTCGTTATACAACTGGTATCACACATCTGCTTCTCTGCACCAGCTGTCAGTAGCATTTACTGCAGGAAATGAAATTCCTCACTTTTCTTCTGACCTAGGGTATTTTTTATTACCTTGCATTTACTGCAGGTAAAAGCATCCAAACAGGCCATCAACACTGAGCATGACAACTTGTGACCCCTTGGGAACTGGCAGGTTTGGCCTACTGCACCACTGAGTGAATGGAAATTTATCTTAATTCCCTGCCTTGGTTGTTGTGGCAGATGAAACAGGTATTATTGTGCTGATTAACATCCCCTTTGTGTGTCTGAGGATTTCTTCATAACTGAAAGGGCTAAAATTTTGTTTCTCTACAGGACTTTACCTCCCACATGTGTCTGCATGTGTCTGCACCTCTGCTGCTCTGCTCTCAGTCAGGGTTTTAGCTTTGTCTGCCAGCAAACGCGCTGGGCAGTGAATGGTGTCAGCTGAGACAAAGGCACACGCCCCCTCCTGCTGTCCCTTCCCACAGGAGCAGAAAACCTTCAGTAGCAAGAGACTGAAAATGAGCAGCACCACAACACCTGCCCAGCAAGGATGGAAAGAAGGAAGAGTCCAGACAAACAGTTCCTGAATAAGGGATAAGTGTCAGGCAAGAACAGTGCAGAGGACTAGAGAAGAAATTGCAGGTCTTAGGTTTGCTGGCTACTGCACATTAAGCAGTGCCCTGACGCCCTGGAGAGCCTGGTGACTTCCCTCCTAGCTGTTTTGTACTTGTTGTCAAAAGCAGCTGAATCTTCACCCCTGGGTACTGCTTAAGAACTGTTTTTGCTCTAAACAGACAACCTCTGATACCCATGAAAAGTTCAGCTGAACGTGTTACTTTGACAAATATTGTGAAATATGATTCCATTACCACTGCCACATGGTTAGGAAATAATACCACACAATCTATTCGGCTTACTCTGCAACCACATTTTGCCAGACAGATACAACTTCCAGATTTGCAACTGCAGCATGAAAACAGTTTGTTTCAAGTCAGTCACTGAAACAGCTGTGAAGTTAGATCTGCACTTGCCATATGGTGAACACAAAATTTCAGTGCATTTCTGGATGCTGCAGAGTACGAAAGCCAGCACAGTCCAAATGGAGAAAGACAGGATCAGATCTCAGAACATGTTTTTCCCCCAATGCTTTTTTATTAAAAATATTTTATTATAGGAAAAAAACCCCAAACCTATAGAGGAGTCAGAGAAGTCAGCAAGTTTGGGATTAGAACTACCATCAAAACAGCCTACTCTTTGGAAAACCAGTACCACTGGGTAGAAGCAGATACTTTTTTCTTTCCAGGCTGAGAATTCTTCCCCTTCTAAACAAGCTCAGAGATCCAGACTGGACCAGATCTAAGATGTCACTGGTTTTTTTGCTCTCTGATTTTTTGCTATTGTTTTTTTGCTCTCCCAGACCTATTCTGGAATACAAACAGACCTGCTGTCTCTTGCCCTGAACATTGTTGATTTGTTTACTATTCCCAAGGGGAGAATGAAAGAATAACTCCTGCTTGATCCAAGGCTACCTCATAAGAAGAGCTCTCTTCCCTACAGGACAAGTCAGAGACTGAGTTGTACCTAACCCTCAACAGCCTGACAAGAGTCACTGCTCTTTTAGCAGTGATCTATGGGCTTTCTAAGGCATCAGGCCTTACAACTCTGGGACACTGGAATTTCAGCAAGTTTTATTACAGCAGATCAGAAGAACAAAAAAACTCTGCAAATCAAAATGTCACACCTTTGTTATGAACTTCATTTCCTTGATGCTTCATTTGGATTCAAACCACTTACAACCAGGAAGTCTGGGAAGTGAAATGGCTGAAGAAAACATATAAAACTCAATTACACCTTAGGGAAGTAAAACATTACTGAGGAATCACAGAATCATAGAATGGTTTGGGTTGGAAGGGACCTTACACATCATCTCGTTCCACCCCCTGCCATGGGCAGAGACACCTTCCACTAAACCAGGTTGCTCCAAGTCCCATCCAACCTGGCCTTGAACACTTCCAGGGGTGGGCCAGCCACAGCTTCTCTGGGTAACCTGTGCCAGGGCCTCATCACCCTCACAGGGAAAAATTTCTTCCTAATATCTCATTTAAACCTAGCCTCCTTCAGTTTGAAGCCATTCCCCCTTGTTCTGTCACTCCATGCTCTCATAAAATGGCCTTCTCCATATTTCTTGCAGGCTTCCTTCAGGTACTGGAAGGCCACAATTAGGTCACCTCAAAGTCTTCTCTTTTCCAGGCTGTACAAACCCAGCTCTCTCAGCCTTTCCTTGTAGGAGGGGTGCTCTGTCTGTCTGATCATCTTGGTGGGCTCCTTTGGACTTGCTCCAACAGGCTGATGTCCTTCCTGTGCTGGGGAAGAGGAAACCACAAATGAAACCTGCATGTACAGTGCAAATTAAGGATGCTGTCAAGAATTTCAAGCAGTACGATACTTTGTTTTCTGTTGAGGCAGCTCTTCATTGGCTGTATTGATAGCACAGTTCCCTCTGAGAGCATCACAGCAGTGCCCCCTGGCTTGTACTCCACACCAGCTCTGTCACCCAGGACAGGGCTTACCTGCAGAAGTGTGCTGTGTCTCATCCTATTCCCGCCTGCAAACTCATCTTTGTGCAGCCTGAAGGCTTTTCTTGGGCTTCTCTGATGATCAGCTCAAGCAGAGTGGGGTGTTGCTGTGGTTAGACTTATTAACACACTGTACTTTGCAGTACTGGTGCGCCCAGAACAGTCCCTACCTCTTGCAATTTTCAACACTCACATCTGCTTCTATGACCAGGTAAATGAAACAGCAAAATTATTGCATGGTGAGATCTCCACAAGAGGTGTGAAATGTTGCCATCAGCCAAGGTGGTGGCATGAACTGGGGCCTCTGCTGTACTCTACAGATAGTCTTTGTCCTCATGTTGTAGTTTAAGTCAGGAGAGACAAAACATACCCTTTAATTACTACAAAACAATAGGATCCAAGTGAAGGAGTTGGAGTGTTGATCACCTCAGTGTTCAGCAGTGCAGAGCTGCAGGTGGAAAGGCAGTTATCTCTGTTTACCCACTACCTGAAGACTGAAGTGGAGCTCTTGGCAGCTGGGAGGAGGTGAGGGTGCTGAGCATTGTGGCTTTGGCCACGTGAGCTTGGTCACAGGCATCCCCAAAGGCCCTTCATGGCCAGGTGTCCCCAGGGCAGAGTTGTGCCATCTCCCAGTCTGGACAACAGCAGATCAGCAGCTGTTAAGGAGGAGAGTGTCTTCCACACCTGCCCATGGACTGCTCCAAGCCTTTGCTCATTGATTCTCACAGCAATATCCTCATGCAAGTTTAGATCTGTTACCTCTATCAGTTACTCCTTTTTTTTTTTTCATAAACCTGCCCAAATGTCCTTCATCTAACAAAAAGTACATCCCTAACAACAAAACACTGTTGTTAAAAATGTACTGTAAGTTTAAATGTGTGCCTTCTCCACCTTCTGAGCTTACTGAACCAAAGCCATCTCCATCGGTGAGGATGCACCAGCAGGGAAAACAAACACAACCCAGTCAGAGATACTGCCAGAAAAGGGCATGGTTTATCTATTCAGTTTAGTCTTTCCTGTCTGAGTATTAAAATCTGCTAGACAAGGTCTCAGACCTCATATGCTGTGAGTTTCCATTCAAAAGGAGCACTGAATTTTGCTCTGCTTATTCTTGTCTAGCATACCTGGTAGTGCACACCTCTCTCTCCAGTGTTTTCTAGTTTTAATTTACTATATTCCAGAGTTCCGAAATTCCACATGAACTAGGCACTCTGTTGGTGTGAACCAGATTTCCTACTGATTCTAGGACATCACAACAACTGATGATCTGACCTTTCAAGCTGACCATCTTAGATTTGTCCTTCCAGGTCTGTCTGGGTAGGAGAAGATAGTTTTTTCTTTCCAGTTTAGGAATTCTGCCCTCTCTAAACTGTTTCTAAAACCACTCCCTGAGATGAACAGAATTATTTCATACTGGTAAGATGTGACTTTTCCCTAACAGCCAGATTAAGACATAGTCTGATGAAACGCAAGGCCTGATGTTTGCTACATGAGAACAATATCTATTTTAAATGTCAATTCATTAACATCTTTACTATAAATCATTTGGACAACTGCAGTGTCTTGGTTTTGTTCCCATATAAAGGTCAAAGTGTTCCAGTGAACAGAATTTCTCTACAAACAGTAGAAGCTAATACTCTGCATGACTAAACACCTGATAAAGAAAACACATCACTTGGAGCAGATCTGCACACAGCAGCAGAGTTCATAAAAATCTTGGATCAGGCTTTCTGATATGCCTGTCTGCAGACAGTATGCCTGAAGGGCAGCAGAAGTGGCATAAGTGGCTTTCTGCCATCATCTCACACTGTATCTTCCCTACAACTTTATCTCAGATCTCATTTTATCTGAAAACCAACAGCATTTATGACAGTAAAAGCACATGCCTTTGTATCTTAGTTTGGTCTTGATGCTTTTTTCAAAAAAATGATGCTTTTTTAAAAAAAAGTTTATGCTTTTTTTTAAAAAAAGAAAATCATCTTAGAAAGACCATTGGATGGTCACACAAATGACAAAACAAAAAGAAAGGTCCAGTTTTGATCTCACATTTATTTTAATCTTCACAAAATTAACGGTTCTGAAGAGACAGAGGGGATGCCTAATCAGGATTATTGGGGTGTTTGTTGCTTTATGGCACTATTTAGAACAGTTTTATCAGGAAAGCTGAACGCCAAATGTACTGCAGAAAGCTTTCAAGACAAATCTTTTGTTTTAAGACCATAAAAGGCAAAAATAAACTGCCTTTTTCTGTGTGATCAAAGACCCAGCATAAGAAGTGTCAGGAGGACCTTAAATGCCAGTTCCTGTACTCCCAATGTGTGTATCTTGGACTTCTTCCAATGTGGGAGCAAGGCAGATTTTTATTTTTATTTTCTTTTTAAATGGAAGAAAGCTGCCAAAATACATAAGGAGAAGGATTAGAGCCAGTTGCTTTTTGTTGGTTCTTCGGTGGGAACACTGCCAGGCAAAAGCCGTATGCTGAATTCCCAGGGAATTTTGCCCTCAAAAGCCAGCTTCTGGATTTCCCTCATTTGGGAAACTCTCCCTGAAAGGGATATTCACATCTAGGAATTAGCTCAATGCAGAATTTTTGTACTGGCAAATTGGCTGCTGGCTATTCAAATCCTGCTCTGCATAGCAGCCTTTGCTGTTTTTTTTCCCACTCTAGGTTGGGATGGCTGGTGAGTTGGACATGTTTTAAAAGCAAAATTGCAGAGCAGCCTGGGTAATCCAAAGTGTGCTCTCACAAAAGCAGGAAGACAGACCATTGCTCCTGGTATCAATAGCTGCTAACGCTGAATCTCCAGGGTCACTTGCCAAGGCTGAACAATCAGCCACAAACACATTATTTCTGTCTTCTTGGAGCCTGTGACGGTATTGCAGCTGTTACCCTGTAATGAGACAGAGGGCTATCTCTCGCTGCTAATTCACCCTGTGCCAAATATTTTCACTGCCTTGTGCCTCTTTGCTCTATTAGGTGGTCACATCAGTGGGGGAAGAAAGGAATATTTCTAAAGGAAGCTGCAACTTCCCAGGATCTCCTTGCCATCTACATAAGCAGAGGCAAAGGATGTGAAAATCAGACAAAAAGATGCAATTCTGAGAACTGTTTTGACATGGCCATGATTTTATCAGCTCAAAACCAAGATAATCTTGGCAGGAATCACACTTCTTATTCTTCATGTGTCAAGGAGAGATTTCCTTGAGACTTTGCAATAAAATCCTGTACTGTAGAAAGGCTAGACCCATGATTAAAACATTATATGGGGCATCTGCATTCCTCTTGCTAGAAGATAATTTTTTACATGTCTGTGTATCACTTCATGCCTTTATACTTCACTCTGTAAAATTGGTACAATAACATTTATGTACCACAAGTAAATTCTTGAGCTGTTTTGAGACATTCAGGGGCTGTAGTGGTAAGAACAACAACAAAAAGTGCTAAGAAATAACTATATATATTACAGATATTGCACAGAAAAACTAAGCAACTTGTCAGACATTTCAGTTGGCTTCAGTAGATAGCAGAGAAAGAATGCAAGAGCATACATCATTATCCAAGCATGAAAGCTACATAATCCACCTTTAACCTACAAACTTCTGTGATTTTGAAATAGATTGTTTCTCTGTTCATTAGTACAAGACATTATTTATCTTTGCAATTAAGTGCAAATGTTCTTATTATTGCCGAACCCTGATGCTGAAATGTAGCTCTTTTAAAGTTAGCAGTAATCATTTGCAATACAGTAAGCAGATGGAGACCCCATCAGAAATCAATGTCCCATTGTAATAGGTCCTGTGTGTCTAGACAGTCAGAGACAGTCCCAGCCTTTGAAAAGATTACAGGCTGAATAGACAAGAGAAACAAAAAAATGTGGAGAAGAAGCCAGCAGACCACAAATGAAGTGTTGTGTTCAGGTTCCCAGTGCTGGCTCCTGACAAAACAGAGATGAGGATGTGCCTGGGGGTGCTGTGGCTGAGTGCCTCACACACCACCTCCCACTTAGGTCTCAAAGTAAGGTCTGCTGAGGGGCTCCTGCTGCCAGTGAGAATAACAGTGAAAGGAAGATAACAGGATCAGCCAGGGACTCTGCAGCGGAGGAGACCTGACATGTTATTTATCTGCTGTCTGCAGGAGGGAATCGCGTTTCTTTTGCATAGATGAATGTGCACAGAATTAACTTCTGAAGATGCAAAATAAGAGTTTCTGGTTTCCACCCAGGTTTACCTAGTGATTACATTAAGTCCAGAGATGATTGTAGCTGCATCTGAATAATTATAAATAGTAAAAACTAATTAGTGCACATACAAAGCACCTGCAGGTGTAGTGGACTTGCTTTAACTAGGTCTTGTTAGGATTTAGCTTCTGTGAAAACAGTAAATATGACCTCCAAAATTGCTTGCAAATTTCATTCAAACTTGGCAATAGTTTTCCCATAATATCTGTGAAAGTATGTGGTTGATAGAAAAGACAGAAACAGTGACAGAATGTCTCCAGCTCCACAGCTTTATCCCACTGGATATTGGAGCCTCCATGCAGGCAACACAATAGGAATTGGGGTTTCTTTTGTTCATTGCATGACTTGTCTGTAAATGCACCCATTGTACCTCATTTCAATACTCCCTTACCTACCTTGATTCTCTTCAACAGCATTGGATTGAACATTCGTTAAATCAGATCTGGGTTTTTTATATGTCTGCTTTAACTGTAAGGGTTGGGTTTTTTTTAATAGACATTGGTTTTCTTCTTAGCATGTTATCCTGAAGCTTTGAGAAAAACCTGAAGTGCAGAAACAGTCCTGTCAATGCTGGCAAAGTCACTTATGAACAAACAAAATCAATAATGATCTGAAAATGTATGTCTTAGGCTAATCTCACTGGTCCAGCACTTTCACAGTGTAATTATCATGAACACACCCTGAAAAATCTGTCCTTTGAACTATCATGGCAGGTCCCTAGGGCTGGGTTTTGCTGGCACCCCAGCTTTTGGCAAGGCCAAGTCGGATGGGTGCTGGGACAGGCTGCTCCTCCTGCATGTCCTGCCTGTTCCTGCCTCCTTTTTCAACCTGTCCCAAGTCTCCAAACAGCCAGACACAAGTGGTGGGAGGTAGCTAAATGTCTCTTGGGGATAAACAGCTCTGACAGCTTGCTGCCTGGATGCTGGATGCTGGTGGTGGTGCTGGGCAGCAGGAGCATTTCAGGACAAGGAATGTGCAGGTCATATGTGGGCAGTACCTACGTATTGCAGATGCCAGAGGAATGTGAATGAATGGTAGAATATTTTTCTTCGTTAATCTGAACATAGAAGTCTTTCAGTGATTCAGTTTTCTCAGAAAGAGGAAATTGGTTTGATAAATCATAGCTTGGTTGTTTGCAATGTCAAGAGATGTAGGAGGTACTGCTTTGTGTATATGTGATCAGTTTAATGCAGCAGACCTACACATCTACATCCAGCTGCAAAAATCACATCAGTGCTGTTGCTAATCACCTGCAAACAAACATTTCCTGAAAGCTTTACATAACAGACTGTGCTATAGGGACATCGTGATTTCTTTTCTGAACAAGACACTGAACCATTGATATCCTTTAACTGATGTGCTCAAATGTGCTGGTCCAGATTGTAGATTAACTGCCCTCAATGTTTCAGTCCAAGGCTCAAACAAATTTCTCTCATTTCACTACAGTTTCAACAGCTGAGTTACATAACATTAAACAAAACCTGGCATAGACACATTAAAAACGGACCATGCCTTTCTTCTAGTGAGGTGGTAACTTACAATTAGATAGCAAATGTCTATGTTCTGGGAGATGGATTTGGGGAAAGAAACACTAATTTCTTATAAGAATCTTAGTCACAGATGAAGACTCCATTTTCTTTAGCACATAACTTTATATTTAAGAGTATGCTTCTGTCCACTTGGGTGTATATTAAATAAGACAGTTTTCTTAATTAGGAAATAAGACATAGTTCTTATAAGTAAGTCCATTTTGCACTTTTCTTATTTGTGTCTGTGTGCAAAACAACCTGTTAACCGGTCTGCTTATAAAATCTGTTTAATATTAAGGACTCTCTACCTTATTCTATATCACATTGCAAATTCTGTTCTCATTGTTGTGCATGCCTGTGACCTTTTGCCTCCAGATTCAGTTGAAGTCCCCTGGGAGGTGACAGAAAAGGAAAAAAAAAACCAAAAAAACTTGGCCAGATATACCAGTGGAGGGTCATTAAATCCTGGTGATCAGCTATTCAATTACAGTCCATTTAATCATACAGCAGCAAAATAATTGGCAATGGCTCAAGGTAAACTAATTATTCCAATCTGAAACTCAGCAGGGTAACAAGTAATCTGTGGATGAGGTGGTGATAGATTTTGAACATCTGACAGGTCTGATCTGGAAGGCTCCTGACAAGGAGACTAATGAAAATCCAGGAAGGATTCTCTTTTCAGCCATGTCAAAAAATGAGGAAAGAAATGGGAGCAGAAAAATAACTGCTGGAAGGAGACGAAAAGAGCACTTTCAGGAGGAAAAGAGGAGAGGAAGGAAGGTGGACCCTTTAAAAGCCTCTAATCTAAACTTTAAGATTACTTGGCCACAAGGCCACAGATGTGGGCTAATATGTACAGTTTGCCCCCTTTTTTGTTGGTGTTTTTCTCCCCTCTGCATTTCTTGCATCAGCCAAAAAGTAATTAGGCTTTCTGGAAATCATGTGTGTCCTGGGAAAACCATGTGGTAGGCTCAGAGAACTCCTGGACTTGCAACTGAGGGAAGGAATTATCTGGAACATGCTGGGTGTCAGCACTGGTCCTGGAGGGTGGCCAGTGAAAGTTTTGCCACAAAGATTGTAGCATGTCCAAGAGACAGAGGCAGAGCCTGGAGTGGCAGCAGTGTTGACACTGGGACTCAAAAGATAGTATTTGGGTCATCATCTGTAGGTTAGAGACAGCACAGACTTTTCCTCTTTTTCAGGTAAGACCAACAGTGCTGTCTGATGAGACCCTAATCAGCTCCACTGCACTGTAGGGCAGTAAATATAATTCACTACAGGGAAAACATACAAGTTAGTTGGGTACTGTTCTGGTACAGGGTGGAAATTCAGATGTTCCTCAGTAAGACCTCAGAAGTCAGGAGACATGCCAAAATGTTTGAGGGAGAGTTTTGAAAGCAGAATTTCCTGGGATGGATGTACAAATCTTGCCTACTCTTCCCATGTGGTAGCACAAAAGCTCGCCAAAATGCAGAGAGGAATGTACCAAAACAACAGAGCAATAAAGTAGAAATTATTCAAGTGGGAGCTGTGAAGAAGTTATCACATCTTGCTCTGTAAGGCATAACCTGGTGAATAGCTGCAAATACCAGAAATTACAACAAAATTTTATCATTAAGAAAAAGTGGTTTTCCAATGCCCCTGAAACAGAAGTCAATAGCTAATGCCAGAAGCCAAAGCTCAAACATTATGAACAAATAACTCAGAATAAAAAATTCAGTGTTTTGGGGAAAAAACCCTCTCTCTCTACAGCAACTACTGTGATCTTTACTGGAGGGGGACAGGGCTGGCAGAGATAGAAGAAAAAGAGAAATAAAGCATAAGCTGAAGGGATGAACTATGTACAAGTGTTTATTAAAGTCATCACGAGAGATGTGGGACAGCTTTGTAATCGGACTACTTGTTTCTTATTCATTGCAATTCTTCTGCAGAAACCAAAGAGGATCATAAAAATGACATAAAGGTCCAGGTCGGAAGGGGACTTCAAACTTCCAGGGAAAGCAGTGCCTTAGATTAGGCTCTCCAACTCCTGTTGAACTGAGTCAATACTTTCATCAAGAACAGTACACCACTTTTCTGGCTCCCATAGCTAATTACTCTCAGGGTGCTTTTTTTTCCCGTTGAAATTGGGGAAGATATCTGTAGATGTCCAATTTGTGGAAATGGTCCTTAAATCAACTTTTCTCCACTTTTGGTAGTTTCACATTTGTTTGTCATTGCTTATCAGTGTAGAGACTTGGGGGCTGATCTCACCCATGAAGACTGATGTGAAGGCAGCACTGAGTCCTTTTGTCTTTCTAGTTAACTGTCCTCCCCCTTCAGCAGCACACCTACAACTTCCACTTTGTAACATACCAGTAACTGCTTTTTTTGCTGCTTGACATTGTTTGCTAATGTAAGCTCTGGATAAATTTTTACTTTCCTAACCACATTTCTTCTTGCAGGAGCAATATTTCTGTATTTCTTTGTGGAATTCTCATCTTTTCTGTCTCATATCTCTCTTTTGTGTTGGAGCTCTTCCAGTGGCTCACTGTTTACCAGGCTGTCTTCTTGTTAGTACTGGTCCTTTTTCTGATGAAAGGTGTAGATAATTTTTATGCTTTGAAAGTGTCTCTGAAAATCTTCCAGTACTCTCTAGTTCCTTTGCCCTCCAAGGCAGCCTCCCATGGGATCTCTCCTAACACTTCCATGAGGAAGCTAGCATCAGCCTTCAGGGTCTTTATTCTGCTACTGGTCTTCCTCAAGCTTCCTTTGCACCTTATGCTTCACAATCTTACAGTCACTATAGGCAAAGCTGCCCAAAAGTCTTCATTATTGGTAAATATAATATCCAGAAAAGCACTGAGGACACCCTCTGTCCTAAGCACAGAAATATAGATGTCTTCTGCACCCCTGTGTTGTTTCCCCAGCAAATACTGGGGTAGCTGAAGGATGGATAGCAGCTTCCATTTGCCACTTCAGTGAACTGCTGATAATTAGATGAAGCCTCTTCTGACAAAGGGGTGGTTTTCTTGCAAAAGGCATGAGCAGAGAGCCTGTCCTGGATGCCTGTGCAGGGTTTGCTGTGGATGCTATTTCTCTAGTAAGTTGAGGTAGAGAAAAAAAGAACTAGAGGTGTTTCCGAAACATGATCATTCATACCTAAGACAGGCCTGATGCAAATGTATGGCTGCAGGTGAACACTTGAGACTCCAAAACATACAGGAGGAAAAGATCCTTTTCACTGACAAGTAGGATAGGGATAGAACTATGAACCAAAGTCAACTGCTGAAGGAACACAGAAGGCCTTTTAATTGTCATTTACTCCGCATCAGGCGCAGAAAGAGACAACGGAAGCTGACTGAACTTGCCTTCTAAGCATAGTTACAGCCCAGCTGCACTGCCCCCATGACAAAAAAGGAGCTGAGGACATCAATATAATTTGGCTGCCAGTGAACCTCACCTCTGTTTGACCCTTCCTACCATTTCACCAACTTTGATGATGGCAGAGAAAGAGCCTGTAGCTAAAATGTGCTCACAAACTCAACTTGTTCTCCTGCAGCAGAACTGCCAATTCGGGTGTTACCACCCTCTATTTCCTAAAAAACACTGTTAGGAGATTGAACTAAGCAGGAATTCTGCTGGAACAACAGAAAGCCCTCTGTTATTTGTATTGCAGCAGCAGCTAAGGGCTCAGATGGAGCTCTCTGCCCATTCTCAGCTGGTAAACCCCGTGTCCCAGAAAAGCAGACTATGAGAGTGGTGTTGTGGAGGACCTGCTCTGTCACAGGGGCAAGTGCACATGGAGCTCTGAGGTTTGGGAGATCAGTGAATGCAAGCAATGAGACCTTATCCAGCAGCCTGAATCAAAACCTGGTTTTGATGGATTCCCCCAACCTGCCTTTTCTTCTTTTTCACACCTGCATGTTGTTCTGAGAACAAACTTGGCTTCCAGTAGCAAACTACTGAGTCAGTCACTTGATCCCTTAAACTGCCAATTCTCAGTACTTATTCAATATTTAATACCAGTATTTGACATTATGTTTCCTAGAGTTGTTACTTTTGTTTACCTTGGTGGTGGAGTATTAACTAAATTAATGTCTGTTAAATGAACAATTAAAAAAATATTTTAAAGAGTCTTTTAAGAAGAAAGTATTATTTGTCTTTTTGGCAATTTTATCAAGTATGCAATCATGTATACATTAAATCAATAGCATTAACACCCAATATATTTTTTATTTACTAAGAATGTTATAAATTCTGTCATACTACAGATCTGAAAAAAACTGTTGTTAACCAGCACGGATAATATCAGTGAAACAGAACTAATTGTAGAGAATTAGAATAATTATTGGGAGTAGAGCTAATAATAATAGAATAAGAATTAGTATCAGATGTAATTCTTAATGATAAGGAAAACAATTGCAGAGGAAGACACTTGAATATGCTATATAACCTCTCCCAAAAACCTCAGTAGCACTTCAAGAAACACGTAAGGAGTACATTGATCAGAATGCATCCCACTGAGGGATGTAAAAAGTTGTTGATGTTTTACCAATATCAGTAACTGAATTTATAACGGATAAACAGGAAATAGGCAAAAATTGTTTATCCAATGTATGGGTACAGCTCAAGCAACCTATGACTATGAAAGTCAGGAAAAATCCAATGGCCAGAAAAGGTCTTATTTATGACCAAGTGGACTTCACTTATCTACTTACTTGTCAGGGAGACAGAAAAAGATATTTGAGTACCACATGTAGACTTGTTTAAACAGCACAGATGAGAGATGAGCTATAACTGCCTATCAATGATTTTATCCCTACAGAAGGATAAATGCCTCGATACTTTTTTTGCTAAGAGACTATTTGAACTGCATATTCTGGGGTTCAGAAAGAAAAGTCTTCTACCAAATATGACTTCCATTGAACTAAAAGTATTATTTGGATCACACTCGTGTAATTTAATATTCCCGTGGAATTCAATTACACTCCTGTGTAATTTAATACAGCAGTGTTAAAATGGTTTTGGTAAAAAAATAAAAAAAAACAACAGAAAAACAACCACTAATTTAATACTACTTCTTGTTCTCTTTGCACCCATTAGAAGTTTTTGTTAGGAAAGAAACTGGCTCAAGAGACTTTCTATGAAGATTGGTCTGTGTGGGATTAGACGCAGACAGTCAGCTGCCTTTTGCCATCCTGGAAATGAAAGAGCAAATGGGTTATATTTTACTTCTCATAAGAAGTAAAGTGGTAATCACAAATTCTTTCTCCTGACAAAGTATGGAAAGCAGAGTCAACTAAATAAATGTATGACTGTGCAACTGAATTTATTAGATCTTATATAGTCCCAATGGGCTTTCGTACTGGCCTTTCTATTAAAGCATTTAAGTTTTGCACTGAATATTCATAAGTTATTGAACGCCATGCATAAACTGAGCCAACAGTGAAACAGAACATCAGGAAGCGATACAATTTAGAAATAATATTATTTCATTACATTTGATTAACATAGGCTATTTTACCTATGTCAATATTCATAATAGCCAGACTTTGTACATATTTGGAATACAGACATTAGTATAATATATGAACTAGAAAAATCAGACTTAAACTAAGAAATAAACCATAACCTCACTTAAGAGTATTATAAGTTAAATTCTTAAATTTTCTATAAGCACCCTGAAGGAGAAAAGTAAAATTTCCAGAATGTTAAGCTTCAGGAAAAAGATCACCAGCTTTTAAAAATATATACATATACTACCATCGTAAGTTTTTTTAAAGTTAATAGCAAACTAAATTGAAGTCTCCTAAAATAATCCTGTTGGCACTAGGATTGTTTAAACCGAGGATGTTGAAGACAAAAAGAAGCTGAGCTGTCATAGTCACCTGACAGTGACTGTGACAGGCAGACGTTTCTGGAGCTTCGATGCCATCTCCTGGATGGGTAAAAAGAGTGCAGTGATCCTGACACATCCAAGAAGCATTTTTCCATTTCCACGGGGAAATATGAGGATAGCGTGCCCCTACAACTGCTGGCAACTAACAAAGTAACTGCAGAATTAGAAAACAAATCCTTTTTAGGACTGGACAGCCCTCTAGGGAGTGAAAGAAAGAGGAATAAAAGATGTAAAACAGTAAACCAACACCTTCCATGCAAAGAGGGAATAACCATTTCAAGAAAAACGAAAGTGGACACTAAATTCACAGCTTTTGAAGAAGTTTCTCCAGCAAGACTCCTTTCAAGACAGTAACCTCTCAGTCTGGGTTCTAAAGTTAGTTCTCTCCTTTTCCTCCTGCTGGATATTTAGAGTGTCTTCTGCAATGCTGGAAATCTCTGATGAGATCTCAGCACTGCTTGAGCCATGGCAACCAGCTGCAGCAATTCTGCCTGGCTGATGTGCTGACTAGCTGAAGCAAAAAACTCTTGTGTTTCCATATATGGGACCATGTGCTCTGTCCTGTTCTCAGCAGGTGTGAGTGATTTGCTCCATATGAGTGCACTGGGTGGCACGTTTACGCAGAAAAGGATGTAATTCACGTGAACAGTCTGTCTCTGGTGCTTCACCTGGAAATATAAAAGCCCTGTCTCTTTTAAGAAGCAGCACTGCCGAAGTTTATGGCCAGTTTAGCTTTTCTGTCTCTCACCATGAGGTGCTGTTGAACATGTACTAGTTTTGCTCTCTTATCAGCTTCATTCTAAGTGTACACATCCAGGGAAGCAGAATCCTTTCAGTTTCTCATCTTACAGCAGCCATGCACCAACATTGATCAGGAGAAAGAATAACTTTCAACTCCTGAAAATCTTTTACTTTCTCTTCTCAGTGCCAATTAACCTGGAGAGCACGGCCTCTCCATTGCATCTCACCGAAGCTTGGTTAAAGTCTCCTTTGCCTGATCTTTGATGTTTGCCCTTTATGCTCAACTTGAATGAGTTTATGCTCAGCTTTTAAAGTTCTTATCTCAAGCAAATTACCTCTTTCAGGCCTTTTGCATGCCTAATAATCTTATTTGTGTGTGACAATTGTAGCAAAATTGAAGTTTCACTGTAACCACCAGTATGCAAGACTTGCAAGTAACCTGACATACAAGTGAATGCTGCATAAATTCTGAAACAGAATTGCTGCTTTTTTGGTCCTCTACTTGATCTCAGAAAACACCATTTAGGCAAGAAAGTATGAAGGCAAACCCAGCAAAACCAATCAAAATTGATTTCCCCCTTCACTGAACCTGTCCTCTGACAAACAATTAGTGGATTACTTATTTCTCGTTCTCACTGATGGTAACTTAATTTCCTCTTTCATTTTGATTTAAAAAAAAAGTATAATGAAGCTAATTTTTAAGTCACTGCGCTTCACAGAGAGGACAGAACCACAGAGAGGACAGAACCACAGATAGCTAAAATCAAAACCATTAGCTGATCATTTACTTTGGGCAGGATTAGTAGGCAGGCCTTTTTACTCCCAGTCAGACACCCTACCCACTCCTCTGAACCATGTCTTAAGCTTGCAGTTGGAAACCCAGGAACACTGAGGTAGAAGAAAAAATTTCAATCAGCTGGGAGCAAAGAAGCAAAAGCATGCTACTAAATCCTAAGGAAATCAGCCCTCTATTTTATTCATATTTAATTTTATGGGTAGCCATGTGAAATCAGAGCCAAACTTGGTATCCTCATGAGTACTGCAATCCTTCTCTGCAGTGCAGAGATGGAACAGGTGTAATGGGAAAGGGCATATGAATTAAAGGTGACATACCCTTGCCTCAGTTAGCACTAGAAAAGGCATCGCCTGAGGAGTTCAGTAGTGACCAAGCCCTAAATGTGAAATAGGCAGTTGGACAGGTAAATCCATCTGTGGGCTTGGTGGATTTTGCAGTATTCAGTTTGGTAACAGCATCCTCGGAACATGGTATTTTGCAGGCACCTGGTATTAGCACTAGCTACCATATGCACAGTAATCCTGGTGATAAGATGGACATCAGGAATACACACCATACTCACAAAAGATGTGGCACTGAAGTGTGCAGTGCAATCTCTAACACTGGAGTGACACTTATGGCTTTGGGAGACAGGGAAGGCCCCTTTGAGCTAATAGACTTACCTAAAAGCTGAACTTTCCCCACCAAGTCTGGCAGGTGGAGGGAACAATCTGTTCATCTGTTATGCATTCCAACCTTTCGCAACTCTCTAATTATTCCATCTGCCATCGTTGAATTGTTTGCTGAACCTTGAAATTGGGCTAGTAAGTAGTGCTCAACTGGACTGCGTACTGCAGTCAGCTAAGGATCTGTGCAGATCACTCTTAAACATAGCACCCTGCATGCTTCTCAGCCACCTAATGAAGCAAGGCAGTGCTTCCCAGCCAGCCTGCTGCCCCATTAGCATTCAAAAACTTGCTGTGGCAGTTGTGCGCAAATGCCTGTGAACGCCTTGCTAAAAAATGACACTGACAATGTACAAGGGAAGGTAGAAGACTCTGTGTGTGTGTGTGTGTGTGTGTGTATGTGTGTGTGTGTGTGTGTATGTGTGTGTGTGTGTGTGTATGTGTATCCACCTGTAGTTTAGGGAGTGTCTGAACACAATAACACCACATAGCCCAAGTCACCTGAAGCAATACAAAACCTATGCTTGCCAGCAGAGTTTAGGTTGCACCACCTTCCATTACACTAATATAAAAATAATCTCGAGTGCAAAGAGCCATTACAAAATTTTGGATGTTCTGCTCATATCCTTTGCAACCAGAAGCAGTATCCATTTAACTCAATGTCATCTTAGAAATAATTATCAGCACTAGCATAAATGGGGATCAGTAACATTGAGGTATAGCAAGTAAGAAGCTGACTGTAGGAAGAATAGGAAGAGGAGGCCCAGGGAGATCTGCAGTGACACAGAGGATCATTAGTTTGGGAATAAGTTATTTGCGAAACTCTTAGGGGACTCACTGGAAATTTCCTTTAATGACAGTGTTGCAAAATGTGGAAATACCTTGCAGAACCTTAGTGTATTAGCTCAAAGTTTAGTGTCCACATGGAAAAAGATGGGCCTCTGAGAAACTGGAAGAAGGTGTATAAATGTAAGCAGTATAGACTCCAAACTTATCCCTTCAGCAGCAAGAGCCAGAATTTCTGCTCTAATCTGGAGATCAGTGGTTGAAAACTGCCAAAAGAGACAGGCAAGTGTGTGTAACTGGTCCTAATGTATCTATGTGCCACTAATAAGAGAGTGCTGTGAGACGGAAAAAGTCAAGTGATTTCACAGGGAAGGTGCAAAGCAAGATCCAGAATCATGCAACGTAGGCTCCATCTCAAGTCCAAGGAAGATTAAATCAATTTAGAATGGATGGAGAGAATGAAACTAAAATAATCATATGAAAGAAGGCAAAATTACGTAAGTTTGGTATATTTAGTCTCACAAAGTGATAGCCAAGAGTAGCACAATTACTGTGCACGAATACAAATGAATGCTGAAAACCTGAGTGGTCATGCTGGCCCAAGACCAAAGAGGTTTAAACTGATCCCAAACACATTCTACTGGGGAGAGGATGACATTCAGTATCAGAAGAGGGAATTTCTGACTCATCATAATTCATTGCTCATAAGGACATAAAGGACTAAAATACCCTTAACCAAACAACAACAACAACAAAACTCCTCACTTTAATTTGTTTAAAGATTTGTTTCTAGGAAATAGGGACTCCTGTTTGATCTTATGGCCCTGTCTCATATTCCTTCATTTGACATTTGAGCTAGAGCACCATGTATGGCCACAGAACTAGAGTGTTCCTGCCATGGTCGAGTTTCTGATCTGTAGCTCTGGTTCTCCTGCGGGACTTCATCCACTCTGGCACCAGCTGCAAGGGAAAGGCCAGTAGGGTGATTTCTGCATGGTGCCAGGGGTTAAACAGATGTGGACCAGCCTGGGTTGCTCAGGGTCCCAGACAGCCTGGCTTTGAACACTTTCAGGGATGGGGCATCCATAGCTTCTCTAGTCAGCCTTTTCTAGTGCCTCACTACCATTTAAGTTAAGAATTGCTTCCTAAAATCTAATTTAAACCTGTCCTCTTTCAGTTTAAAGCCATTCCCCCTTGTTTTGTCACCACATGCCCTTGTAAAAAGTCCTTCTCCAGCTCTGTTGTAGCCCCTTCAGGTATTGGAAAGTGCTCAAAGGTCTCCCCAGAGCCTTCACTTCTCCAGGCTGAATAATCCCAACTTTCTCAGCCAGCCTCCATAGCAGAGGTGCTCCAGCTTTCTGAGCATCTTTGTGGACTCTTCTGGACCAGCTCTAACAGGTCCACATCTTTCCTGTGCTGGGGAGTCCAGAACTGGATGCAGTACTCCAGTGGGATCTCATGAGGGCAGGGCAGAGGGGGAGAATCCCCTCCCTTAACCTGCTTCCTGTACTGCTTTGGATGCAGCCCAGGGTGTAGTTGGCCTTGTGGGCTGCCAGCACACACTGCTGGCTCATGTCAATCTTTATGTCCACCAGAAGACCCCCAAGTTCCTTCCAAGGCCACTAGATTGGAAGGCATGATCTGCCATGCAGGCTGTCTTGTATCACCTCCTTGTCTTCCATGTGCCTTAACATTGTTTCCATAAGGGTCTGCTCCATGATCTCCCCAGGCACAGAGGTGAGGCTCACTTGCCTATAGCTCCCTGGATCTTCCTTTCTTCCCTCTTTAAAGACAGGAGTGACGTTTCTTTCCTTCCAGACACCCCGGACTTCCCCTGACTGCCATGGCTTTTCAAATATGATGGAGAGAGGCTTGTCAACAACATCAGCCAGTTCCCTCAGGACCTGGGGTGCATCTCATCAGGCCCCACAGACCTGTGCCTGTTTTCTTTTATTTTCTCTCATATCCAGGGTACAGGGAGGTGGGTAAAGGTGATCCCCACTGCTCAGCATCCATCAGGGCTCATTTGGGCACTGTGTCCTGTTTGGAGTCCCAGGCAGGAGACACTGACAGACCAGAAGAGCTCAGGGGAGGCCACTGGGACAGTGGGATTGAAATAATCACCCTGAGAGGAGGGTCTGTGGGGCTGGGGCTGGTTCAACACGGAACAGAGATGGGTTTGGGGCACTTCACAGCACTGTCTTGTGCCTATAGGGATGAGATCAAAGGGGTGTGGCCGTGCTCTTCCCAGTGAAGTACAACTCCTTGGCAGGAGGGCAAGAGACACTGACATCAGCAGAGAGTAGAGAGGTTCACCACAAGATTACAACGGGAAAAAATGAGAACAATTATGCACTACAGCAGGAGCCAGAAGAGGATATGGATCTTTGGAGGTTTTCAAACTCTGGCTGGACAAATGTCTGAGCATCAGAGTCTGATTTCATTCTTGAATTCATTCTTTTACTCCAAGCAGAATTTTGGGGTAGAAGCCATCAATGTCCATGCAAACTACAGTACTTTTGTGGTCTCTGTGACCTAGGAGTTCATATTGTTTTACATAAGGCTTTATGAGGACAGAGTAGCTACACATAGAAGTGAATTCCTGCTGAATCCAGAGGGCTTACTCCCCAGCTGTCAGGTTACACATATGCTAGGAAAGCAACACACTGTAGCAGCTACATTACTCCACAGCAGATGGCCTGTACAAGCTATGAACACTGTGACAAACATCTCAGAGCACAGAGTACTGTCCTCTTCTATCTGCCAGTCAGTATAAAGGGAAAAGTGTTGGAAAGTGCATGCTCAAAATCAAGTAATGGTCAGGTCTTAACAGAGAAATCTATTTTGGTGGAAATGATTAGTCTGTGCATGTAACTGTACAACTCAAGGCAAATTTGTTTACATGAGTTTTAACTGCATTTTGATTAAATTAAAATACTTTCAGATAACCACAGTGATGACTGTAACCTGTTTAATGACTCATATAAAAATAAACTGATCTAATTTATTCATAGTAGGCCCAGCTAGACCTGTAGGATTTGATTCATTACTTTTCAGATAAATATTATTCTTGGAATTGATGTTCCAAATTAATTGCTGGTGATTTCTGATGTCATTTCCATGGGAGCTTTTCATGGTGCACTCACCAATCCATTCTGCAACTGCTCGGTCCCACCGTGAAGGTGGGAAGACCCACCCTCTGACAAGTGTCAAATCACTGGAATAGAAATGGGCTTCCCTGACTGCCTGCCTTATTTGCCATTCTGATGTCTCATGCAATAATTCATCTTGTTTTGGAAATATTCAGGTGTCTGGCCTTTCCACAGCAGCTCTGTAGAACTACAAAGGACAATAGACAGCTACTGGCTTCCATTTGTCCTTGTTATCACAGGACAGGTGAGGACAAAGACAGGACAGAAACTCAAACAAAGCCTCAATATTAGAATAGTTGGCAAAGAGTCTGCAACATTGTAAAACCCCCTTACAGCCACAAGAGCCATCCCTGCAAACAGACACAGACATCAGATAACTGTCTTCAGAGGCACACATTGGCAAGTGTCAAACTTCAATAATTTTTATTGCCTCCCCTTTCAGCTGTCCAGCAGGCCAAAGAAACCAGTGATTAAGTAATGGAACTTTTCGTGGATAAAAAGACTTTTGCATTTCCATATACAGTCTCTTGAAGAACACAGCATCCAATATCTAATTGACAAATAGTTCCTGCACACAGGGATTTACAGAGTTTAATTCCAGTGCTGATCTATAGTTATGTTCAGGGCTTTGACACTGACGGGATAAGCTTCCAGAGTCATGGCTGAGCCATGGCTGTTAAAAGCCTGGAAGATAACCTCAGCTTTTAAGTGCTTAGGACAAGAAGCAGTATGCAGTCTTGTACTCAAGTTCAAGTCCCGTTTGGCCTTTCTGGGCAAACTTCATATCCTTCAGCAGCAAAATGACACTGATATGACTGTAAGAGAGCCTGTAAACAAATAAAATGATATATGAAGAGGTTAGATTCCAATTGCAGACAGTGTTAGCGTGAAGCTGGACTGTCAGCAGCAATGCTCCAGGAATAGCTTTCAGAGGCAGCGTGTCTTGCAGCCACTCCCTGAACTGAGATTCCTCTCCTCACCCCTCATCCCTTGCTTCCTAAATAAATGATGTAAAATTAATTAACAGTGATTTCAAATAAGTAAGTTCAAGTACTCGCTGTAGTTACTGCACCTAAATTCTTTGTATAGGGAAAATAAATTAAAATAGAAGGTTTTGCAACCGAATGAAAACATTTATTCTATGTTCAAGGAAAATTTACAGAATAGAGTAAGCCGTAAGTAAATTTTTTGTGGGTTTCTCCATGCCTGGTACTGATTTTACTGATGGGAAACATCACCTAAATATTCCTAATACAATTACTACACCCACATAATCAGCATAATAAATATATAAGCGTGTCAAGATGATAGTCTAATGCACTTGTCATGCTGTTATTTTATAGTGAATTCCCAGTGTTCTTGGCAGTTGTTTGAGTGCCAATCAGGCTAAAAGGTTAACAACAGAAAAGCAATTGCTTTCAAAATAAAAGACCTCAAGTTGAACCCCTGCATAAAAGAAATCTCAGTGCCTTTTTATCACTAAAGGCTGGGTTTCATTTTGATCTCACATTAGCTTTCTGTCAGTGTGTGTGAACTACAGGTGCTTCTGTGTAGACTCCAGTGCTAACATGCATGGTGTCCAAGTACTGATGGAAACTCTAACAAGAATTTCCATGCTTTTGAGCATGCTGCTGAAAATGCACACAATGACTTCCCCTATCCAAGGGAGTAGCACTGCTTCAGAGTGAGATTTCTCCAAGTCTGAAGGCTCCAGTTGCTTTTTATGACTCTTTTCTTTGAGATCATGAGGTGTGCAGATATGAGAGAGCACTTAAATCCAATGAAAAGTAAGATCCAGACCCTCTTCTACCTGCAGCTGGTAGTGGCTGAAGTGGTTACAACTACCTTGCTGCATGTTACCACTGCCCCCAGGGTCACTGTCTAATACCTCACTGTCTAATTAGCTGATTACCCTGGGCAGCTGCTCTTTACTATTGTGACAAATGGTGTGAAGCTGCACAATAAATGAGGACGACTGTGAAAGGGTGGCAGCAGTTTCATACCTCAAGTAAACCCCCAAATTATTTCTGTAGCAAAAGAAATAATGCTGCCAACTGCAGACAGATAAACCTCCTGAGAGCACACAGAATTAGATTAAGGGTGAATTAATTTACACTGTACCAATTACTGCAAACTGGAATCTAAGTACTGGTTTCATTTAGTTACGCCCCAACCTCTCTCAGTGAGTTTTTAAAGGGGCTTAGGTACTTTGATTCAACCTGGCAGTGCACAGGAGAAAACAACAAAATTCTCAGGTTGAATGACAAACTTTTACTTGCAAACTTTAAAACACTGAGGTAGAATTAGGCACCAGGCAAATTTTACAGCAACATCCAGTCAAAGTAAGGCACTTCACAAATTAGCAACTCTAGCCCATACAACTTTAAGTTACCCAAATTTTGAGATAAAGAAGTTAGGAGAAGAAAAAGACACACATTACCAGTGTGTGCTTCATTTGATCCAAAGCCCCTCTAGACTGTGCTGCCCATCTAGACCCCTTCTACGCATCTACCTGTGTAACAACTCTTCCTATTTGCCCCAGTGTTTGCCAGAGAAACCATGGAAACTTTTACCAAAAGTAGGCAAACTGTAATAATATGCAATAGGGCCTTCTTTTGTGGCTAAAGAGGTGAAACGTACATAAAATCTGAGGTGACAACACACAGATATGTACTCACTGATACTGTTATGCACAGTGAGTTCTGTAATAGCCAGGGTTTTTGAAGCCAGGAGTGCGTTTACAGCTTTGAACAGAAATGTGTAGAAAAAAGTTTCTAGGAATCACGGACAACCAGAAAGAGCTGAGGAGGACAAAGCCATGGCAAGCATGAAGCTGGAAAAACTGCAGCAGGGAGATCAAGTTACTTCAAAACAGCAGTTCTGAAAAATCAAAAGTAATTGTATGCATTTGCCACCAAAATGTCTTTTCAACTCTTGGGTCTTATTCAACCCAAGTTTTTTTATTTGCATAGAAGAGGTTTCTGTGCCCACTGAGACAGCATAGAAACCGCTGTAAATGAAGTTAGTAACTGTGATACTCTAGTCTGAACACAGGACAATTATCCAAAGTACTTCAGATGCAGAATGAAAAAAAAACACGCAATGGCTGTGAAGGAGACGCACTATGAAACTAGATATTGAGAATAATGGGGGGGAAAAAAACCTAACCTTTAATTCTGCAACTGCAAGACCAGGAGAGTCAAGAACTGCCAGATTTTATGGAGCTGAATGGGCTCAGGGAGAGGAAATACCAAGAATTTGTTTATTTATTATATTCCCCATACAATGAGTTGTTCCTGGAACACTCAGAGGGGGAAAAAAAAATCACAACTTTTTTTTCTTTCTCCTTTTTTTTTTTTCTTCTCCCTCATTCTATTTCAAAGTTCAAATAAATCATCAGGAAAACTTCATCCTTAGCAGTCACAGCCTTTGGAGTTGAGTCCCAGTATTTCTGAGGCTTTTACAAGCCCTCACAGCAGAGCTAAACAGCCATGGAGTAAATGAACCCTCACCGCACCACGGGCAGAACTGCTTCACACTCTACACAGCAACCACAAAAAGCAGAATGCACAGTTTACATTTAACATATTCTGAGCTGAAAAGGGTAGTGAAACTGACACTCAGCAGGAGGTACTTTTATTTGCATGTGAAGATCAGCTCTTACATATCTGGACCTCTGAATGAAAAGTTTGAAAACATGCCTTTTATCTGCCACGAACAGAATTAGATCTGGTATCTGGCAACACTGAAAGTGAACAAACAGCATATTTTAAGTTGTAACTATTCATGCAAAAGACAGCCAGGAGTATTTCATATCTCTCTCTCTCTCTTTTTTTTTTTTAAATGGCTCACCATGCAATGCAAGCAAGTTATTCTGCAATGCCAAGAATGCTGGATTCCTACTAGCAACAGTCAGCAGTTTCTTTTTGGTTGTGAAAGCCATAAGAGGCTCTGGCTGTCTGGCAGCTGTGTCAGAGCCCGAGGCGGACGCTGACAGCAGCAGCACCTCCAGCTCTGTGTGTACGTGTAACGTGTACCCATTCCCACAGCCCCGCAGGGAGAGGGGTCTCCCACTTTCCCTTTGCCTGCTGGCCCCTGCTCTGCCACGCTGCTGGGAGGAAATGGTTAGCAAGCCAAGCTTACTATGTTAGAATATGTTTTTTATTACAAACATTAGGCTGATAATGTGGCAGAGCAGAGCTTCTCCAGCCATTACACAATACTAGGAAATTTGGAGTTTAATTACATTACGGTATTAGGCTAGCTTGACATCAGTATCCCCTTTTGCAGAAAGACAGCCTTGTTTACAAAGAAAATGCCTTGATCCCAAACCTGCTGATGGAACAGGTTATAAAAAGATCCCACACCTGCCCTTGGAAGAGGTTGTAAGGGGGAAGATCCCACACCTGCCAATGGAAGAAGCTACAAGGAGGGAGATACCACCTTGCTGATGAGAGAGGCTATAAGGAATGGGGGCAGGGGTCTTTTTTACCAGCATAGCCTCCTCAACTTTATTTGTAGCAGTGCTCTCCCCCTACTGCCTAAGGAGCACCAGGGCAAATAGAGTTTAATAACCCATCAAAAGTCCACACTAACTACTGAAAGACTAAACTACTAAGCTCATCATGAGTGGGCAGCGTTTGCTCGCAGCTCAGAAAGCCAAATGAATCCTGGGCTGCATCCAAAAGAGTGTGGCCAGCATGTCAAGGTAGGTGATTCTCCCCATCTACTCTGCTCTTGTGAGACTTCACCTTGAATGCTGCATCCAGTTCTGCTGTCCCCAACACAGGGAGGACATGGAACTGTTGGAGCAAGTCCAGAGAAGGGCCACAGAGTTGATAAGAGGACTGGACCACCTTCGCTGTGAAGACAGGCTGAGAAAGTTGGAGCTGTTCAGCCTAGAAAAGAGAAGGTTCCATGGAGACCTCATAGCAGCCTCCCAGTACCTGAAGGAGCCACAAGGAAAGCAGAGAGGAACTTTGTGTCCAGAACTGTAGTGATAGGATAGTGAGTAATGGGTACAAATTGAAAGTTAGATATAAGGAATAAATTCTTCACTGTGAGGGTAGTGAAACATTGGAACAGGTTGCTCAGGGATGCTGTGGATGCCTCAACACTGGCAGTGTTCAGTGCCAGGTTGGATAAGACCTTGAGCAACCTGGTCTAGTGGAAAGTGTCCCTGCCCATGGCAGGGGAAGGTTGGGAATAGATGATCTTTAAGGTCCCTTCCAACCTCTTAACATGCTATGATTCTATGAAACCAGCACTGCCAGAGCTGAGGTGCTATAAACATGAATGTGTATTAATACACTTGTGTAACAAGTGATAATCAATTTATCAGCACTGTATGTCTGGGCCCCTCATTTTAAGAAGGACATTTTGGTGCTGGAGCAGGTCCAGAGAAAGGAATGGGACTGGGGAAGGGTCTGGAGCACCTGGAGCGGCTGAGGGAGCTGGAGGAGAGCAGCGGAGGCTCAGCCTGGAGAAAAGGAAGCTCAGGGGTGACCTCTCTCCCTGCAATTCCCTGACGGGAGTGTGGAGTCGGGGCGGTCGGGCTCTGCTCCCAGGGAACAAGGGACAGGATGATAGAAAACGGCCTCAAACTGCACCAGGGGAGGCTTAGTTTGGACATTACGAGGAATTTCTTCACGGAACAGGTTATTAGACACTGGAAGGGGCTGCACAGGGAGGTGGTGGAGTCATCGTCCCTGGAGGTATTTAGGGAAACACTGAACGCGGCGCTCAGCACCAAGGTCTGGGTGACATGGCGGCGTTCGGTCACTGGTCATCGTTTGGACTCGATTCCCTCAGAGCTCTCCAGCCCCGTGACTCTCTATGTTTCCATTCCCGTGTGTCTGTGCGTGTATATTTGTGCACCGCCCCCGGCGCATCCCGCCCTCACACACCACTGCCGCCTGCGCCATTGCGGGCGCCCCGACGGGCGCGTGCGCGTCTCGCCCTCCCGCCGGCACCGCCTCCTTCTCCTCCTCTTTTTCTCCTCCCCTTCCCGGCCTCTTCCAGGGGACGGGACCCGGGGCCCAGAGCGCGGAGATCACCCGCCGCCATGCAGATCACGCTCAAGACCCTCCAGCAGCAAACCTTCCGCATCGACATCGACCCCGAGGAGACGGTGCGGATATTCCTGGGCTCCCTCCACCCCGCCCCGGGACGCGGCGGTGGGGAGGGATGCGGGGATCCGTTCCTTCGCCCCCCGGGGGAAGAGAGGGGGATGGAGCCCTCCGGTGGGGATGGTGGGGCATCAGTGAGAGGATGGGACCGTAGGGGTGGTGCAGTGGAGGATTTCTGGGGGTTCGAGGAGGTGGGGGGAGGGAGGGAGGGAGGGAGGTGTGAGCGCAGCAGGGGGTGATGCGGAATCCCCTTTACCTCGGGATGCGGCTGGGTGAGGGTGACTTCCCATCGCTCAAGGAAAGGGGCTACCGCGGCCAAAGCCCCTGGCGGAAGGACTTTATCCCTTGTTTTGAAGGAGAACGCCCCGGAGGTGGGAGGTGAGATAGCCCAGGAAGTGGGAAAGGGAGAATGGCCCGGGAGGTGGGAGAAGAAATAAATAAACTCATGTAGAGCTGGGGAGGAGGGGAGCACTACAAATAGCAAAAGTTTTTCCTTTCAGGAATCGAGGTGCCCACACCCATGGATTAGCGGGTAATGGGCACAGATGGTTTATACTGGGAGTACTCGGGTGGGGGAGGGCGGTGCAGCAGAAGGCAAACGTGGTGGTCCTTCGCATGGATTCCCGCCAGGAAAGGAGGTGCTGGGAAAGCTGTGGGGCTTTTCTTGTGGGACAGGAATGTGTGTGCAGGAGAGCAGCTCGTGTTTGCTCCCAGGTGCATCGCAGGTGCGTACGCTGTGCTTGGTGCAGGTGGGTGAGTGCGGGAAGGGTTTGTTGTTTTGTCTCGCAGGGTGAGCTGCAGTGATTAATTAACCTGCAGGTTAATTAGGAGGTGAGGGAGTGCACGGGAGACTGCTGACCTCGGTGGAGCGTCCTGCAGAGGTGTTGGGCCGTGTGGTGGGATTCACAGCAGCGTGAATCTCTCTTTGGTGTGTTTACAGTGACTGTGTGTCTCTCACGATGCTGCGAGCGGGGAGGAGACGTGTTGTGCGCTCAGGTGAATGTTTTCTACCGGCCCACAGGAGCCTACTGAAAAATCCTCAGGGAAATGCAGCGTTCCGTGATAAGAGGAAGGGCCTATAAGTTAGTTGGCAGGGTTGGAAGTTGCCTTGTCATCAGCAGGGATGTTTGCTCTAAGAGCCAAGCCCAGGCACAGTTGTGGCCTTGGTTTGAAAAATTTGAGGAGGCTGGCAGGTGAAGGCTTGCCTGCAGCAGCCTTTCATGTGACAGGTGGGCAGCGAAGCTCTGGAAACTATGGAACATTGTATCTGCTTTTATAAAGTCTGTTTACCCTCTTCCCTTCCCATCTTCAGAAGAAAATAAAGGATGATTGTTAAAGTTGGACTAAGAGCTCATTTGTGCAAGCAGTGTGGCCGAGGGATGTGGCAAATGTCTTGGAGAAGCATGTGTTAGAAACCTTCAAATATTTAAAACATCTGTTCTTCCTGTTACTGAGTAAGGACTCTTCATCTTTTCTCCTGCTCCCTGTATTCACTGAGGTCCTGGGAGGTGAATTCAGGGAGAGGAATGTTGCCAGTCAAAGCCCTCACCAGTTTATGAGGCAGTAGAATGCAATGGCTACAGGTTGGATTGTGGGAAATGAGACTGCACCCTCTGTTTACAAATGTAGATGTTCTGGGAGCTCAGAATAAGAATGCTTCTCATGAGCATAATACTTCAGGTCTTGGCCAGGAATGGATGGTAAGATAGAGGAAATATGGGTAGGATTTGAGGAGAACTTTGTTTTACAGAGGGCAGGACGAAGACTTGACCTGTATGGGTAAAAAAATATATAAAGTTTCCTTGGCATACTTTTTAGAAAATTATGAAGAAATTATTGTTGAAAGTGTTTTGTTACAAAGCATAGAACTTAGTAAAGAAAAGAAAACTTTTGAGCCTTCATCTAGAAACTGAATCTTAAAATTGGAAAATGCTTTGAAATGTGTTAAGTAAGTGTTTCAAAAGTATGTGCTTGGAAGTTCTCAGCTCATTTTTGGAAAATACCAATTTTAGCTAAGTGCTAGTTTTGCTAAGTGCTGAATTTGGAGGGTTTGTATTTGCTGCTTGAGGCTCCGTACATGACTCTGGCTTCTTAGATTAATTTTCTAACATCTTGAAACAAATGTGTTTCGTGGAGTTTAGGAGACATTACTTTTAGTCATTGGACCATGTGTGTATTTCTCACACAGAGGTAGGCTTGTTTACTTGGAGCTGTGCCCTTTACTGTGACAAGGCCAAAATCATGTAGTTGTGATAGACAGAGGAAACCTGTTGCTCCAAAGTTGGATTCTGGTCTAGCAATTTCTCCCCTTATTCTCGATACCACATTAATCTGAAGAGACTTGATGTTACGGTGCAAGGTAGCATTCTAACAAGAGTTTATGCTTGTAACTAAGAGTTGTCATTAACAGTAAGGAATATTTAAACAAACCTTCCAGTGAGAATTTGAAACAACACATTTTCTAATAATTAGTTAGCCTTGTTGTGACTTTTTCTCAAGAAACTGATCTTTTTTCCCTGTTAAATCAGACAGTTGAATTTTAAACTTGCCTTCTATCATGTGACTTAAATTTTGGTTTAGTTGTGTTTTAAAGTATTGGCCAGCTGAGTAGTTTGACTGAACAAAAACTAGACTTGAAGCCATCCTGCTTGCCAAAGTGCTGGGTGAAGACTGTCAAATATTAGGACTGGCTAAAGTAGTTGAAAAGGTTTAGCCTCAGGCCCTGTTAATGGGGAAGGCTTGTCATCAAATGGAGAGATTTTTGCAGGCATGGCTGTTTTTGTTGAGTTTTGGGGGTGCCAGTGTTGCACTTGGGCTCTGTAGAATAGTGGATCTAACCATGGTGATCATTCTGGTGTTCCATTCAGGGTCCTGGGCATTCAAGCTCAACCAGGAAAAATGAAAGTGTGTATCTATCTGCACAAGCTGCTGCTTCTGTTTGTTGAATGTCTGTAATACATTGAGCATTATGTTAGCAGCAGGTAATAAGCCCCGTCTGACACAGATGCAGGCCTGTGTACCCAAATCCCTTGTCTGAGGTGACAGTGATGACCTTGTAGGCTTCTAAATGTAGCAACTCTGTTGTAGTTATCACTATGTTGACATGAAGCAGGCTTTAAAAAAATCTCAACAAACACTATTAACTTCCTTTGGAAATGAAATGCCAGGCAAAAGTAAGTCTGTCCTGTTTGATTTTCAGCTCCCCTCCGCCATTAACCTAAAAACCTGTTTGTCAAAATGCAGAGGGGTGCAAGGAACATTCGGGATGTCAGGAGTCTTTTGGCCAAGTCTCTGTGTCACATAATATAGGCTTTCGCATTTCACTGTTCCACCACAGTGTTTGAACACCCAGGGGAAGCCAGCTTGTTTAATATTATGTCAGCAGAACACTGAGCTGTGGGAATTTGAGCTTCTCTGTGTTCTGGTGCATCCATAATATGTTTATGCTCTATTGTTAAACCTGTTTGTGGGGATTTTTGGATCTTCAGTGCTAGAAGCTCCTGGTCTTTAAGTTTAGAAATTTAGGCTGGACACTACCTGAAGTTCTCTTAAATGTGTGGGGAGTGTGTTCCAGCAAAAATGGAGCGCGATCCAAAGGGTATGTAATAAGGAAGAAGTGAGGTTTGGCAAATACTTCATTTTTTCCCAGATAAAATAGGTATACTGCAAGGAAAAAGATATACTGCTTTCATTTTTCAAAAGGCAATGCAATAACAAAGAATCTCTATTTTCTGGTTTGTAGGGAATATAAAAAACATTTTGGCTTTGTAACAGCAATGAGGTGGTACATATGAGGGAGGAAGGTACTTAATAAGTGCATGGGGGGTGTCTATGGTAAAAGGACAAGTGCTTTAATTCTCTCTAGAGAGTGCAGTCATAAATTTATGGATTAGTACAAACTATAGTCTGAAGGGGTAGGACAAAAGAGAATGCTGTTCATGAACCCACACAATTTTATTAAGTTACATCTGTTTGTATCTATGCTTTATATTGAGAGCTATACTAAAGCATATAGTAAAAAAAGGAGATAAGTATTAAAAGTCTGTGTAATTTTAAGGCATACTTTGCATCAGTTCTTGTTCTGTTAGGACTAGGAAAGATGCATGGATACAAATAATGGGTTCTTGTAAAATATATCAATCATAACTGTAGGCTTCTGTTGAAAAAATCCCTCCTGGTCCAGCAGAATAACAAGGGTTAACACTATTCAGTATGTAAGTGAACAAGCTGTAAGTAGTAGAAGTACTAGTACATTTATTTATCTCATTTTTCTTTTATATAATAGAAGAAGATATAGACATAATAGATTTAATTTTGGTCATTTCAGTTTTGCTGAATATGTCATTTATTGTATTTGTTGGAAAAATTAAATTTACAAAGCAGTTCTGCAAGAATCAGAGACTGTTGCTGGGTGACATAATCAGAGTTGACTTTAAGGCTTGTAACGTATGAAGAAGTATGAACCTACTCCTACTATTTCCTTCCTACATGTCTCAAGACAGGTTAGTCCAGCAACAGTTGTGGATAAGAGAATTGTATGTGTATTTCCCTGAGAGTTTATAATTTTTAGTGGTTAGAGGAAAAGTGCTCTCCTGGTTCCTGTTCAAAATCGAGAAATACCCTTTTGGGTTAAAGATGCCTTTCTGTTTCAAGTCCTGGTATTTTTCTCTAAGTATTCTTTGATTTTAGAGTGAATATTTTTTTGCTCTTCTAGAGGATTGTTATATTGCTCTTGCATCTCTTCAGGATTTTATTGGTGAGTGTTTGTACTTGCACAGTCAGAGGAGGTGTGAAGTTGGAGGGTTTGTACTTGCTGCTTGAGGCTCCGTACATGACTCTGCAAAATCGTAACTTCAGAGATTACCAGAGTAAGAGTATCACAGAGCATTTCCTTTTTCCCTGTTATTTTCATACTTTGCAGACTGTAGCATTTATGAGAGTTGTGTTCTCTGATAATTCATGTTTATTTAATAAACTCTCTGGGGTTATTTTTTGCTACTGCTTTGCTTTGGTAGATATTCCTTTTCCTGCTTCCTGGCTAGAGTTAGAATTTTCAAGCAAGGGAAGTTGTTCTCATTCTTAGCTGAGGAAGACTAGGCTTTCACATGTTCAGGAAAATTTTCCTTGGATTCTATTGAGCATTCTAATATAATTTCCAAAGAACTTTGGGCAGGATGACACTTATTTCTTTAAAATTTAGTAAAGGAAAGGATAAGATAGGATAAATTACTTAATACAACTAAATTATTTTATACATATTAGAGTATGTTTTTACATGTTACCCATTTTTCGTTGCATTGGCTCTGACCATAATTTTACAGCTGTTTCATTTATAATGTTCTTATCCAGTTTAGCTGTCAGGAATGAAAACTTAGCTTTGTACTTACAATAATTTTTCAGTATTATGTGCTCAGCAATCCAGACTTTCTTGGAACATCATTCCCAACATGGCCAAAAGACTGAGAATTTAAATATACAGGTTGTACACACTTAAGGATCGTTCTGTACATACTTGTGTCTTATATTTAAAATCTATTTTACAGGTATGATTGGAAAGCAAGGATATGTGTCCTTCATATGGATAGCAACAGGCTGGAAGGTGTTCCCTTTGAAACTTGGAATATGGAGAGTACTGTTGATTAAAAAGAATTACAGGAGCAGATGATTGTGCTACTGGCTAGCCTCATTGCTGCCCTTGTACATACAGGGGCGTGTTTACCAACAAACCCTTTGAAAATATTTTTGTTGAATTCCTAAAACACAGGAAAATACTTTCCTGAATGAGTATCTACAGGTATAAAATAAAGTGGTGTAAACTTAGAGAGCTGAAGGATGTGGCTGACAGTGTCTTCTCCCACAGAGGTTTGTGTCTTTAGTCACAGCTCCCTTGGATGGAGTGTATTCACTGAAACAAATCACTCTTTAGTTTACAGGACATGGGGATGTGCAGCATGTCTTACCTAGTCCCTATAAGGGACCCAGATTGCTGTTCTTTGCATGCTGCCCTGCATGGAGTGCCAAAAGAACAGGAAAAGGAGAGGAAAGGACTTGCCACTGCCATGAGCACACCCAGCCAGAGTGTTGTCTGTAGGCTGACTACAGACATTCCTCATGTTTTTGTGTCAGGGGCACCTCTCCAACTGGTTTGCCAGTATGCAATAACGGAAAAGGCTTTTTTAAGAAGTGTCTTTTCATAGTTACTTGAAATGTCTTGTCAGTTATCTTCATAATCAAACCACTGTGTTGCTTTTACATTCGTAAATCAGTTTGTGTTGTAGAAATTGGCTGCGTAAAGGTACAGGAGGATTGTTCATGCCAATCAGTGTGACCAGGCAAGACTCCCTTACTTAGAGAATGTCAGATTTCTCCTTAAAACAAGCCTTTGTGGGTTCCTAGGCAGAGCTTTCTGCTTTTCTTGGAGCTTCAGATAGCTGAAAGCTCTGCTTTATGTTGAAATTGTTGTGTTCCTGTGTTAGTACAAAGCTGCATGTGCACAGCTCTTTTAGTCACCATCTTGCATCAGAGAACTGGCTGCTAGCGTCTCCTCTTTTAGGCAGGGCTTAGATCACTTTGGAAATGCAGGATGGAAGTGTGTAGAGGCGAATTCTGAAATCAGAAATTAATGCTGTTGATCTCTGTGCAGTATATAACAGCAACTGCTAGATTTATGAATTTCACCTGGATTTAGATGAGCTCGATTTTTGGAGATTAGACAGACAGAGGTAATTGCCCAGAAAGTAAAATGTCAGAGCTAAATTTGGATTTTTACCTTACCAGTTCCAGACTATTTTTCTTCCAGACAATGCTGCTGCTTTGTATACAAACTCCAGCACAGTAAATACAACTAGTAAATATGGAAGTTTATGAATGCCTTATCCTGTCTGTGAGGTTGTTTTTAAATGTCAGAGTAACTTTAAATGCCTTGTTTAATTGAATACAATTGAGGTTTTTTTTCAGGCACTTAATAAGCTCATAAATCTGACTGGCTTCACAAGACTCTTCCCAATTATCTGTTGGAGCGTGAAGTAGGGCAATAATCTGTTCATGCAACCACCAGTATGGTCTCCTGACTAAATATGAGTGTCCTGTTTAGAAAGGCAATACCAGGGAACAGTAAATGTAGGTTTGTGTCAGAAAAATCTGCTTTTATAATTTGTAAAAGGAAGTAGCTGGAACCAAATGTGTTCTTACCAGTAAAAGTACTGCAAAGCGTTGACTTGTGAGCTGAGTAGTTTCTTTTCCTCTGGAGATTTCAGTAGTAGGCACAACATTTGTTGTTAATTAGTTGCTGATCATGTAGTTCGATTAAGGGTAATAAAACCTGTTGCACTGGTCAGTTTGTTGCTTCATTAGCTGGTTTATTGTCTGACATAACTTCATTGTCCTCACCTGACTTAGAGCAGTGTCTATATGATAGTATAATGTATGGTAAATGTGTTTGCAAGGGCAGTGGGAGGGGAAGACTCAGGAATATTATGCCTAAATTCTAAACAGAAGCGTTCAGACTATTGTATCCTCCCTCAGGGAGAAGGGGGAGAGCAAAGCCTTTTGGGCTGAAAGCATTTTGTCCGTGTCTAACCATGTCTTTCCCCACAGTCTGGGAGAAACCTGTTAGTCTATTACAGAAAAAGATGAAGAATGGCAGAGAATTATAAGGTAGATTAAAAAAAACTGTTTCTTTGTTAAGAGAAACAGTTCAGTTGGTAGTGGAAGTCCTCCAGAGTTCGTCTTGTATCTGTCTCTTCACAGTCCTTTTATTCACTTGGTAAGAATTTGAGTCAATGTACTTACAACAAACATGGGTAGAGCCCTTCCCAAATCTTCGTTCGTGAACCCTAGCCATGAAGAATTTGAGTACAAATCAATAGAAGCGTGATGGAACTGAAAGAAACAAGGTTTGATTTTAGTACCTGGCTTCCTGATTGAGGGTCAGACTTTTGGAAATGGCTTTCAGATGAGCAGCATAGACTAATTGAGTCAGGTTTACTAAAAGGTTAAGCCCTGAAGATCACAGATCCTGTAGTGATACTTCTCTGCTACCTGTGTGCTAGCCGCCTGTTCCCAAGGGGAATGAATTTCCACCAGATCAGATGGAAAAAAAAAGGGATGCCTGGAGCCTGTGGAAAACTGGGACTCTCACATGAAAGGATGCTAAAGGGCTCTTGCCTAGCTTAGCTCACAAGTTTTGGTAGTGTTGCATAAATGTTTTACACCAATAAGCACCATGGGAGGTGGGAAGGCTATACCTTCTTGAATTGTAACATCAGCCCAAGAACAAATGCGTATTAATAATATATTAATTGATTTGGGCTGGAAATTAGGAAAAGGCTTCCAAATCAGAATAAACTTTGTAGCAGCCTTGTGATAGAAGTAGCAAACAACCTTATTGGTCGTCAGGTGGATCAAATTCCTGATGAAGCTTGTGGTGTGGAAGGTTGGTTTGTGGCTTGATGTCAGAAGAGATCCTTTTCAGTTTTGTATTCAGTTTCTCTGCAGATCTTGAGGAATACAGCAGTTTATCTTGCTTGTGTAGTACAGTCTGTGTAAAATATAAATTAAAATTGATGAAAGTATACTGTTCACTTTTTCATTAGGATTTTTGAAATGTGTCTTTGAATAAACTGATTATTTTTACCTCTTGTGTAAGCATATGTATCAGGTAGGAGAAATGAAAACTGGTGTGAGAGGGAAGGGAGGGTATTTGCTCAAAGGGAGCTGCTTGTCTAGATGGAACCCAAGGTTATCTGGAGAAAATTAACTGCAGGGAACAACTGGGCAACTTAGCACTGGTGACTTTGTGAAACACATTTTTAGGATGCCTAGCTGGGATGCAGTTAGGAACTGTTATTTCTTCAGAGGACCCCAGTTTTTCAGGTAGGAGTTGATCAGCTCTAAATTTTAATTACATGGCATATATTCCTGAGGACATGGAGTTCAGTCTCTCAGTAGCAGGGAGAGTTTTGCATCTAAATTCATAAAGGACAGAGGAAGATCACCTTGTCTTGTAAGTGTGATGTTTCTGAGTCTTTAGAGTAAGTGTTTGTAGATGAATTGGTGCTCATTCTTAAAGGTACTATCATAAAGTACAGGCTGCCTTTGAGATGCTGCGAAATTTATTGGGGCAGAAGAAAAATGGGATTCACTGAGGACTGAAATACATTTTGAACTCTGATCAGATTGAATAAGGCTAGGTAGCCTGAAGGATTTTTTTATGGATCTGTATTTATGAGAAAAATACATCATAACTGTGGATTCAGAAGTTGACTGTATATTTTAAGCCTGCTTTCTCAGTTTGACAGATCAGTGTGCTGAGTGTGCTTTCCCAAAATTAATTTTCACTTAACTGTGAACCAATGGCTATGCTGAGGTCTCGATTCTCAGCAACCCAATTTGCTAGTGACAAAGTTTAGGATGTGGCTTTTTTCAACAGCTCACTGTACCAGCAGCTGGAAGATGCAGCGGTCTTTCTGAAGAGCATTGAGAGGGCTTTAATTCTTTTTTTTTTAATTTCCCATTTAAAATGGAGCATCTATTTAAATCCTAATGAAGGTGGTTCAGACTACTGTGTCAGACACACAGGTTGTCCATGAGGCTGAGTCTGCTTGTGGATGCCGAGTTAGTTTTCCAAGGTGTAATTCTGTGGAAGCTGAGGGTTCATGCTCTTGACGGTCCTCAGCACATGAAGGATATGTTAGAGCTGGTCCAGAGGAGGCCACAAAGGTCAGAGTGCTGGAGCACCTGTCCTATGGAGGCAGGCTGAGAGAGCTGGTGTTGTTCAACCTGGAGAAAAAAAGACTTTGTGAAGATCTCGGAACACCTTCCAGTACCTAAAGGGGGCTTACAGGCCATTGACTTAAGAGTTGGACTCCATGATCCCTCTGGGTCCCTTCCAACTCAGAATATTCTGCGTTCTGTGATATAAGAAAGATGGAAACAGACTTTGGAGCAGGCTTGTTATGATGGGGCAGGGGATAATAGTTTTAAACTAAAAGAGGGTAGATTTAGACTAGATGTGAGGAAGAAATTTTGTACAGTGAGGGTGGTGAAACACTGGAGTAGCTGTGGACACCCCATCCCTGGAAGTATTCAAGGCCAGGTTGGATGGGGCTTGGATCAGCCTGATCTACTTGAAGATATCCCTGCTCGCTGCATGGGGATTGGACTGGGGGATCTTTACAGGTCCCTTCCAACCCAAACTATCCTGTGGTTCTGTGAATACTGCTTCTTGTTCAGCCACTGTCATAATGAACACATTTATTTTCTCAATTCCCTTGGCTCCATAGTGTAAATGGAAGTTTGCCTATGTCTGGAGAGGAGTGCCACCTGCCAAAAGGGGTGAAAGCGTAGCCCTGTCATTTGTCACAGACTTACACAGAAGGTTTTGGAAGAGAACAGTGCCTCAAGGCCACTTGGAGTACGTCAACCACATTGTAGTAAAGGGAAGCACTGCACATGAGGTGGACAGCAAAGGCAAATGGAATTGTTGGAAAATTACTATCAATATTTCACTACAGTAAATATCTGAACTCCTTCTTGTGGATCCAGTTATTGTATAGTAATTAACATGTGTATTTAGCGTGTCCTGACCTAGACTATCACAGTTAGCTGTTCAGACATTGTTTGAGAGTACAGATCTTGGTTTTGTTCCCCAGAGGTAAAAGGCTATAGTGTGGAATAGAACTCAAAGTAGAAATTTGAAACCAGTAGCTTGATTGATGCAGTGGACATGAAACAAGCCTTAATTTTCTTCCTGAAAATAGATTACACTTGTTTGTCACATTATATTTGTTACAGATTTATGACGAATATGGTAATGGGGTATAAAAGAAGTAGCTTTGAGACGTTATCTTTGAGTGATTGATACAAGTGCATAAATATAAGAATAGGTAAGCAGAGTGTTAAAAACTAGGCATTTGAAAACATAACTGGCTTTTAACATGACTTAGGGGATTAATTTGCCCTAGAGCATGCAGGACATTTAACTGGAATTGCCTGAAGTATGTAATAGTTGAAAGCTCAGGAAAAACTCCTTGATGGCTTATCCATGGCCTAAGGAAACTGTTCAGTCATAAGGTAAGTGACTTCCATCCTTAGTAATTGAAGAGGAATTAACAAATTATATTTTTAGTTTTCAAGGAAATACACTTTAAAAATAAACTTAAATCCAGGGATAGGACAGACTTCTGTAAAGTAAGTGCATGAGAATGATGATGCTTTCAGCAAATCATTATTAAAATAAGTTATGGTTTGACTGTCCTCAGGACTTAGGGATGGCAGTGAGCTGTTTTTAGTTTTCCTATGGAAAAGCAACTGGCTGGTTGGAGACTGATTCCTAAGCACTTGGCAAGTGCTGGGATGTCATGTATGATACAAATACCAAAAGCATCCTTCCTTCAACTGCTGAGGAAGAAGAGTTGGCTTCCGATTTTGGTGTAGTCGCACAGAGGGAAGCAATATGTTGTGGTCTGTATCTTTGCAGAGTTTTATGAATAAGGTTTTTTGAATATTCAGGGAAAAAAACCCTTTAGAATATGGTGTTAGCTTGTAGCAATAAGTTCATAACAGATTGGTTGTCTTTGTTTTATGTGTATTGGAAAGTCCATAAGAAAGCAAGAAGAATGACTGTACATACAGGCAGTTTGTCTTAAAACATGACTTCAGATGTGTTAGTGCAGGAATGCTTCTGCAGGAACATTGTTTATCTCCTCAGGACAGCACTGTGGAGTCTTCCAGGAGAATAAGAGTGTTCTGACATGTGACAACAGTGTCATTTGAGCTCTGAATGTGATGCTGTGAAAGTGTGGCTGATACATCAGTGGCTCCTGTAAGCAAGTAAATGTGTAGGCTTAAAATTGCTGTGCAAAAGTTCCAGAAATTACAGTGGAGGGGGAAGAGCTGGAAACTACTGGAAACTACTTATTTAAGATGAGCGGCTGAGCAATTTGCACAAGTCTTTGCATATTGAGACTTCAAGGTTGAATGTCATGGTGATTTTACCAAAAAGAAAAGCATTCCTGGAAGAGAATATTAAGATGATGAAAACCTTCAGCTGTGTATAGCCTGAATGCAGAGAAAGAACAGGGCAAATGGGTCAGCAGATGAAAATATTTTTATCCCCCAAATTTTTCAATTTATTTTTTCATTTTGTTGTACACTTGTACTAGAAACTTCTCATGGAGAAATTATTTATCTAATTTGATTAAGCGCAGGAGATTATTTGACAAGGGAACATATTCCTCTACAAGTGGTTACAGTGACATCCTTGCAAGGCTGATACTTAAGATATGACTGAAACTACTCTTTAGTATTTAAATCTTAAAGTATACTGAATTAGGTTTGTATTGTGAACTTTTTTTTTTCTTTTTCATTAAGACTGTTTTTGTGCTTTAGGTAAAGGCACTGAAAGAGAAGATTGAATCAGAAAGAGGAAAAGATGCCTTTCCAATAGCTGGCCAAAAACTAATTTATGCAGGTAATGGATATTCTGAAAATACCTTATACGGATCTGCCCTATTTTATGTTGTTCTTTGACTTTGATGTGAATTAAGTCTGCTAAAGGTTCTAAGAATTGAAATGTAGACAGGTTAAAAAACCCCACAAACACAAAAGCAAACTCACTGTCAAAGGGCACTCTTAATTTTGAATTAGAATCTTTCAGATTTTATTACATGTGCGTCTGTTATCTTTGCTCGTATAGCATGATGTCTTGTGGGTAAGCTTGGTGAAGAAGAAATAACTTCTGTTACAGGAAATCAGGATTTAAGCAGATCAAATCACCTGTTCTGGGTTAATTCTTTCGTTTTGTTCAATTTATTATGTGTATAGCTGAAGCATTTCTGTATATACCTCAGAGAATTAAAAATCAGATTATTTCTTTTGGGTTAACAGAAGAAACTCACCACGAAATCATTGCTGTACAAAGGTACTTCCAGTACTCTTAAGCTCTGTCACTAGAAATGAGTATTATTTACTAGGAAAAATCAGAATGTCAAAAAAAAACCAACCATGAAATTAACTTTATTTGAGCTTTAATTGACCTTGTTTATTCATTCTGCCAGTTATACAGAAATCCATTTTTATTCCTCACTTCATATCAGAACTTAAGTTCTATTCCAGTACTCCCTCTAGTGTTTTTTTCTTCTAAAACCAAGCTTGAAAGAAGCTTTGCTGTTCTTTTCACCTCCCTAATGTACTGCTTTGTAACCAGTGTTGTTTTTCCACTTCTAATAAGTCACTAATTTCAGTAGAGAGAGGGTAATGGCAGAGAATTTGTCTCTCTTTGTTTGTACAGCTCCTCAGGACTATGTTTCTGAGCAAGTTTTATGTCCCTTATGCTTCAGTGAAGGGAATGCATACCAAGAACATGAAGGTAGAAGTTGCATGTATAATCAAGAAATGTGAACAAGGCAGAAGGCTTGAGATATGTATAACACTCTTAATAATAACACTCTTAATATTTTGTTTCTATAATTGCAAAAATCAAGGGCTGCATAAGATTGTATGACATGAGTGTTTTCTAAAGTCAGAATGCATTTGCAGTATTATATAATCCTCACAAGTAGGACATACAGGAAGTGAGATGTAGAATAGAAGCCTACCCAAAGATTGATTGTAATTTTTTTTTTCCCTGGAGAAGAGTTACAAGGGTATATTGATGACGTTTTTCCTTTTGTTAAAATGAGCTATAGAACTTTCACAGTTTGGTAAAGCAAAGTGATACCCCAAGTGGACCTGATTAGAGGCAGATCTGTTGTGTTGTCCTCTGTATTAGGGTAAAGTCTAGAAACCCTGAGGATGCCTCTATATATTTAATATATATATATAAAAATATATTATATGCACAGACACAGATAGATAGATAAATACGCACACATACATTTATGGAAGCCTTCCCCAAAATGCCTATAAACCAGAAATCTGTAAGTAAACCTGTCTAGTTGTGAGTCAGATGCTACAGGTGTTGCTGTAACTGCAGTACATGTAATACTTCCTTGCATCTTTGACTATGCAGGACTGGTGGAACCAGTAGGGAGTAGGACAGTGCCACCACCTCTTTTGTGTTCTGGGTACCATAATTTGTATGTATTGCTTGATTTCCTTGCAATAATCAGGATATAACTATCCTGCTAGTTATAGCCAAAGGGTGTGTTCCACCATCACTGAGAAAGGTTATGAAAATGTGTATTTTCCTCCTGAAGTAGAGAAGTGGTCTGTGGCACATCTTCAAAAAATGAATCAATTTAAATTGTAAAATATTTCCTGAAAATTCTGTAGTAGAAGTAGATTATATGTATCTTGCAGAAACACTTTTCTGATTTGTGGTACTGCCTCTAAACCAGCTTATCCTAACAAAAAAAGGCAAAAAAGCACATGGCTTAGTGTATTTCTGGGTTGTTGTAGACATGATGCAAATCTGCTTTGTCACAGTACCACCTCTGCTTGTGAAACATCAAAAGTGGTAGGATAACAAATGTTTCTGGGTTTGTCTGATGGCTTTTTTATCCTTCTGGCAAGGTAGCAAGTTATGGAATGGTTCCAGCTTTTCTAATGTTTTAGCCTTCTTTTAAGAGCAAATTGTTAAAGTTGCAAGGTCACAAATTTGTTTATTTCAGGTGGGTAATGTTCTTATCTGAAGGCCAAACAGAAGATAAGCAGAAAGGAGTTTTCTTACTGTGACTTGAGTGTGTAAGCAGGCATAAGTTATTCAGTCAAGCTTTTTATATGCTATGGCCTTTCTTCTACATTACTTTTATCTGTGTTAAGGGTCCAGTAAATCTTACAAGATTTAACACTTCTATTTTAAATGTTCTGAAGCATCTTCAACACTTAGGGCAACAGCCTTCAAGCTGATTAGTAGTGTGGACATCACAGGAGGAAAACTGTAGCTCCATTGCCAAAGGTTAATAGCCAAAACACTTTTTGTAGGATTATTTAATATTTATAAATCTTTATAAATATTTATAAAACATGTTTTCATGGGGTCTTTGGAATTGTTTTTATGAGGAAATCCCAAGATTATCTGTTGATCTGCTAAGTAACTTCTTAATTTCTGTCTGTTTAATTTGCCAGGTAAAATCCTTAATGATGAGACTGCTCTTAAAGAATACAAAATAGATGAGAAGAACTTTGTGGTGGTTATGGTGACGAAAGTGAGTAATCATTATTTTTTAATAGGAAACTTCATTAATTTCATTTTATTTTTCTTTGTGCTAAGTGATTGTCTATGCTCATCCTTAAAACCAGTGAAATTGGATCATGTGCAAGTTTTGGTCAACAAAACTTTACCTGTTTTTGCAAATAGATAAAAAATATTGCTTCACAGCCCTAGTTTGCCTAGGCTGACTGTTGTTGCTGTTCTGTGCTGAATGTTTATGTCAAAGAAAAAATATCCTAATGGCTGGTCTTACTGTTCATTCTTTCTCTCTGTTATTTTTACACTTACATTATTAACAGGAAGAGGGGAACCTAGGTAGTTTATTGTTAAATCCACTGAATAGAGCTCTTCCAGTCTTGCCATGCTGCTTTTCATAACTCATGGTGGTTTCTTTTGTCAAGCTCAACAGCATAAACCAGTAGAGGCAGGATACATATGCCAATCAACAAACCTGTGAGTTTTGAAAGACTGCAGTGGCAATTTATAGGGAAAGGCTGTGACATGTATTTGAAGCATTTCTTCTCTGAACCAGTTGCCAGATTGCTTCCAGGAATCAAGCCATTGATTTTTTAGGCATTCCAGAGCCTTGTGATCTGAATAAAATTTGCTTCATCTCTGTCTTGAGATACGAAGTTAATTTTGGAGTTAGAGGTTCTCCTTCTGACAAAGAAAAACCTTTATGTGAGTTTTGCCTGCCCTTTACTTCTGTCTGGTATTGGCTTATTGAATGTAATTGTTGTTGCTGTCTTCTTGAATGAACAGCTTTATAGGCTGTGGTTTGCCTCAGAGGCATTTATTAGTACGGGAAAATAGGTGCAGATGGATTTCAGAGTCCAGTTTTCATTTTGTTGATAGCAGAAGGCTCCAGGGAAGTTGTGCAATTGCCATTCCTGGAAGTGTTCAAAAAAATGTGTGGCTGTGGCATTCGGGGACGTGGTCTAGTGGTGGGCTCAGCAGTGCTGGGTTAAGAGTTAGATTCAACCATCTTAGAGGTCTTTTTAAACCTAAACAATTCCATGATTCTAAACACAGACCTCTGTGAGAAACTGCTAAATGCAATACTTTCTGATCTAAAGGACCTATGTTTTGGGCATTTCTTCAGCCTTACAGTCTTTTTGCAAGTCTTTAAGCTCAGTTTCCATTTCCTGATTCTGTTGTGGATAAGACATGACTAGTCATGTAGGCACAACCAACTAACTATATCTGATGCTCAAAACGTTTTTGTATTAAGGGTATCAGAATCTAGCAGAAAATAAAGCCACTTGCATTTCAACTGTCCGTGTTTTTCTGTGAATGCTTATTAAAATGTTACTTGTTGTGCTTGTCATGTTGGAAGCTGTTCATTCTCAACCTCACCTCTCCTTTCAGACAAAAAGAGGAAATAAATGTTTCCTACTTCAAGAAAGCATTGTCTGAAAGTGTTGCACCTTGAATAAGTAGTTGTCTTTTGTTAAAGTTCAGCTATTTTGTCTTGGAAAGGCAGGGACTGAGGTCAGTTTTGTCAGCTCTTAGGGATATTCACGGGTAAGGAACTACAGTGAAAATGTATTTCCATATCTTATCTGGAAGTTACATACATTGTCAAGAGCTGAATTTCTGAATAATGGGATTAACACTGCATCCAAGCAAAATTCATGTTTCCATTAGAGATGTGAAGATTGAATCACAATTGCATACAAGTATTAACTGCTCTAAATTTGTTGCTGTAGATTTGGTAGTCTGTGATTCTGTTGTATCCTTGCTGCTCACTACAGAACTTCTGAAGTAAATTTCTGAAGTATGTGAAATGTTATTTATTGTAGTGCTTTGAATGTAAAGATTGCATAACTAAAACTTGTTGCAGGTGAAGTTTTGGGGTTTTTTAATCTCATTTTCCATCAAACAGCATTCATAATGAAATGTGATTTCTCTCTTTATCACTTTTTTCCAAACCTGAGTGGTGAGAAAACCTTATGCTTGTTACACCTGTCAGATGTTTTTTGACAGTGCTCTTGGTTTCTTCTTGAAAATGTGCTTTTGTAAAACACAAGATTGTTTTCACATTTAGAGTATTGTGGTCTATAAATATTTAGATCTTATCTTTGTATTTTGCTTTATACTCAGAGTGTGAATCCTTAGGTGTCTAAATAAGTACTTCAGTGGTGCTCCTAGATGCTTACCAATGAAATTCTGTTTAAATTGCATTACAGATTTAATGTCCTGCAATGTTTTAATGTTATGCTTGATGTCGAAGCAGCAATATCAAACACAAATGGTCTTAACAGAACCTAATCAGTGTGTTGATTGTAGAGAGCAGGGGTTTGGGAGTTTTGTGCTGTGTCTGAACTCTATTTTCCTCCTGTAGCCCAAAGCAGCAACTGGAGTCACTCAGCAATCAAACGCCACCTCCACTGTTGGCTCAACAACTGCAGCCCCTGCACCAGCCCCTGCACCAGCCCCTGCTCCTGCCCCTGTGCCAGCCCCTGTGCCAGCTCCTGTCTCTCCACCACCAGCACCAGATGAGGCTGCCTGTGAATCTGCACCTGTGAGTACCCCTCGAGAAGAGAAGTCAGAAGAAAAACCACCTGAGGCAGCAGCTGCTGTCAGTCCATCATCAACTGACAGGTATGAATGAGCCTCCAAAAGTGAGGCTGCTGCTTCTAGTTTTGATTTGAAGTTTCCATTACAGTGTTAGTCTAGTCATTCTCTCAAATCTATATAATTTTTCTCCTTTATTGACTGTAATTTCAGTCTCTGACTCAAGTATAACATTACTAATCGATCCTAAGAAGCACCCCATCCCTCCCTGCTTACACCTTCTCCCATGGGAATTGTGGTCTTGGGAATAAACCCGTGGAGTGGAGAGCTAAATGACACAGGACTTGTACTCCCATTAGGCATTTCAGAGTTACTATCACACAAGTTTCTTTTCAGACTGAGGATATTCACCTGTGTGGGAATACAATTTTCACGAAGCTCTTAAAGGCATAAGAGGAATGTGTCCTGTCCTGTTCATAAACCTCTTTGTTTTGAAACATGTTGGCTAGATTTGAACCATAACTTCCTTATTGCTCTATGAGTTTTTTAATTTCTGGAAAGAGCTTTTTCTTCCAAAATGTAGGATATGGTATTGCTCTTTAATCATGTAATGCTTTAAAGCTACAAGTTTATTTTTGGCCCATCTGCAGATAGTTGGGGGAATTGGAATAACTTTTAACCACAATTCACTACATTCAAGAAAATCAAATGGAAGTTAAGTTACAGGTTTCATTCGTGTTGTATGCTGTGGCCTTTTTTTGCTCACTTTAAGTTGCTTAAGTATTGCATGGGATAAAAATGCTAACTGGAATTTCGTGGCCCTTGAAGTGCTGCATAGCATCAAATCTTCATTTTTCATACACTGGTTTTTAGTTATTAGTGTGTTAGTTATGTGAATACTGGTGCATAAGATATTAATTTTTGAAATGGTTATATTTAAACACCATCAGTTGGTGTTTAAACCTTGATTTGACAAGGAAGCAAAACTTGCAATTGCTTCTATCTTGAAAATGTCATCATAAGTTTTTTGCACTAAATATGCCAATTGGTTATTTGATTTTGCAATTATGATAAATGGATATCTCTTAGAAATGGAACACAAATGAAGCTGCCTTTATCAGTCAACTTAATTTTTAAAAAATTTTAATAGGTGAATTTCTTCTCATTTTTTTCTGCTCAGTTAGTCCAGTGGGTTCAAAGATTAATCTTTGATACCAAAATAATGTTTTCCCTTTACGGATTGCAGTGTTTTAAACTGCAAAGGGAGCCTCAGTGTACTTAACAGGAATAAAAAAAATAATTTATTATGTGTATTAAGATTATCACCTGCCTTGATTTCAGTGAGTACTGCTTGTTTCTGATTTACTTTAGAAGTCAGATAACTAAGGCTGGTGAAGATTTATTGAGCCATGGCCAGGCAAGCTGGTGTCCTGTTTTGCCTTTGGTCTTTTTTGGTTGTTAATCTCACTACTGACAGATGCTAGTGAAGCATTCCTGTTGGAACAAATTTCTTCTTGCATAAAGACACAGATCTCTTAAATGCCTTGTTAGATTTTTTTTTTTTTTTTTTTAGTGGCATCTTCTGAAAACTCATTCAGATTAATCTGATGATCTTTCACTTCCTGATAGGAGTTGCCAGCTCCAGCAGCCTGATAAAAGTGAAGCTGGTGCTTCATGTCCCCAACTCTATCACATATCAAGACTGAATATGAATTTCCAAAATACACACACAATATGTATATTCCTGTATATATGGCTGGCTGCTTAGGTCAACTCAAGCAGGAAAAAGACCATCACTCAAGTAAGATACAACACCAGCAGCTTCATCCTGTTCCCCTCTGACTATTTTAGGACAAAGCCCACTTCTGCAAGATACATATGTGCTAACATACACGTGAACAATATTAATTTCTCCAGCAGCTGGCCTTAGAGAGACTGTTTTGGTAGCAGGCCCCTGGAGTTTGCTACGTTTTTGGCACCTGGGCATGTGATTGCCTTGAGCCCTGGAAGGCTGTTGCAGGCCCTGATACTCAGATTCCCTTTGACCTGCATGTAGCCAGCCCCCCATTGGGAAAAATTGTTAGAAATGGAATTTAATAAGGAAGGAGGATGGACTGGGGATGAGGTTTAGGCCACGGCCAGGCAAGTGTGTTTATATATGAATCGGCCCTTTTTCTCTTTTTTTTTTTTTTAAATTCTCTTGACCCTTGCATTTCATCTGCAGGGTGCCTTGATGCTTTCCTTTCCCTACCTTTGGTTTTTCCCCTAGATTTCCCTTAGTAAATCTCACACAGTCTCTTTTTCCTGGCACCCCATGGTGAGTTGCACTACCCTGTAGGCAGTACTGCCAGAAGGAGTCCTGTTGGCCCATCAGGGGTGTCACCCTGAGACCAAGGGGGGCTGATGCTTTAAGTTTGCGGACCTAGGACAAGTCAGGAAAAGGGCTCCCTTGGCTCTGACTGAGTTAACTGGGATTCTTCTGCCTGGTGGTGTTGCCTCTGTGTTCCTCGCTGTTGATGGAGGTGAGCCTTGTAATTTAACAGCTTTGATAACTTGAGATGGAGTAATTGCAAATGTTAGCAGTTTATATTCCTGGGAAAGCAGGATACTGAGATTTTAATAAGTGCTTGGCACTGACCCACTTGGAGGTCAGACCGGTGACTGTGGGGAAGCAGTTAGTGAGACTGCTGTGTGCTTTTGAAAATCCACCTTGTTCTCCCACCCTTTAAAGCATTCAAGAAAGCAGATGGCTAATCCCTCAGCAGATGGGCAAGAGCCAAACTACTAGGGGTAGCAGGGGGGAGGTTGGCCTTGTGTTAAAAATGGTAGCATTGTAAGTTTGTAAAATCTGGTCTCTCTATAGGACCAAAAGAGGACTCTTTGGAAAGCTTTGTTGGTTTTTTTAGAAACAAAAGGGGCTATTAGAGTTACAGCTGCTGCTGCCTTTTTTTTTTTTTTAACAGGAAATTTTCCAAAGTTTTGTAATTACCATTGCACTTGTCTTCATCTTACAGTACAACAGGTGATACATCTCGATCAAATCTTTTTGAGGATGCTATAAGTGCACTTGGTAAGTGGAATGTTTTTTTTAATGTAGACATTATTTTGGTGCAGCAGAGACATGACAGATTAGCAGATGTTGACATTTTCTTCTATATCTGTCATTGTTAAAATTATAATTAAAGTACCCTTCCGTAAGACCTGAAGTTGATATCTTGGAACCAGCTTCAAGAGCTTCTTTACTGAAGAATACTTCCCTCCATATATTTTTATTGTGTAAAAGGAAGATCCTTATCATCCCTGTTTTTCTCCCATTTGCCTTAATTTCTCTTCTAACTATTCACTTTGAAGTGGCTTGAATAGAGGACTACATGTAAATAGATATATGCTTTTCACTTTTGCTCCCCAGAGTGCAGGTTGGATAAAATGGCTGCCTTTATAATTCACTTGTTCCAGCTTTGAAAGTATTTTATCTTTTGACACATTTAGATTAGATAAATTTACCAGATCTGCTGCTACCTGGGCTAAGGAATGAATGCCTCCCTGTACCTACAGTTAATTCACTTTTATTTTGACAGTTTAAATGTCCTTGTTTCTCAGTAGAACAGACAGAATAAAAACAATAGGAAGGTCTGCTCCTCATTCATGCTGATTCTGGTTGCTAGGAAATTTAGGCAAACCCACAACTCCTTACTCCTACTTAAATTTTTGGATTGTTTTAGAGTGTAGCAAATTAAGGCACAGAAATAAGGAGGAGGTGTCTTTTGTTTGTTTGTTTTGTCTTATGTCTGTAAATATGAAGCTGCAATTTGGTACCAAAGAGTTTAAGAAGAGAGTTTCACTTACATTTTTGTGTAGGGTTATGTGGGTATATTGGATGCAGGTGTTGTGATTAAGCAGCTCAGAGTGATATAGGTCAGTAGTAATGTTTTACGTCTATTAGTGATAGTGACTAGATTCAGTCTGTCTAACTGCAGCTTAGGTCTTAGGTGACATATTGTTTTAGAGCTGAAATAGCTGATAGATACTGTAGGAGACAACCAGTTGAGTTCTGCTACATTTTTGAAGTGACTGCTGCTACCAAAGGTGCCTCGTTAACCATTTGTTGTACCTTGGTGGCCAAAGTATGGTCATCACAAATACTCATATTAACAGTATTGATCAACAAGTTAAATTAAGGTGGTGGTCTTGATTCAGGTCTCATCAGAAATTAAAAAAAAAAATCCCATATCAAGAGTGTTGCCTCACTGTCTGTTTTATGTGGAAGTTCTGTGATTGTTGTCTGGTTGTAAAGCCACGTGTCCCTGACAGTTTGGAAATAACAGGCATTGAGTGTAATTTTCTGGGTAAGCAAGCTGGTAGTGTTATAGGCCAAAAAATTTTCAAAGGCAATAGGCATGAACTGTGTCATCCTTTTTCTTCAGAAACTGTCCTAAAAGGAATATGCATAAATTCATGTTGTATGTTTTCACAGCCACAGTTGGATCCTAGACATATTCTAACTATGGCTTCTCAATTACATTGTCTGAAGTTAATTGACTTCACTTTGAAAACAGGGATTGCTTTCTACTGATTTGATTTTGTTTAGATTCTGAAAACTGATGTGGCTTTCTATGCTACGTGAAGATCTACACGTTTTGCAGTTCTTGTGCAACTATATCTTTCACTGGAGCAGCCTGAGCTTTCTTTACGGCATGGGATGAGAATTATTGTGATGAACTGGATTTGAGAGTTAATCCAGCTTTAAAATGTTATTTGAAAGACAAAAGCAAGGAGCAGAATCAGTTCAGCACTGACCTCAAACATTTTCCACTAGCACTGTGTAGAGATAGGCCTGACTCTCTATCATGACATTGCTGGTGTGCAACTTCTGAATTATTATTCTTGATCTTACTTTTGCCCAGCTTGTGTAGTAGTAGTAACTAACTATATCAACAGGTGTTCTGTCTGCTGTTGGTTTTCTGTCTGCTTGATTAGTTTGTTAGCAATAGTAAGGGTAAACAAACTAGTCCTGCATAAGAAAGAATGTGAGCAGAAGTTTAGCAGAATCATTGTGTTGGAACAATTGTTGGCTGAACTTTTTTTGCATCTCTAGGTAAAAGTTTAGATGATAGGGTTTTTTGGGGGTTTGGTGTCAGTTTTTTTTAATATCTGAAAAAATGAAGGTAGAAGACATGAACTTACCATTCCTTAAACTTAGGTTGGCACTATTACTTTGAAGCCCAAATAACAAATACTCAGATTAGTCAAGGGTTGTAAATCCTTTATTTATGGATAGTGCACAAGTGTCCATGGGCTAGGGCTTTTCTTATTGTTTGTTCTTGAGCATAGTGCCCTACGCCATACATCCACTGATTATTTAGAAGCATTTGTTAAAAACCAGGCAGTGGCATTGTGTTAATGTTGCCTTGAGTTGAACACCCTCTCCCTAAGGGAGTAAAACTTGATGGTTTTGTTGGTTCTTTTAATGGTGACTTACTTGTATTAACAGAGTAGCTCTAGCAATATTTGTTTTCTCTGTGTTTTTTAATTAATCCGTTGTTTTTTATGACTGTAATTATTTTACTCTCTTACCACTAACTTGCTAGTTGGAGTCAGTCAGTAGTAGTATTCCACTGAGATCAGGAATACCTTTATCCAGGGAAAGAGATAGTATTTTAATGTCTGGGTTTGTTTTTTTTCTTTTAAGGAAGGAAAATTAAATGGATTATGAAAAGAGATAATAATCTTCCCTACAGTGAGATTAGTGTAGTGATCAGTTGCCCTTAAATTGCTCATGTATAGTGTGTGTACCCATTTGTCTTAATGGCTGCAGGTATGGGACAGTTTTTGTCCGTGTAAGAGATGGGGGATTTGATGTGATGGATGTCTAGTCAAATAATAAATTGAATGAGATATGAATTAAATTAGGTAGCTTAGTCTCACTGAGGTCTTGAGTGGCTTTCCTAGATACAACTTTAAAGTCTTCTGGCTGACTTGAGTTGGTCCATGTTAAATTGATTAGATTACTTTGGTCATCATCAACAGCATGTAGCAATGTATAGCTGTAACTTGGTCATCACTGTTTGTCATCAATCTAACAATAGCATAGCAGAAAGTCTTTATTTGGGAAAACCTCAATGGCTAACAGTTTAACAGGCAGGTTTCTGCCTCAAAAGTTTTGATTTCCAATTTTATGCTGCAGGAGGCTTTTCTTGATTACATGAGGAATTATTAGCTGTGAGGATGCCCTTGACCTTAGGTGAAAACTTGGAGAGAGAACATTATTTCAATTACAAGTACAGAAGTGTCACAAGTGCTGCTTTTGTCAATAGAGGTTTACACTGTGTTCATTACCCTCTCCTATTTCCAATCAAATTCATAACGAAACCACCAGAATATATTTGGAATTAAAGCCACATGGCATATTTAATGTGAGCTTCTCTTTACTTTTCAGTGAATGACTCAAATTTGGGTAGAAATGAGGTTTTTTAATTGAAACATTTTTGTGATTTTTTTTTGGTCTTATTCCCCTAAAATGGTGGTCATGTGACTTCTAGTGACAGGTCAGTCCTATGAGAACATGGTGACTGAGATCATGTCAATGGGCTACGAACGAGAGCAAGTGATTGCGGCACTGAGGGCCAGTTTCAACAACCCTGACAGAGCGGTGGAATACCTCTTGATGGTGAGCAGCTGCTTTACCAACACCTTATTCTTTCTGATTTTATATTTTCCACATAACTTTCACTTTGATTTACATGTTATTTTGAATATTAACCAATCAGTGAGAGTAATATGTTTTCACAGAGGAACAGCTTCTCCAGGCAGAGCATCTGTAAGGATCAGATTCAGACTTTGGGGGTCATGATGTGTTATAGAAAACACCGAAGTCATCCCTAACCACGTCTTTGCTTTTACTATTTGTTATATGGATATGTATGTAAATTGTGTTCTGTTGCAGTGATAGTTCTAAATGCCAATGGCTGACTCAATGATTTTGCATCACATCTTAGTGACATGTGTTAGTTGATCAGTTGTACTTTTAGATTAGTATCTATAGCATCACCTAGGCATTTTTTAAGTTCCAGTTCACTGTTTTTGCTAATAATGCATAGTGTTCTTAATATACTTTCCAAACAGCAAATTTCGAGTTTTTTGAAGTGTGCTTAATTTAACTGATGTTTTAATTTAAGCAGTGTTCTAGAGAAGAAACAATTTTTGTTTGATAAATACAGTTTGAAGGGTGAAATGAACTTCACTGATGTGAGAGGAAATAGAAGAGTAACTTCACTTTAATGGAAACCATGTGTGTTGTTTTAGGGTTTTTTTTGGATTATTTCTCATTGCATACTTCAATCTGACAGGTGAATTGTAACCACCATAGAATCTGTCTGTGATCTTGTTGCTTAATCAGTATTTCCAGTGCATTTAGTTTTCACTCTAGCATATCGTTCTTTTCCCTGATGGTTTTTCCTTTTTTCTGGACAATCTGAACTTTATTAGAATTGGAAATCAGATATCTTGGACAAGTCCTTGCAAAATATCTGTGGATTGAATTTCTAATCGATTGATGAGAAAACCAGCATCTTTACCTCCAGTTATAAAACTTTGCTTTCGTTAATGAAGTTCTTCTTCAGTAGCTACAACTACAAGTCACTGGCATGCTTGCTACTTACATGAGGGTACTCAAGACTTTGTAACCTTCAGATTTTAAACTGACAACAAATGTTTTGAGTACAAGAATGTACAATTCTCATCTAGCATTAGGCCACAAGGGTGAATGGAGTAGCTCCCAACTATCTGCCTTAAGTCTGCAACCTCAAATTTTTGTTTTTCATGTCATAAAAATGTTGATTTTAGTGTTCATCTAGTCTGTACATACACTATAAATTTGGTGTCTCCCCTAAGTGTTGGGTTTGCTGTGTGTGTGCAGTTCTTGTACACTCAGTCTGATATTTCCCTCCTCTGTCTTATTTCTGTTCAGGAAGTCAAGAAGAGAAACAAAACATCGCTATGATGGAGTTCAGCATGTCACATCTGCCAAATAGATTTTCTGACTGGCCTGAGCAGTTAATTTCTGCTCCTTCAGTAGGTTCTGTGTATACAATGAGTTCTTCTCTTACATAAGGTGGTCCCTTTATGTTTCATGTTGTCCTCCACTGAGAATACCTTTTCTCTGTTCTTCCTCTTCTTCCTGCTGGAAAAGGAAGTGGGGAGGAACAGTGTTGCTCTTGGAGACCATATTAGCTGACCTACTTCTGTTCCCCTTCTAGGAGAATCATGTTGCTATAAATGGTCTTTCTAACTGTTCTTGATCTGCTGCGTTCTAAACATGTTCCTTACTGTCCTGCTGCATTAAAAAAAAAAAAAAGCTTATTTTTGGTTAATACAGGTCCATTAATGACACTGTTCTTTGATACTCTGTTACCTGCCTCCAAACTATCATCACTGTTATCTTTGTTATAATCTGCAGAATAGGATTTAGGGTGTTGAGGTCTCTAAGTGTATACAATTGTCCAGGTTTAAAGAACAAGTACACCAAAGGTACCTTAGAGTGTTGAAAAGAAAACATCAAGAGACTCGCTGTGCTTAAAGCATAGCTGTTCCTCAGGTGAGCCCTGAAGATTCTGCTTATTGTCCAGAGTTCAGGTGACAAGCTGTTCTGTTTTCATGGCTTCATCATTGAGGATCTAGGTGTAATCCTGTGTCTGAGTGTGGTCATGGAAGGAGGTCTCAATTCCAAAAGACGCTCTTTCTATACTCCAGACTCATCTCTGGAGGCATTTACATTCAGATTTCTTTGACCCCAGGATTTTCTAACCCCTAATTGGGAAGGAGTCCTGTCGTCTCATCAACGACCAGACCACTGCTTGCAGCCTCTTAGTTTGGAAATTTTTAGGAACCATTTTTCTGTGAGGATAGTCACACACTGAACATGTTCGCTGGAGAGATGGTCAGTATCCTGTGCCTGTCAGTGTCTCAGAGGGGTTTGAACAATGCCCTTTAGAGGCTTTAACTTTTGGTCAGCCGTGAATTGGTCAGGCAGTTTGACTAAATGATCACTGTAGGTACCTTCCAACTGGAACTGTTCTGTTCTCCGCTCTGCTCAGGGGCCGGACCTGCTGTGATTGTTACCCTTTGGAGAGCAATGTCAGCTAAAAACTGCTATAGTGCTCAGTTAAACAGTAAATAATTATTTCATCCACTGTAAGGCACCACTGGACTTTTTTGCTGCCCAAGAAATGTGTATATTCAGTATAACTTGTGTGTGAATTGATACCACGTTTTATTCTTTGGGTAGCTGCATGAGCAAGGTCCACATGCCTCACTAGTCTTGTCTGATTACAGCTGTACACAGTCTCTGTTATCTGGAGAGTGACACCTCAGGCTTGTATTTAACAGTTAAGGTGATGTTCAAGATGACAAATAATTTCTAAGTGAATTTGTTTCAACTAGTTTACATAGTGCTTCTACTCAAGAGCAAACTTAAGGTTTGAACGAGCACATTGTTTGATCTGAGCGCAGATTACAGTGATGACTTTAGGCCTGTGAATAGGTGAAATCAGCTAACAGTTTCATAAAATTAACCCAAGTTGTTACATTATACTTAGTTTCCCAGAAATGACTGATTTGATGGGAAGTTATTTAAGCAGTGCTCTGTAAGCCACTGATAAGAAAGAATTACCTCAGAATTACACTGTGAATGGAATTTTCCTTCCCCTCTGTGGAGGGAGGAATGTATAGCAAGGTTACTGAACCATATAAAGGTAATGAATGAAGTGTGTGACAGGGAAAACTTGCATTTATTCCTCTGAGTGGCTTAAACATGTATGTGATGATTAGGTGATTTATACCTTGCTGTGCTTCTTATCATACAGGTAAGGCAAAGTTTTGCCTGGAGCACTGTCCATTTCTCCCTTTCTAGATGCACCTTCCATATTAGCTGTATATTTGTCCTTTTTGTTCGGCTGTAGTGTTGAACGTACCACGTTGCAGCAGGATTTTTAATCTACCTTACCTACCAGGCTCGTGTTGCCTAAAAGACCACAGAGAAAAAAGACTCCAGCCAATTCAGTGTATAAGATAAGATAAAGAGACCAGGTCCTTTAATCTCAGGCCTAAGGCCCAGGGAATACATACCACGTGCACACCCTCAGACAGTGGTTCTGTGATTTTATAATAAGGCCCAGGTTCTACTCCCTGACATGCCCCTTCAGGAATTGGGTCTGGGGGCGTTTGGGACCCCTTCTTCCTCATCCTTATCTTCTTCGTAGCACGCACAGTCCTTGGAGTTCTTCCAAAGTTCTGGGCTTGAAGGTCATTGTGTCTGTGTGATATCTTCTGGTCTAGGCCTTAAGGTGTTTTTCTACAATTCTACCTTGAAAAGAAGACCAAACAAGCTAACGGAATTTTAGAGGGATTGATATGAAATGGGATAATACGGTTGGGTATGTGTAAACATTATGCTACAGGGTAAGGGATATAATACAGCTACATTCACTACACATCTACTTCTAAAATCTATAAAAGTTTAAAAATCAAAAAAAAAGCTCTGAGGCATCAGTCCCCCCCTTTAAAGATGGACAAAACTCAATCTTGTCCAAACTCTACCACTTCTACTTTCCTGCCTGCCTGAGGTCTGTAGGGAGTATGCAGGTCCCAGACAATTCCCAGGATGTGACAAACTTCCTTCGCTATTGTTGCAATGAAATGTGTCCCTCTATCTGATGATGTTCTTAGAGGAAACCCCAACCTTGGAATTATATGGTTGAGCAAAGCTTTTACCACTTCCCTTGCTGTGTTAGTGCGACAGGAGTAAGCTTCAGGCCATCCACTAAAGGTGTCATCCAGTACCAGTATGTACTTGTATCCCTCCCTGGGTGGTAACTCAGCAAAATCTATTTGCCAGTAATCTCTGGGAAGGTCCCTGGCCTTTGTTACCCCTAGCACCACTCTCTTGCTTGTATCAGGATTGTTTTGCCTGCAGATTTCACATTTACTTACAATGGATTGCTCAGCTCTGGTCATACCTGTCCCTATTACTACCTTCTTAAATGTTTTAGGTTTTCTGTTCCCCAGTGGGTAGCCTAATGTTCCTGCAGAACTATCTCCCTAAGGAGTGGGGGTGTGACCACAACCTGTCCTGTAGGTATAACAGCCCATCTACTTTTTGATTTCAGTGTTGAGGGACTTAATTAACTGGTGGTCTTTCTCATGATATTTTGGGGTGAACCCTGTCAGATCGATTTACTTCTGTGGTATTACTGTTAGGATACTATTTCTGCAGCCCCTTTTGCTGCCTGGTTGGCAAAATGATTTCCCAGTTTGGGAGTTGTTTTCCCCTTTTGATGTTAACGTGGTCAATAAGGTATAGGGGTTGGCCACTACTGGATGTATATCCTCTGTTATTTTGTTGATTTCCCTTAGATCCTGCACCAATTGATAGCTCTTACCATCAGCCTTTTTTACTGGTAGGACTGGGGGTATTGTATTTGGATTCACATTCTACCAATAACCCAAATTTAATCCTTTACAACTTTCTAGCTTCAAAGGGTATTGGTTTTGTCTTACCAGTGTTGCTCCTGGTTTGAATGTGATGCTTTCAGGTTCTGCTTGCTTGGACCTCCCAGGACAATTGCTAGCCCACACTATTGGGATGACAGCATTCTCAGCCTCTGCAGGGATCTCTCCGTGGTACTCCTGTATGCAAAAGGCAGCTGCCTTGATATATTTAGTGTCAGAAATTATGACTTTTATTCCCTGCCCCTTGCAGAATTTAATTTCAGCTTCAAATTTCTCCAATAGATCCCTACCCAGTAAAGGCTTGGGAGAGTTTGGCATATAGAGGAATTGATGAGTTACCCTGTGCTTTCCCAATTTAAATCTCCAAGGTTTAAAGAAAGGCCTTGTTTCGCTTACCCCTGTAGCACCAACCACCATTACAGTATAATGACTCAGTTTCCCTTCCAAAGTGTTTACACAGAATATGCTGCCCCTGTATCAACCAAGAATTCCACTTCTTCCCCTCCCAGCTTAGCTACAACAAGAGGTTCTGCTGGGGAAGAATCCTCCGGTCCCCTTCAGACACCCTGTCCATCCTGGTCCACAGCCAGTTGAGGGACTGGGTTTCCACTTCTCTTCAAATCTGGACAATCCCTTCTCCAGTGCCCTTTCTTTTTGCAGAAAGAACACCGATCATTCCCCTTATTTTGCTGGCAGTTGCATTTACAACACTTGCAGTGGGCATTGTGCTTGTGGCGTTCCTGGCAGTTACTGCATTTGTGGGGTGTGTGGCAGTCATCTGCCTCCACCTCCAGCACTTTTGCCTTGCCTTTCTGATCCCTATTCCAATACACTGTCCAAGCTATATCCAATATCTCACTGATCTCTTTCTTCTCACCTGCCTTTTGGAACTTTTTCCTTATATCATCTGCAGACTGACCTATGAACAAATAGATCAAATGTTTTTTCCCAAGGTTTGAGCTGATGTCCACATCTGTATACTTTTGTAGGACATCTTTCAGCCTATTCAAGAAGTCTGTTGGGGATTCATTCTTGTCTTGCTTCACCTCATACATTTTTGTCCAATTTACTGCTTTTGGAATACCATGTCTTAAACCATACCCCACCCAATGCTGATAGTGTTTCAACGCTTCCCTCTTTTCTGGTGAATTGGGATCCCATTTTGGGTCCTCTGGGGGGAATATATCCTTAAGTTCCCCTGTGAGTTTTCCAGATGCTAGTAGTAGCTCAATCCCAGACCAGGCAGCTCGCTTAACCATTTTCTTCTCCATACTATTAAGCAATGTATCCATCATGACTTTCAGGTCATACTAGTCCGGATTTTGTGTTCTTACTGCTCTTTCTACATAATTAGCAATTTTTTCTGTGTTTTCTCTATATACCTCCACTGAGCCCTTCTATTGTTGTAACTCAACCAGAGAAAAAGGAATTTTTATCAAAACTGGTCCTTGGTTACCCATGGCCTGTCTCAGGGGAGCCTCTATGACAGTTTTCTCCTTTCTTGTTCTTGTTCTCCTAGCCATCGGGCTTGGATCCAACACAGCCTCACACACCCTTCTCCCACTTCCCTTCGCAGTTGCCGAGGAAACCTTCTCCTTTGTTTTTGGTTTTACTACGGGAGCTTTTTCCTCCTCCGAGGTACTGACTGATTCGTCATCAGAGGCTTCTGTACCTGTGTCAGTGAGATCATTATCTCTAGTTTTGAATTTCATGCTTGAGGGGTCAAAGAGGGGGAAAACCTTGCCTTTTCCTCCTGTCGGGGGCCAAGAATGATCTACTCTTTGGTGTAGCCGTTCGCTGATGATATGGGGTAAAAGCTGGAAACGCCCCTGGGGCTGCTCTTCTAGAATGGAAAACCCTGCATACCAAGGGGGGCAGTCGGGAATGACCGCGCCCCCCGAGTACCCGTGGGAGGGTAAGGATCATAAGGGACTGGGAGCGCTAAAGGGCAAGAGGCGGCTCCAGCTCCGCCCACAATGGTGGATCCGGAGGCTCCGGTGTCGATTGGGGCAGTGACCCCGGCTGCAGGCACCGCCTCCATTCCTCCTCCTCCTGCAGCTCCGGCGGGAATTTTGCCTGTAGCTGCTTAGGTATCGTGGGCAGCCATGTCTGCGCCGGTCGCAGCCGAGGGGCGGTTTGTGCTTGCGCCTGCCGCGCTCCCCGCTCCGTCCGTCAGCCCCGTGGCAGCTCCCACGGCTGTGACCGCGGTCGCCGCTGCCGCCGTCCCGTCTGCCAGACTTGTGGCAGCTCCCGTCGCGCAAGCGGCTGTTTGTCCCGTAGCGGTGGGTCCCACCGCCGCCCCCGTGGCGATGGCTCCGGTAGCTGCTGTGGCAGGCGCTGTCCCCGCCAGTCCCATAGTTCCCGTGATCCCCGTCGCTGCTGCCGGAATCGCCGCGGTGACTCCCGTGCCAGTCCCAGCCGCTGGCGGTCCCGCGGCTGGACCTGCTCCCGCTACGCTGGCGGCAACGCCGGCGGCAGCACCTACAGTCACGCCTCAACCCCTCTGGCCGTCTGACCAGCGCTGGCAACCACCCCCGCCTGTCCTGTGGCGCCCGGTGGGACCTGCGCCCGCTGCGCCTGTGGCAGGTCTCGGCGCCGCTGGTCCCGCAGAGCCGGCTGCACCCGCTCCAGCAGGAGTGGCTCCTGGGTTTCCCCCTTGCAAATTGGGGGCCATTAAAAGATCTAAATCCTCGTCTGTCAGGCTTTTAACGTAAATTTGACTGATGGGATCACCTTTACCACGATCTTTCTTCTCTCCTCTCTCTAAAACCGTTTCTGAGATCTCTGCCTCTGCAGGGGCTTTATCTAATTTATACTCTCTCTTCCATTCTGGATGGTTTAAAAAGGCCAAAAACAATTCAGCATACACTACTTCGTTCCATTGCTCCTCCTTATGAAGGGTTGACATAAGTTGTAACACTGTATTCATTTGAAAAGAGCCAAACTTCGGCCAAGTCTCCCCTTTGAGCAGCCTGTGCAAAGGCTACATATTTATAGAGAGCCTGCATAACTCCTACCTCTTTAAAGATGTTTCAGGGCCAGTCAAATGCCTCCAGTGCTGCAAAACCAAGGCTAAAGTCTCCTCTTGGAACTCGACACAACCCATGATGACAACTACCAGGCAGGAAAAAGCTTCCCAGCACCAGATTTGAACTCAGGATTACCCCACGAGCTCCCTCTCCAAACACCACCACCAACTTCAAGCCAGGGCAGGCAGGGTATTGTAATGCAGAGAAAGGCATCCCTTTCCTTCTGGCTATACCAAGCCAATGCAAAGCCTCTGAGTAACCACAGTGGTAGGCTTCACTGTCCCTGCCCTGCCTTTATCGAAGCTGCAAGGAGGGGTTCTTCCACCCACTTCCCTTTAATTGTCCTGGGCTTCTGCCCACAGACTGGAAAAACAGCAATTTATGCAACAACACAGGCCCAAAGTCTCACTTCCTAGCCTACCATATTCCCCTGTTTCCAGGAAAAACCCCTTTGCAACTTCTAGCAAAATTACCCAAAGGAGCTGCTCTTTTATCTCACCTCTGTGTGTGTGGTTCTGAGGAGCTGGGCTTCCCAAGATTGGTGCGGAAATTCTCCAAAATATGCTGGCAGAAGAATAATTTCCTGCAGGATTATGTTTCCTGATCCGGAGGAGTTACAGGTCCCACTTTTCCACCTTTCAGAGTGCCAAAACTGTTACCTAAAAGACTGCAGGGAAAAAATACTCCAGGCCAATTTAGTGTATAAGACAAAGGGAGCAGGTCTGTAATCTCAGGCCTAAGGCCCAGGGAATACATTCCATGTGAGCTCACCCAGACAGTGGTTCTATGATTTTATAATAAGGTCCATCCAATCCCAGATCTGTCCAGCCTCAGTTCTGCCCAGTTCTACTCCCTGACATGCCCCCCGAGGAATTGGGTCTGGGGGTGTTTGGGACCCCTTCTTCCTCATCCTTGTCTTCTTCACAGCACGCACAGTCCTTGGAGTTCTTCCAAAGTTCTGGGCTTGAAGGTCGCTGTGTCTGTGTGATATCTTCTGGTCCAGACCTTAGGGTGTTTTTCTACAATTCTACTTTGAAAAGAAGACTAAACATACTAATGGAATTTTAGAGGGATTGATATGAAATGGGGTAGTAGGGTTGGGTATGTGTAAGCATAATGCTACAGGGTAAGGGATATAATACAGCTACATTAAAATCTACATTCACTACACATCTACTTCTAAAATCTATAAAAGTTTAAAAATCAAAAAAAGGCTCCGTGGCATCACTTGACAAACCTCTTTGTTGTCTGGCTAAACTGAAATTTTGTAATATTTCCATCCGCCCCATTCCTTATGTTTTGTGCTTCCCAAACTGAAGGATGGCCTTCTTTTGTGTAACTTCTCTGGGCTTGTTGTCATACAGGATTTTTTCTTGGTGTCTCTCCCCTGCCAAGCTGTCTGAGTTTCCAGGATTCAGGGAAGAAGGGCTGAAAGGACAAATTTGGTGCAGGAGTTCAGTGACAGTGGGGAAGGCAAGATTAGGGTAGAAAGTCTGAAGGATTCCCATGCAGGAGTAAGGTAGTAGGGTAAGGTGTGTCTTGGTTGTATAACCCACATTCTAATTCACTATGATTGTTCTTTTTAGCTTTGTCTATTTCACCCCCCTGAGCAATCAGTTCCTTTATAAAGTTTTTTGCACATGGAATATAAACAAAAAGCAAGTTAAGTTTTGTTGGTTTGTTTTTAACTGCTAACACTTGATGACATAAAGACCTTTTCACACTTAAGATACAGTAAAGGACAGTTTTGCATTGGGGAAGGAGGTCCCAGGAGCATTGTTCTTACATCTCTTCACAGTTTCCTCCCAGATTGTATGCCATTGATAATCTCAGTTAGCATTGTGTACTGCAATTCTGTTGCTGTAATGTTAACTTCTTTTGCATAACACTATAACATATTGTAACTATATTTGGGTTAACTTTTTCACTCATATGAAATATCTTGGAGCAGAATTCAAAGCAAGTACTTTTTATGGAGTAAAACATGTTTTTAAACTGATGCAGTGAATGCTTTACTACCTTGCTGTACAAACCACACATTTTTCTCATTTTTTTTTCTCAAAAAATAAAATTGCTCTTTTCACAGTGTTCTTTCTTCAGTTGTAAGTGCATACCTATCACAGCATCTTGCTTTGTATTTGCAGTGAAAGCATTAAAGGGTTTTTTGTCCCCTTCATTCTGGAAAGCAAATATTACATGCAGTTGAAACAAATATTTTGTAGCATTCTGTAGGTAATTGTGTGAACTGTGGCTTTAGGGTATACCTGGAGATAATCAGGCTGTGGCTGAACCCCCTCAAACACCAAGCAGTGGTGCCTCTCAGTCTTCAGCAGTGGCAGCAGCAGTAGCAACTATACCAACGACTACTAGCTCATTAGGAGGTAAGAAAGGTTATGTTTGAGAGGACGCAATGAAAACATTGCGCTTAATCTTTCTCTTCTTCAGTCAGTTTTAAATTCCTGGTGCTTGTGAACTGATCAATGGAGCTGGGTAAGAACTGCATCATGGAAATTCCAAATGTGGTACTTCCTTGGAACATGCAGCTTGATATATGTTGATACATCTGCAGTGAGGTTTCAAAAAATGCAGTGAACTCACACAACTCCTTTGATTCAGTATTCTGAATTTAAGTGTAAGACCACAAATGTGGGTGGGGTTGTGTTTTCTCTCACATAAACTCTGGCTTTCTGCTTTGTGGATAACTGGGCACTGTTGTCCATGGCTGTACTTATGTATCTGCCTCTTGGAATCTGGAATATCAAGGGAGAAACCTGCAATTAGTCATGAAGTGTAGCACCTAAGAGACTTGTAAATGACCTGGGACTCCTCACGGAGCACATGGACAGTGGTTGGTGCCTGCTGAAGAGAACTCTGTCTTAAAGGGAGATAAATACATGAAAGGAGCATTATGAAGGGGAAGGGAAGCTCTGTTTTAGGCTGTGGCAGAGATGGAGTTCAAGATACAAGGTTTGATAAGAAGCCAGAGCGTTAAACATACAGATTGTAGTGACAGGCACACATGACATAATCCATAAAGAGGTAGTGGGGGATGGGGTGTTTCAGAGTGGTTCAGACACAGTTCAAGGCAGTAAATAATATAGGTTGTATGGGAAGGAAAGACTCTCTTGAGTCAGAACTGACCCATTGCAGTAGATAGGAAGCTCTGTTGTAGATGCAGAGACAAGGCAGTAGACTGGGTAGATGTCTCTGATTGAGGTTACTCAGAGATGAGACAAAGAGAAAAATGCTGGAAATAAAAGACACAAGGCTGTTGGATCTTAAAATTGGGTGGAAAGAAAATGCATTGTTTAACCTTGCTTAAACTAGAGTAAGTCAGTGTGAGGAAGCAAGCTTTTCTGTCCTTCAGTGAGGAGTGTATAGTCCTATTTCTGTCTAAAATTGCAGTGTAGGTATGTATTTTATTAAGATTCTTAGTAACTTCTTTAAAAACCATGTTACCCCTTTTGATTTTTCAGGACATCCCCTAGAGTTTTTACGAAATCAGCCTCAGTTCCAGCAGATGAGACAAATTATCCAGCAAAATCCTTCTCTGCTACCGGCATTGCTACAGCAGATTGGACGGGAAAACCCTCAACTACTGCAGGTGAAGCTAAAAAGAAGAAAATAATGCTTGCTAATTCTGATTTAGCTTTACAAGAGAGGCATATGTTGATGTTACCTGGGATAATGTGTTACTGGCAGTTACAATATCCTATTGTTGGCTTTTCAGCAGTTGTTGCTGTACAGAACATATTTTCTATGACATTAGAAATGAATCTGAGACTCTTACTAGGAGGGTGCACCGGGGTCAGGAAGAGGAAACGATCACTGCAGTTGAACTGAAACATGAAATTGTGTTTCTTATGGTTAGATGTAATGAGTTTTCTTGATGCACTTTTTACACATTCTTTTGACTACTTGCTTCCCTGAAAACATTTTTACTTGTCTGTTGGCAGGCTTAAACATGAGTTATTTAAATATGTGTGTTTTCTTTTATTGTTCCATGCATCACAGCAAATAAGCCAGCACCAGGAACACTTTATTCATATGCTGAACGAGCCAGTTCTAGAGTCTCGCCAAGGCTTAAGTGGGAGTGATGATGGTGCCAGCACTGGAGAAGTAGCAGATGCTGGAAATGGTCATATGAACTACATTCAAGTAACACCGCAGGAAAAAGAAGCTATAGAAAGGGTGAGCCTTTCTTCTTTGAAGTGTTTCTTGGCTGTTGGTGTAGGGTGTTGACTCTAGTGCGTGCTTAAGATATGACTTAAACTTTTCTTATGCTGAGCAGTTCTGCTTCATATTTGATATTTTTATACTTGGTATTTCATAGCTGTTTAGTCCTGTTTCAAACTACATCTTTTCCTGCTTTATAGCAATTAAGTCTAAAATGTCTTAAATCTGCCTTACTAGGAAGATGCAGAGCCTTTTAAGTGATCAGAGACTGTTTGTGGTAATTAATGACTGAATTGTTTTCCCTCAGGAATGGGAACTCAGGCAGAAATTCCTCTTGCAAAAGCCTCAGCCAGTGGTGTTCTAGATCATTCTGTGATAGGTGTCCAGGTGCAAAGATCTGTCTGCATGAGCACTGTTTGCAAAGTGCTTGGATAGTAAGAAGGCTCATAGTTAAGTAGATTAGTTCAAGTCAAAACTTCACCCACATATTTGTCTATCCATGGGAATTATTTAATTATAGCTTTCTAAAAACAACAGGTAAACATGTCTATAAAAATGCTCTTGGGGGTGGTATATTGCATCATAACTACTGTGTGTAACATTGACTAAATATGGCTTTATATAGATGGCAACACCACTGAGATCTTTTTCTTAGGAAAAATTGCAAGACTTCTGTCATACTGTGGTAGTGGTTTTGTGTCTCAAAGACAATGTTTTTTTTCCAGCTGGCAAAGCCAAAGGTTATGTAAGGATCATCGGAAAATAACTGTTTAAATATAGGTGTCAATTCTCTAGATCTCAAGGAAGTTAACAATTAATAGGATTAGTCTGATAAAATTGTTTGTCCATGTACTTCACAGATCATGCTCTCTAATCTGCTGCATATCCTTTTAAAGCCATTTTATGCAGTAGAGCATTATTACCTCTACAGTCTGTTCTAAGACCCAGCAGAGACCTGTACTCTTCTTCCCCTTACTGTGAAACATACCTCAGAATTTTGGGAACCTAGTATTGCAGCTAATGCAGTCATGCTGTTTGTGGCAGAAAATAAAATCTAAGAATGGTTGGCAAGGGATAATAGGATACAGTTCCTCACAGTTATTTGGTCTGCCCTATACGTGAAATGCAGGTGGTTATGAGGATTTTAAGAAAAATCTCCACATAGTTGTATGTACTTGCCTTTGGCTAAAATAAGGTTTCATTTGCTGACTGCCTTTAAGTGCAGGCTAAACCCATTCCCCTTGGCACAGTAATAACTTCTATCCTGGTGTTCTCATGCCCTGCTGTCACTGTGTCCCAGGCATTAATTAGTTTCTTGGCTTCTTCCTCTCAACTTACTTCTACTGGCTGCAGTGTGCAGTCAACATTTTTTTTAGATGTGAAAATCCCAGTATAAACAATTGAAAGTATGGCTTAATGTGATGTCTTGAACTATCTACTAGAGATCCCAGCCTGGAAGCTCTTGTTCCAGACAGCTTTTGTTAAAAGTTCTTTGGAGCTTTGTATAATTGTTTGAAATGGGCATTGTTTGAAGGGGTTTTTTTCTGCATCAGTGCCATGTGCTTTTACTTCCTGACATTACTGTGCCCCAGGTCTGTTTTAGTGACTTACTATGTCACTAAAGAAGTGACAGTTTTTTGGTGCTTCATTAGACTCACTCATCATTTTTTCAAGTGAGAATTCTGTTTATTCAAGGCAGAGGCAACACCTTATTTTTTGCTCACTAGAGGCTGCATTGGCCTAGGCAGCAATGTAGTTTTCAAGAAGGCAGTAATTGCTTAAATGACACCTCAAGACAACTAAACATACAAAGAAGCTTAATATAAAAAAAATGTACTTTCTAAATGTGTTTCTTTTCTTCAGTTAAAGGCATTAGGGTTCCCCGAAGGACTTGTGATACAGGCGTATTTTGCTTGTGAGAAGAACGAAAACTTGGCTGCCAACTTTCTTCTACAACAGAACTTCGATGAGGATTGAGAGAACTTTTTCTATTTCACGCCTCACGCCAGTGCATTACACTAACTTTGTTCACTGGATTGTCTGGGATATTTGGGCTTATATTCATAATGCTTGGTGTAATGGTATATAGGGGGTGGGTGGAAGGGAGAACATAGGAAACAAAGCAAAGGAAGCAACAACTATGTCTGCTTTAAATTAGCAGATGCAGAAAATCGCACAGTGTAAAAAAAAAAAACAACCAAAAATCAGCTTCTGCAGATAATTAGTTCCTTCTGTAAACTGTAGCTTAACTTTTTCTAGATTTTTCACTCTTACTGTACTAGTTCCAGACATGTAGTGTAATGCACTGCTTCATATTCCTTTCCACTTAGCACTGGTATTGGAGGTAGGTTGTGCTACGTAGATCCTACAGTCTGTATTTCGTGGCAACCCTGGGGAGCAGCTTTGTGAAATCTTAGAAGATCTGAGCATATATAATCCTGAATGCCAAAATAAGGATATTTGGGGTTCTCTTTTCAGCTGTTTGAAAGTAGTGCAAGAAGCACAGTATTTTTGTCTAATGCTGAGTAAAAACAGTGTTGGCTTTTTTCCCAAATGAAAACCCATTTCAGTTAAAAGTGTCTTGATTATTGAGAAACTCCACCCCCTTTTTTTCCCCCTCAAATTATCTGAGAAGCTGTATACATACAGATAAAATTATTATCCTGTTTACATATTTTCTTTTGGGGAAAAAAATATAAATATGTTCTCTCTATGTTGCAGTAAAAGTTTTAAAACCAATAGGTTGCATGTTTGGTTTTGTTATATGCACTCTAGTGAATTGAATATTCTTTTTCTGCCAGCAAACCAATTGCAAGCTTCATTTTTGTCTGCTGCAATGAGACTTTATCAAATCAAATTTCACTGTCACAACTTTGTTGAACCAGCTTTTACAGTACAGCTATAAGTGTTCTGTTGCTCTTGAGTAGATTGTGATGTTCCAGCTATTTCTGTTAAGTAAGGACTTTTGGGGATTTATTCACTTTATAAGGAAGAGAAGTCCATAACTTGAGATACCAAGTGAGCTATCAGTTTATTCCAACCCGAAACAATCGGCACTGAAACCTTTCTATTGAAAATAAGCTCTGATTATAGAGTTTTGAATCTTACTTCTAGGCACCTACTTGTCATTTATTTTGTTTAGTCATAAAGTGTTAACAATCTTTTTTTTTAATGCACATTTCCTTTTAGAGATAATTCTGCCCATCATTGCAATACTAAGAATGAAATGAAATGCTAATGTAATCTAAAGATGTTACGTGCAACATTTCCTGAACACAACTTGGGGATAGTTTGATTTTTCTACTGTTGTAGTCTAGTTAGCTGGATTACAAATTTACCTCTACAAATAACCAGGAAAATCTTATTACTGGTACAGCACTGAATTCCTGTACCACTAATGATATTAATGATTTAGTGGTACAACTAAAAAATTATTTTCTGCTTAGGTTGTCTATTAGTGGATTAACTACCTAACTACTACTTAAGCTCAAAGTACAAATCAAGTGTCTTGGAAAAAAGGAGTGAAAAAGACTGAAACACTTTTATTTTGTTTCTTCATTGATTGGCTATAGTCTGTAAAAATATTACCTGCACAAAACGATTAAATGCATTAAAGTCTTTTGCTTTTTTTCCTATTCCTTATTTCTGTTTTCATCTGTGATATTTTTCCAGATAGTGTGTATTGTAATTATTCAGATTTTATTCTTCTAAAATTTCATAGGTGTATGTCATCTAAATTATCAGTAACACAACTCAAATCTATCAGTAGGATATGTGATACTGCTAAATAGAGAATAAGTCTTTCATAATGTGTTCATTTTAGAGAAGTTAATGTCAATGCCTGAGACAGCCAGTAGACTTCATCTAAATAAGATTCTCAGTTTGTATATGGACTGAGATGGATTTTGATTTAACACTGCAGGCCAAAAGGGGCTGTTTGTTATCTGTAAAAGGACTAGCTGTCAGGTACTTGAAAAAATGCCAAATTGATACAAGGACTTCTTGAATGTACTTTACTATATAGCTAATACCTAACTGAGAGAAAATCTTTTAGTCTGTGGGAGTCTTCTGTATTGATCAAACTGCTATCAGAAGCAACCATTCCTTCTTTAGGAGGCTGGAGAGTAAAGCAAGAATGTCTGGGTGTTTCAGTCCGCTCCCTACAATTTTGATTTCTGAAATGTTTACTTATTATAAGTGTATTTGAATTAAAGTCTGTTGAGCTTGTTCTTTGTTTAAAAAAAAAAAAAAAGCTTTATTCATTTGTAACTTTGTATGCTGAGTGACTGAGAGGGTTTATGGCTGCTCTGTTTGAAGCCTTACGAGTAATGCTGTTCCCATTTTTCCAGCAGTGAAACAGTGTTTTTGTGACTTCTGATGAACAACAGGTGTCTGACCTTAACTTGCTAGCAAAACCTGTTACCTGTCCAATAGCAGGATGCTTGCCAGGGAGAACCGTGTGTCTCTCTTTTTAGTTGCTGCCAAAAGGGAAGAATACATGGAATTCCCGTGGTGTTGAGAAGGTGTGACCTGAGCAAGCTTTCTGGGTATGTTGTGCCTCGCTTTCTTACCAAGTACTACCGGGAGCTGTCTGCACAGAGTGCTTTTCCTGCTTCTTTGCTGCAGACCCTCTTAGGGATTTGGGGATCAGTTTCCTCAGGGCTTTCTGAACAGTAGCTAAGAAAATAAAGTATTTCTTCCTAAGTTTTGGTATTGGAGTCCTTACCTTTGTTGTAAAACTTCTGAATATCTGCTTAGTCAAAAGCTATTTATGATGCACTTTTAATTGGGATTAAAAAATTACTCTGAAGTCATACTAATTCTGTAGTTGTCTATTCTTAAGTCCTTTGTGCACATTTTAATGCTGTGGTTCATTGACCTTGTCGAGGGTCATCTGATGAATCCAGCTACAGCCCAAGCAGTTTGATTGATTATATGCTTTGTTCTTACCCCACACTAACAGAACTTTTTTGAAGGCAAACTGTGACTCTCATTTTGAAACATCAGATTGAGCATGCATTCATTCAAGAATGCATGAATGAATGAAACTGAGACACACAGTCCTCAAATAATATACACAGACCTTACACCTGGATATTTCATTTGGTTTTACAGATATTTGGAGGCATCCACATTAATGTTTAAATTTTTATTCTCTGATTTCTCTTAAGTCCAGCTCATTGTACAAAACTAACCCAGAATTTCTGCGCTTGAAAATACTCTGTGGGTCAATGGAAACAATATGGTGTGAGTTGAGAGAACATCTTTGTCAGTTATATTTTTAGTTTTTCCTTGCCTGGTTTGGGTTGCCAACAGTGTTCTACACACTCTCTTCTGAAAACATTATTTTGAACCTACAGCTATGTGATTATGAAGCCACAAGTTACAAAATTTTGTGACTTCACTGATCTATCCAGAAAAGTAGGCTTATTTAATCTGTGATTAAATGGTATATGGGAATAATTTAATTACTCTATTACCACAAAATACATGATGGATCAGCATTGCTGCAGGCTGTAGCTGATGTTGCTGACTGGTCGAGTGCCAGTGCTGTATTTATATATTTATTTATAGAAGATGTGACCTGTGAGGGGGAGAACAGGATGTGAAACTTCTTGGTTCTGGTCAGCACTTAACTTCTTTCCATCATCCTCATAGTGACAAATACTTACTGGCTAGGCAAAAGAAATAAATATTAAGAACACACCCAATTTAACTCCAGTTCTAATCAAAGCACATTTTATGAAGACACTGGCATCTGTGGTGTTTCCTACTACAGTAGAATTAAGGAAGACACACACGTTCTTCAGTAATGGTAATAGTCTAGAAAAGGAATAGTAGACTCTGAAGATACTTACCTCCACTTCATCCCTTTGCTTTGCCGTTTTCCTTTGTGAGCTCTTACAAAGCAGTATCTGCCTTATACTTTCACCTCCTGAAAGTCTAGTACTAAAAACAGGATTTAATGTGTTTTGTTTTGTGTGTACCTATGCAGTTTGTGCCTAGAGACCTAGAGTGCAAAGTTTCTTTCAAAACAGTTGTCTATTTTTATATGGCTTAACACACTGATGCAAATACTCCGTGGTGCTGAGGGCAAGGAGCAACATCCTTGAAATTCTTGTTGCCTGAGATAAGAGATTTTAGATGTGACAGTCTAGGAGTAACCAGATATTCCAGCAAGCAGCCGTTTGCCATCCCAGGGGAAAGGTTGGTTGCTGCCCTTGTAATGCGAAGCACTTGACTTCAAATATGCAGCAGCCAAAGATGAGAAAATAAGGCAACGTCTCCCAAGTGTCTGTATATGTAGAATTGGTCAAGGTCTTGTACAATCAGACACATTTTTAATTATATCTTTGAATTAAGCATTCTTCTTCCCACACCTTTGTCATTACGGTAAATCTTTGATTTTTTTTCTTTTCATTATTGGAGAAAGTATGCAAGTTGCAAAGGGAGTGATATCAGCCTCTGTTAGAGAATGGGAGAAAAAGATTTCAGAATAGAAAAAGGAATAGGAAATGATCTGTCTTCGGGGTGAGATGTGAAATAGGACAATGAAGTGCTGAACACCTGGGATAGAGATCTCTTCTGTAGGGAAGCTGAAGTGAGGAGTCCACACCTGGAAGAGGCAGCAGTGTGTGTGAAAGGGCATGCCTGGAAGAGTTAGAAGTGTGTTAAAGGAATGGATGGTGTGACAGGACCAAATAGAGAGTCAGCTGATGTTCATTAGCTGGTGGGACTTCGTATGTACAAATATGGGTTAGGTTGATAGAAAATTTGGGAGCAGAACTAACATTTAAGGAGACTTCAGAGAAATTATCAGGGTTTTCTTCAGCCAGTAGCTTTTGTGTAGTGCTTTGCTTCTAAAACCAGCTCTGAGAGAGGTGACAAAGAGATTATAAAACAACGAGGGCAGTGAAAAGAAACAAACTAGTTTGTAGCTTTGCAGATACCTGACAGACAGTATGTAGTCTGGGGCAGTCCATCTGCACTGAGGTGCTCCTGCTTAAAGGTAGAGAAAAAAAAGTAATTTGATTTTTATTTCTAGTTACATTTACATTGTAAATGTACAAAGACCTGATATGCTCTTTGAGTCTCTTGAGGAGCCTTTGTTGCTTAAAGTGAGAGGAATGGCTGATCCTCCTATAGTGTGCATTTCATAGTAGCACTTTACATGGAGGCTTCCTCTGCCTCCATGTAAAATATCAAATTTCCCTTTGGCAAAGGGCAGGATTATGCAGTACATTACTGGAACACTGCTGCAGAGTTCATTTGGACAACTGTTTCTGATGAGATTATGCCTCTTTGAGCATGATTCATGATCCATGAGTGTGTGTCTTGGACTGTAAACTGTCTCCTGTGGAAAGCTTCCACAAAAATTGGGAATACTCAATCTCAGAAGAGCAGCAGGGTTAAGATGAGAAGCTATTAGAATATATTAAATATGAGCGTAAATAACAAATCTGCATAAATAACGTATAACATAACTATAAATAACAAATCAACAGCTATTTTTTGTTCAGCTGCAGTAAGAAATTAAATTGTTACTAAATGAGTACATAGCTATATTGTTTTTCACATTTCATGTAATTTGCAGTAACTGCCTCACTGGTACACAAATATAAAGGAAACAGAATACACAAAAGGCCGTTTTCTACATCTGGTTAAGTGTCCATTCAGTGCCTATGTTGCCTTTGAAATCTGTGGCAAATTGCCGTTCCTAAAGCACTGAACCTCAGTTTGCCATGAACAAGAGTTGATTTTGCTCACATGCAGGACAGCAGGATGGAGAGATTGATATTGAAATCAGCTGTTTGCTGTGACCATCTGTGGGAGAGGTATTTAAATTCGTACATTACTGTTGGCGGTGGGGAGCCTGGTGATCCAAATACAGAATTTCCTTTGCTTCAGAGGTGTTGGAAAGGATCTGTTGCTCTGCAAGGTTGTTAAACTGCCAAGTTTGTCACTTATGAATTGTATATCCTACCCCGCTTAAAGGGAAGGCTAATTGAAAGCTAAGAATGCAAGTGAGGAGCAGGGAGAAGTCATTGATGAGGTGGTAAGACCTTGGCCTGTTTTTGGGAACAGTCACATTACTTAAGCATTCTTATGCAAAGTGAGGCTGGATTTGAAGGCACGAATTTGATGCAGCCATATCTGGTGTTGATGCTGTCAGGCAGCAGACACAAAGTGGTGTTTTTAGAGGGAGAAATACCCTGTTGCCAGGCAGGGTGGCAAGAAAAATATGTTTACTAATGGGGCTGCTTCTAGTGCATCTTCTCTGTATTTAGATTTTGAAATTGAGGACTCTGATGCTGCAGTTTTGTTTCATGGCTGCACTGCTGGAGGTTGTGGTGTCTTTAGAATGCTGTGTTGTGCCTTAATAGGTGCTATCATACCGTAATACTACCTTTTGTGTGGATTATAGCTCAGTGATCAGGCCTGTGCCTACATTTGCATGATTATGGTTTGTGGGTGGAGAAGCTGCAAGCCTGTCATCAGATTACTCGTTCCAGCTGAAAAAATTCTCTCTACGTGGCTGTCACATCATCTTCATGGCTTGCATGGAACAGTTAGTGTTATTTTGCAAGTGACTGGATTTTTGTCCCTCTTCTTCTCCTCAGGAGTTTTGCTTTATGGTAAGTGTGCTGGTTTGGGCTGGGATAGAGTTAATTTTCCTCACGGTGAGAAAATTACAGTATGGGGCTATAATTTGGATTTGTGCTGAAAGCAGTGCTGATAATAACATAGTGAAGTTTTAGTTATTGCTGAGCAGGGCTTGCACAGCACAAAGGCCTTTTCTGCTCCTTACTATAAGGGGGCTGAGGGTGCAAAAGGAGATGGGAAATGTCACAGCCAGGACAGCTGATCCCAACTGACCAAAGGGATATTCCAGACCATATGGCATCAGGCTAAGCATATAAAGTTGGGGGAAGATGAAGGGAGAGGGGGAGACATTTGGAATAATGTAATTTTGTCTTCCCAAGTCACCACTACATGTGATGGAGCCCAGCTTTCCTGAGGATGGCCAAACACCTGCCTGCCCATGGGAAGTGAGAATGAATTCCTTGTTTTGCTTTGCTTGTGTGCAGGGCTTTTGCTGTTCCTATTAAACTGTCTTTCTCTCAACCCACAAATTTTCTAGTTTTCATAATCTGCCAGTCTGGTTTTCTTCCCCATCCCACTGCTGAGGGAGTGAGTGAGCAGCTTTGTAGGCTTAGTTGCTGGCTGGGACTAAACCGTGGAAGTGAGAAGAAACATGTAATTTAGAATACTGAGACAAATTAAGTTTTCTATAGGCTTCTCTTTTACTAGATTCTGCTATTATCCAGCCCTGTGTGTTTCTAGACACTCCTGTGCTCTGAAAAGGGCTGCAATTTTTTCTTTGGTAGAAACAGTAGCAGGGTCATCATTATGCAATGGCGTTAATCAGGTGGAAGTATCATCATGGCTAGGCTTTGTGAACGAAGATTTGGGGAGGGATCTATCCACGTTACTTGCAAGCGCGTTGGTGGCTGAAAAGGCCAATAGGAGATAGGCTTGTCCGGTTGCAAAAGGCACAGCAGAAAGACTCCTTAGGTGGTATATTCTGCAAGACACGATTCTTTCTGCGTTGTCTTTTCTCCTCAAGGCTGATCCTGCGTGCTTTCTCAAAAGCATCAGCAGCGTTATAGATGGTGTGTCTCTAAGGTGTCCCGATTGGAGACCAGAGTAGACCAGTTATGGTGGTCAATATGGCCAAGGCTGAGATGTTGTTTCAGGGAGTCCTTGTATCTTCTCTTCGGGGCTCCTCTCTTGCGGCAGCTGGTGGCAAGTTCACCATAGAGCAGGATCTTAGGGAGATGGTGGTCCTTCATCCTTGAGACATGCCCTGCCCAGCGCAGCTGTGTTCTCAGTAACATGGCCTCAATACTTGTGACTGCTGCTTGTTCTAGAACAGATGTATTGGTCACATAATCTGACCAGTGGATGTTTAGGATTGTACGGAGGCAGCGTTGATGGAAGCGTTCTAGGAGACGCAGGTGGTGGTGGTAGATGACCCATGATTCAGATCCATATAAGAGAGTAGACAGTACAATGGCTCTGTAAACACTGATCTTTGTACTTTTCTTCAGGTGTTTGTTTCACCAAACTCTTTTATGAAGCTTTCTGAAAGCACTATATGCCTTTGCTAACCTGTTGTCTATCTCTCCGTCAATCTTACCATCTGAGGAGATGGGGCTACCTAGGTAATTAAACTGCTGGACTGATTTGAGCTCTGATTGGCCAGTGGTGATGTGGGGATGATGGGGGACTTCCTGAGGTGCAGGTTGATGGAGAACTTCTGTCTTCTTTAGACTGACTTCCAGCCCAAAGAGCTCAGCAGCATCTGCAAAGCAGGATGTTAAACGCTGCAGAGCTGCTTCTATGTGGGTGACAAGGGTGGCGTCATCAGCGTAAAGCAGCTCCCGGACAAGATGGTTTTAGGTCTTGATGTGGGCCTTCAGTCGCCTTAGATTGAATAGGCTTCCATCAGTATGGTATCAAATGTAGATACCATCCTGATCATCAAGGTCTGCCGTGGCCCTTCGGAGCATCATGCTGAAAAAGACTGTGAATAGGGTTGGAGTGAGAACACAGCCTTGTTTCACACCATTCTTTATTAGAAAGGGCTCAGAAAGTGCATTGCCATATCTGACTTGGCCGTGCTGATCCTCATGGAGTGAGATGGTCATTTTGAGGAACTTGGGGGGACAACCTAAGCGTTCCAAAATCTGCCACAGACCTTTTCTGCTCACAGTATCGAAAGCCTTGGTGAGGTCAACAAAGGTTACATAGAGACCTTTGTTCTGTTCCCTACACTTCTCTTGCAGTTGTCTGAGAACAAATACCATGTCCGTGGTTCTCCTGTTGGCTCTGAAACCACACTGACTTTCAGGTAGAATTTCTTCAGCTCTAGCGGGTATTAGTCTGTTCAAGAGTATTCTTGCCAGGATTTTGCCAGCATTGGAGAGCAGAGTAATACCACGGTAATTTGAGCAATCTAATTCCTTTCTTCTTATACAAAGTGATGATGACTGCATCTTGAAGGTCTGATGGTAGTTCGCCTAGTTCCCAATGGCACACCACAAACTTGTGAAGTTTGGTATGGAGTGCAAGGCCCCCATGTTTCCAGACTTCGGGAGGAATTCCATCAGCTCCAGCTGCCTTGCCAATTTTCACCTGCTGTATGGCCTTGAGGGTTTCTCCTAAGGGGGGCAGTATCCAGTTCATACTTCACCGGTTGTTGTGTGATGGACTGAATTGCTGAGTCTTGGACTACACGGTTGGTACTGAAAAGAGTCTGAAAGTGTTCAGACCATTGATTCAAAATGGAGGTTTTATCTGTTAGAAGCATTTGACCATCAGTGCTGAGTAGAGGGCTTTGGACTTGGTATGTAGGCCCGTATGCTGTTTTCAGGGCCTCATAGAATCCTTTGTGATCACGTGTATCTGTACATTACTTGAGTTTTTTCAGATAGATTGATCCACCACTTGTTCTGGATGTCACGGAGTTTCTGTTGGTGGAAGTATGGGTTGCTTAGTTTTAATCCTGCTGATTAAAACTGACCCCAGCCACTGTGTTGGTTGTCCTCATGTGTTAACACTCAGATTTTGTAATTGTGAATTAGACTACACTTGGGAGATGAAGAATAAACAGTTCAGCTGTCAAATTAAATTAGCACCTACAGAAGTGTAGATAACACACAAAGGTGACCAGGTATCTTGTATGGTTGGCTTATAGGGTAACTGGGAAAGGGGGGAAAGGGACAAAGTGATTCATTCTGTGTTTGTGGCAAGAGAAAGTGAAATGTTTGCCATGTTTTCTGTGGAGCTCTGTTGGGACTGTAGCATTGGAAAGTCCCAGGTTAGAGAGCCTAACAACATGTAAATGAGGTGTCTGAAGAAGGTAGATTTCCGAAGAAGCCTTGAGGGTTTTTATAGGCATACAAAAATATATGTGACTTGCAGTAACAGGGTAGATTTAAGTTGCTATTTCTACTCAAAATTGTGTCACTTCTGTTATGCAGTGTGTGACCTCACAGTGCCAGATTGTATGCCTCTTTCTGAATGGAGACTGTTATCCCAAATCAGAAAGCAAATAAAATTTCAGAGAGCTTCACAGGAGAGGTGGGAAACACAGCCATTTGACTTTGTCTAAGAGAAGAGACTACAGTTTGGTCCTTGCTTGATCAGAGTGGTCCGTTCATCAGATCTGAGCAGTTTAAATATATTAAGGACTAGCAATTTCACTCAGAAAAAGTAGTGACTATGAAGGAGGTAGTATGAGGGCTTTGGAAATATTAGCCATTCTCGTACATTTTAGAACTAACTGTAAGTCTTATTTATGCCCTTTATTATAAGATCCTCTGATGTATTATTTTTAACTTTTCAGCTTTAAAAGACCTGGAAGGAAACTTCCCATGCTTGATGTCTGCCTGTGACTTCCCCCTCCCCCCCCCAGTGTTTCAGATAATAACCAATTCTGCTGTTTTAGAAAACAGAATTGGGGGTAAGGAGAAAGCATTATTTTTTCAAATTTCAAATTCTTTTCACTAAGCAGAAGCACTATATATCTAGATGTTATTGAATGTCACCAGCGTGCCTGTAACAAACGTGGATAGTGCCTTCCTAAATCTTCGTTCGCGAAGCCTAGCCATGATGATTGAATGTGATTTCTTTTTTTTCCCACCTGTGTGCCTGGTCAGAAAGAATAAAAATTATGAGGGTTTTGAGGTGGTTTTTGTTTTGGTTTGGGTTTGGTTGTGTTTGGTTTTTTTTTGTTCTTGGCTGCTGTGATAAGTTTGAGCATGAGCAATCTGTAGGCTTGACATTTGGACAGGACCAGTGGAAAGTAGGAGAGCACAGGAAGTTGAACTTTGGCTAAAAGAAGCAGAGTTTTTGAGCTACTTGGGCCTAAACCAAAAGCAAATGAAAATATATTGTGCTGCTTTACAAATCTGTAAAACTTGAGGTCTCCGTTGACGGCATTTTTATTGATTTTATTTTTTTCCTCACTTTTTGCTTATGTATCATTTTGAGATGTTCCATTTCTGTTTGGCAGCAGTTTATGGGCCTGCTTGCAGATAACTGTGCAGATCACTGGGTTATGAATCACCAAGCTGTGGTACTTTAAACTCTGGAACTTCTGAGAATCTGGAGCATCATGTTCTGTGCTATCAGCAAATACCTGTGAAGGCCACTAACAGAGTTTCTGTCTTCTTGTTCTCAGAGCTGTTCTGCTTGAAGGCTAATGTCCTGTAGCAGTTATATGGCTGCTGCTTTAGATGAAGTGAAAAGGCTGTGTGGTTTTGACCACCATCTGTGAGAGACGAAGGGGTGGGATTTCCTATGGGCATTCCAAACTTCATATCAGGTTGGCGATGGGTGCACTGCTCACACAGAATCAGTTCAGGTTTCAGGATCACTTGTGTCCGGGTTTCAGGATCACTTGTGTCCAGGCTTATTTGAGTAATGGTGGTCATTGTTATTAATGAAATAAGATTTGAGTTAAATGTTTAAACAGGCTGTGCTGTCTCCATCTTTGGGAGGTTTCCAAGTCCAGACTGGTTGAAGCCCTGAGCATTCAGGTATGATCCTGTGGCTTATCCTATTTTGAGCAGAAGGTTGGCCTAAAGATCTCCATAGGTCCCTGACTGATCTAGGTCCTCATTTTAATTATTTTTGTCATGGAGCCTTACCATTCTGGTGGGGATTTATTTTCTATGAAGGCTTAGCCTCAATTTCCATTTCCTGTCCTTTTTTTTTTTTGGGAGGAGCAGGGAGGGTTTGTTTGGTTTTGAGGTTGTTTTTTTTTTAAGTGTACAGGTTGCCTAAACACCATTTGAATACTGAATTCTGCCACCTTCATCCTGTGTCTCTTCATATTTTCAGCAGACCTGTGGAAATCAACAAAGCAATCTTGGCTGACACTGTTAGTTCTTTAAAAGCTTCATCAGTGATGTCAACCCAAGTTAAATTAGGCTTAAATTTATTTCTTTCTTAGGTTGTGATATATGAAGATAAGAAGTTGCAGAATCTAGTAGAGTTAGCTCTGACCATACCATAAATTGGAAAGAAGGATTTTTTAATGTCATATAATATAAATGCCCTGTATTATTTACTGTAAAAACGTCCAGACTCCTCTACTGGTATGGAAGCAACTGCCTATTAGTTTATTTTCGAAAACACTGCTTCCACAGTGGGCCTTATTTCCCACCTCGACTCCTCCAGATAACAGTATATATTGGTGCTTCTGAAAAATTTCCAAGAGGCTAAAGTCCTTCCAAAAGACCTGTGGCTTTTTTTTTTTAAACAGGTCATACAGATGAAAAAGCATATGGATTTTTTAAAAGTGTAGACTGAATAGAAAATGCCACTAGAAAGCCCTTACTATTTTCAGATCAGCCACACAGCTCAGTGATCTTGTTCACTGTGCCTAAGCTGGGAAAAAGTGAGTAGAATAAATCATAAATACAGATTTCAGTGACCTTGACTCCTTGACTTGCCTTGAAGAGAAAACCAGCTGAGTCCCTTGGGTGAGTTGTTAGACAGTGGAAGAAATTGGACAGTGAACTCCCTGGAGGCTGTGACAGGGAGCACTTAATCATGCTGAGATGTGTTCTGCTGGGAGAAACAGGGAATTCTTTCACAGTGTGCCAGAGAGTTGGGTTTTCCAACTATTCCAGTAGGCATACAACAAAGGATATGCACAAACCAATATGCATCCTCTTTTCTTGATTTGTATCTAGCTGGATGCTATTTCTTTTGATGTTCTCTGGCTCTGGGACTGTCATGGTGGATCACTGGGATGGGCTCATTTACTTTGTTGGGATGTGTTTCCTAGGATATCTTTAAGTTCAGCTGGTTACATTGCTGACTAAGGGGAAAGTGGCACAGTGGTATTTCTAGACAGAATTAAGTTTGTTTGTCATCGAGTTATTTCTTTATATAGAAAGGGAGGATGTTGGGGAGAGATGGAAATCTCTCCTCCTGCTTGTAACAGCTGGTACTGAAAATTTAGGAGCAAAACTTGTCTTTCACCAATTACAGCTGACTATTTCTGTCACATCTTCTCAGGTTTTTATACTTTAGAACTTACACATTCTAGCTGTCTGAAATGAAAAATGAGGGTCTTGTTACCCTGAATCAGTCTGTCAGTCCAGGAGGTGTAAAGAAGCATAAGTGTTTATCAGGACTACAACGTCAAGGAGCCAGAAGGTCAAGGCTTCCGTTCATCTGTGAAAGTAATGCATTTGCTTCTTGAGAGATGCTTGCTAAAATGTCCCCTAATCCTTCAAGGTTGAGCAGGTTTTGGTCTCCATTCCACCAAAGCACTTTGTTCAATGATAAATGACAATATGAAAAGGAATGTCCACATGGAAGCTTCTCTGAGGATTTGCCACCTGATAATCTCTGAACAATTAGGAGCATTTCAAGGGTGGGAGTAGAAATTCCTGTTCTGGAATGACAAGGCAGGAGACAGTACCAAATGAGGTATCATAACTATCTGTCTACTATTTCACTTTAAAGGAGTCCCTCATTATCAGTCCTGAAATTACCAGGCACCTTTCTACTGAGAAAATAGAGGGATAGAAGAAAGCATTTCCATCTCAAGCCTGTCCCTCTCCTAATGCACAGTCCAAACCTGCAAAATCTTGAGCTCATTTCAGAGCACTGAAAATGTCTTGACAAACCAATAAACAGAACTTACTGCAGTGAATGTAGAAATATTCAGGCCAAGAGAGCACTCTGCTGTGTTCCTGAATGAAGGTCTGTGTTTTGACCTGCTTACCCAGCGTCTGTCCTAATTTCAGCTTGAGTAGGCTGAGGAAGAGGCAGTAACACAGAAACAAGCCACACACCGGATGGGTGCTTGCTCAGAACCATCACTGAGCAGACCGTGTCATATTGGACAGTGTTCTCTGACATAAAAACAGGTAGTGATGGTGCTGCTGTTTGTGGGGCTGTGAAGGACTCCAGGCACGCTCTGACAGTACAGGAATATACCTTTCACACCGTTAGGTTACTCCTATTGATGCCAATCTGAAAGCCTGACAATGATCTTGCCTGCTCTGTGTACTTTCATACACTATAAAGCAGTGGCTTGTTTGCATGGTGCCTGTTTTCTGCACAGCTCTTTGATTGTATTAGCAAATTAAGAAACTTGTAACCACTTTCCCTTTTTCCACCCTCGACTCAGTGTTGGAGAAATGAATCTGACAATAAACGGAGGCTCTGTGGTGACTTGAAGGTGTAACTGATGTAAAGAGGCAAGAAGGAAGTTTTTCTCAACCTCCCTGTCCAAAATAACCCAGGTGTACCCCAAATCACCTCTCTGTTGCATTGTGGTCTTACCTTATGAAAAAGATAGTGGTGCCTGCATAAAAATGGAACTACGACTCACATCAGTTGATCCAAGACAGTGTAAAGGACATTGTTGTGTTAGGGCTCCTCTTGTCCCTGCAAGTCTCCTGTGATCATAGTGGAAATCTTGCTCACATGATGAACAAGCTGCTTCTGCACCTGAAAAAGGGAGGATTACCTGTGCAATACCAAGCCAAGTGGGGCTTTTTGTGAGACACTTGAATTGAACATCTCAGCTTGAAGTAAGTTTGAGCATTATATTCCATACAAAGTACAGGACTTTCAGTGCCCAAATCACAGCACATCCCCACAGTCTTTGTGGGGATCTTGGTGGGAGTTTGGTTTCTTCAGAAAGTTTTCCGTTCTCTGGAGACGTTTTTTGAAAGTGGGACCCTTAGGTATTTTTGACAGCTGGGTCATTTGTCATCACCTCAGCCCTGGTGGCTTTAATCACTTATGGCAAGACAAAATTTAGAAAAAGTGTAGTTAGAAATCAGCTTTATGGGAGTTCCGAGTAAGTAGAGGGAAGAACAAGATCACTTGCAAAGAACAGATCAACTGATGGGTGGCTCAATCTGTACCCGTATAACTGGTTTAACCTGCATCATCTCTACTCTTGTCTGAAGCTGCCAGCAGTGCTGCTTTAAATCTAGTGTGGACTGATAATTGCCCTTCTCAGAAGACACTGCAGCCTGGGTTGAGAATCTGCTTATCATGTGAACATGAATGTGTCTTACTTCGAAAAGTTGAGCTGTGTGGTCTGGTAAGTTGTGTGCACACACTGCAGTAAAATAGTGAACTGGGGAAGTAGGTGTTACTTGTCTAAATAACAAAAAAGCAAAACAACCCCTGTGAAGTAGTCCCTGGAGTGCCAAAAAAATAATAAATGCTTTGTTACATGTGGCTGTGTGGCTCTTAATATACATTGAGCTCTCACAGAACTTTTCCCTGTGTTGAGATTTTTATAACATTTTTCCTCGTGAATTTTTTTATTCCTAACTGTTTATGAATTTGCATAGCAGTCTGCTTTTCTGCAGCACGATGAATTTGTCTTTGGCTGCTTAACCTCCGTCCCAGTCAAATTTGTTGAATGGGTTTGGGGAAGGAGTGGAGGTGGCTAAATGCATGTATATGACCACAATATACCTGAATATATCAATCACATTGATACAACTTCTTAATCAAGGTTCTCTTCAAAAACTTGGCAAAAACCCCACAAACCCTAGAACTGAGCCCTAAATCCTCAGTGGCATATGAACTTGTCACCATCTGTTCCCTGTGTGCTATTTTGAACATCTTCCTCCACCCTGAATGCCTGAGCCCATCTAAAAAGTTTAGATTAATGGCCATGATTGAGCTGTTCTTTTATTCGTTGATAGATATCTAAGCTACTCCAGTTTTCCCAAGTGCTTTTCCATGTAGGCCTTAAATTTTAAGTGGCCTTTATTATTTTTAAAGTGATAAAGATGCTGTGATGTTCAAGCTCAAGCAGGGAATGATCTGTGCTGCATAATTACATTTCAGATTTTTATTTTTTTTAATGTTTTGGAGTTTCCCAGGGTTGGAACAAGATGATCTTTAAGGTCCCTTCCAACTGAAACCATTCTGTGATTCTATGATTCAGTCACCTTCACAACAACATGGTGGCTGCTGCTTGAGTTTCAGATGATGATGGTTTTTTCCAGTCCTTCTGCATAACAGGAGGAACTGAAACAGAGACTGTGAAGCTCCCTCTTGGAAATTCTACCTCTCTTGGCGGCCTCTTTCCAAAGCCAGAGCACTATAAGAAAGGCTAAGTGTAAATAAGATTCAGGCACTGATTGGAGTGCAGAGGGCTGGCAAATGGAGCCACTGATTTTCTTTTTGTAATAGAGCAGCAAAAGAAATTGCAAAGGCCAGAGCATCTGCTGGTGTAAATTACCATACTTTTTCTGGTCATGGGATTCATATCCCTTTAACCCAGCTCGGAGTGTGTCCTTGAGTGATAGTTTAATGATTTACACCATCAACAGTGAGGGAGATGAAAAAGCAACATTAAAAAAAGCTATATGCTTAGGTCAATATATAGGGCATTAAAGGCCTGCGTTAAAAAAAAAATGTAATTAGAAAGAGCTTTTACCTTGTTGTTAATTTGGAAATGGGGTTCTAGTCACTGTTCTTACAAGTAGTGTGATTGTATGGTCAGGTGGCCTTGTTAAATGTGAAGCTTTTTGTAACTTCAGGCTTTACAGACAAAATTCAGTTAAAACCCCACAAATTAATGCCCTGCTCTTGCAAATGCTCAGGTATTCTTATAAGTAGGTCCTTAGACTTCAAAAGGGTTACTTACATGATCACAATAAAATGCAGAATTGATGGTTTTTTCATTCTCTGTCTCCTCAGTTGTTTTCTCCTAGTGTAACTTAGGCTGCTTCATTTTGAAAGCCAGACTAAGGTGTAATCTCATTACCTGCTAATAAACAGCTTCCCCCCCCCTTTTTTTTTTCTTTCTTCCCCTCTTCTCTCACTCCTTCCCTCCACATAGGAGAGTACTTTGGTTTGCATTGCTTCCTGGGCATTAGTGAAAGGCTGAAATTAACTTCTAGCTGTTGATGCTCTTGCCAGAACACACAGCCTGGTCAGTCATCAGACAAAAACATGACCTATATTGCTCATCTCATCCTGGAATAGCATCTGCTGTAGGTGCAGGAGACATTCCTGGTCCCAGGATATTCTTCTCCGGAGAAGGCCAGGATAGCACAGCCAAGGCTGCAGGGTGTCTCTGCTGCTGAATTTGACGGGGATCTTTCACCTCTCTGCCTCTGCTGGTTTTCTCCCACTGATACTCCAACCCAGTTGCATGGGGAGTGGAAGGAGGAGAGGTCAGTTAAATTGTACCATTTGGCAGCTAACCAAACCTGGCTGGCACTCAGTTGTTTGTACAGCTTTGTTACTGCTGAGTTTTATATTCAGAAGACCAATAATGGCTTTGAGAGGAGGGACATTGTAGCTTGGCTGATTGAGCCCAATTAGTCCTGAAGATTAAAAATAAAAAAAAAAAAAAGACATTAGATTCCACTGGACCTATGAGGGGAGTGTTGCTTGTTACTTCCTTTACTTCCCATAGAAGTTTTGTCTGTAACTTTATATGCCCTGTTGAGGGTGTAGCGTTCTGCTATTTACATCAGATTAGAGATCGTGTTCTTGTGCCTTCCATGTGCAGGGAGCCCCTCTTTCTGTCTGATTCTGACACTCCCCAGGCCTATGTGCAGGTTTGCATCCATGCCTCTTGCTTTGCAAAGGTGCAGGCAAACAAGTCCTTCATCTGTCTTCCACTTAAGTTAATGAGAGTCTTTCTGCTCACTTCAATGGCAGTTGGAGCAAGTCTTATCTTTCCTACTTAGAAACTGGTTGGTCAAGGTCCCTTTTTGTTCTTCTTGTTCTGGCCTTTGTCCCCATCATCTCTGAGCACTTCAGTCAGCACTAGATTGCACTGTCTTTTCTAGTACTCTTATTCTCTGGTGGGGAATAATAGTGTCTGCAGCGTTCTGCATGTCTCCATCTTTAACTGAGGCTAAGCGGCAAAGATGAAAGGCCAGATTTTCAAGATGTAAATGACAGTCTGATGTGATTTTTTTCAAAGATATTTAGAAGCTTCATAAACCATTACTTTGTTCCTGTTTCTTTAAGCCTGTAACTGCCCTGAAAAGATACAGTGTTAAACAGGTTGGAAAAGGTCACAGGGAAAGGGAGGGGACCTCAAGAACCATCAGTTCCACATCTGGCTCTGAATGTTCCCTCTTCTGAAATATGGACTCCTCTCAACCTTAGGCTTCACCCCACATTGCTTCTACAGGCAAAATGTCAGCTGCAATCTGGATCCCTTTCCCCACCCACAGAGTGGGGGAGCCCAGTTCTAGTTCCATCTCCATCTGATGAACCATTCCGACGTCCTGAGGGATGGGGAAAGGGAACTCCAGCGACAGGATTTTTCAGGCCCTGAGCCTGGAGGGGAGAGGTGCCCTCCCCTCCCCCCAGCACCCACGTGGCCCCATGGCTGGTACAGAGACAGCACACCGGCGTGGAGAGGAGGCAAGAGAGAGTTTATTGTTGGGGGTGTTACATTTATAGGGTTTAGGGGGATTCACAGAGTAACCAATTAGAAGTCTCAAGGGGCTTACAGGAACACCCAATCACAGGATGGGGTTAACAAGGTCCAATGGGAAACACCTCAGGACACCTTTCCCAGGACATTCCTGCATGGGAGATAACCTGTCCTGGGGGTGCTGGGAAGAAGAAACACGTGTTTGCAAAGAGACCACAAAAGGCCATTTTAAGACATGTTTAAACAAGTTTCTCATCAGATTTAGTGCTACACTGCAATACCAGAGAGAGGAACCCTGCATGGAAAAGCCACACCTCTGCAGCATGTGATGGTGACTGTGGGCTTATTTAAGCATTTGAAGGCTTCTCTGCCTTTCCTTAGTTACCAGTTTTCATTTCAGGGAGCTGGTTCTGTGATTTAAGGAAGTCCAAACAGACTACTATTTGCAAGGCTCAAACCATTATGTGACTGACTAAGCTTTCAGAGGTAAAGTGCAACCCCAGTCACTTGTTCCTTTCATACAGCAATGATACAGGAGACACAAGGATGTGACAGATGCAAACAAAACAAAACAAACCCCAACAGATCTGCAAGGTACTTTCTAAGTCCTACTGCCTGTTGACATAACACAGCTTAGCCCTCCAGGTCTCAGCTTACCCAGAAAATTGTCTGCTCTGAGGTGCTCAGATATGCAACTGTAGCAATTAGTTATACCAGCAATTAGTTGTACCTCCAAAAATGGAGTCCTTCATTAAGGCCTGGCCCAAAATATCAAGACCTAGCATTTCACTTGGAATCTCTGAAGTCTTCGCATGTTGAATATTAATAATATATATCTGATATTAATAATATATAAACACATAAATGCTTCCTGAGTATGTCACAACCACATGAAGGGCACACTAAAGCATGGTGAGAATGCAAGAAGCAGCAGGACAAATGATGATACCGACTGCCCATCTTCACAATAAACATCATAATTTTAACAGAAAATGTGTCCCTTTGACCACATTTTCTTCTTGGTTACACTGATGCATGTTCAGGGCACTTGGTAGCCTGACTCACTAAGATTATAGAGCAGGGCTGGTGTTCCCTGAGGCAGGCATGTGACTGGACAGCTAATGATACCCCTCTATGAAAATGTGACTGAATGATTGCTTGGAAGTTCATGCAATTATATCCTTGCAATCTTGGCTGACAGGTAGGAGGAGACCGTTAAAATAATTTCTGCACTATGGCAATGACCAGACATTTCTTCAGGAACTGTTATGTTAGAGAAGAGATTGAAAGTTTAAAAAACAAGAACTGCTATCATTCAAGGAGAGTTCAAGGCCCATAAGCCAAAGAATATTTTGAGCCAATAGAGTATAAGTAGGAAGACAACTTTCCCAGTTGAAAGTAGACAACTGAGCCATAAGCCATCTGCAAAAGGTGCTGTGCCCGTTGTCAAATGATACAGAAGTGGCACCGTACAGAAGAAGTAAAGTTTTGAGCCTTCCCAAAAGAAACTCTTGGAAGCTGCTAATCCACAAGTACTGCTAGCTGGCAAATTTACTGTTTTAATGGCCCTTCAAGATGGAGACAATATGGTTGTCATACAGAGCTGAAACCAAAATGATGCTTAATGATGTATGGCAAGCAGCTGTGATGTGATCTCCTTTCCATATGCTTCTTATTTCTTGAATTTGATGGACGAGGGAGTAGAGGAATGGGAAGGGAGTATAGGGTCTTAATGCTAGGTAAATAACCAAGTCTTTTCAGAAGGAAAGTCAGAGCAGAAAGTTTTTATCCAAAAAGGTTCTCTTTTCTTTCTCCCTACAAGAGCTCAGAAGCAGAGGGAACAAAAAACACATGTGAATATGGTCTTGACTGCTGTTCTCTGGTGTCTTGTGCAATACCACAAAGATGCTCAGAGGGCTGGAGCACCTATGCTCTGGAGACAGGCTGTTCAGCCTGGACAAGAGAAGGTCTCCAGGGAGACCTTAGAGCACCCTCCAGTACCTAGAGTGGCTCCAAGAGAGCTGGAGAGGGATTTTTTTATGAGAATATGTAGGGATAGGCTAAGGGGAAATGGCTTTGAACTGAAAGAGGGCAGGTTTAGATCAGATGTTAAGAAGAAATTCTTGACCATGACAGTGGTGAGGCACTGGAACTCAGAGAAGCTGTGGCTGCCCCATCCCTGGGACTGTTCAAGGCCAGGCTGGACAGGGCTTGGAGCAACCTGGTATAGTGGAAGGAGTCCCTGCCTGTGGCAGGGGATTGGAACGAGGTGATCTTTAACGTCCCTTCCAACCCAGACCATTCTATGATTCACACATAATTCAGGTGCAGAAGTTGGGTGCTGAGTGCAGAAGCAGAGGACAAGTTGACTCCCCGAAGCTGAGAGTTGGGATTAATCCCTGGAGTGAACCTCCCTAGTGAGGAGGTCTGTCTGTCCTTACATTCTCGGAGCTGTTGTCAAATGAAACCTCTCCATGCACTGCTGGACTCGCAGCCTCTCCCAGGTGACAAGCCAGGCTGCTTTGGAGCGTCACTGGAGTTTGAAGTTTGTGTTGAACACACAGTATTCAAGGAGCTGTTGAGATTAGAAAGCAAGGTATTGGTTCAGTGCAGGGGAAATATCGATGCTTACCTTCACCCCTGGATGGCTGTGCATTTTGGGGTAAGTCCTTTGCCTTTTTAGTGCAAGGACTGATATTGTGTTCCTGAGCCCAGGGTGAATTCCTTTTAAGTGAAGAGTGAAGTGTTGTGTGAGTGAGATATAATCCTCAAAAGAATGAATAGTCCTGTGCTTATTGCCCAGTGGCCGTTAAGGTCTCCAGATAATTACAAAGTGATGTAGTGCTGAATAGCAAATGCAATCTGTGAGTTGTGTGAGTTCCGGAGCTGAGCCAGGGAAACATTTACAGATAGCCTGAGATTATTTTTTTTCCTGTGTGTTGCCAGGGATTACTCTGACCACAGAAATCCAAACTTCTGTGACCTGCTTGATGGGTAGAGGTTTTTGGGAGGATTGCACTCCCCATGAAAGTCTGAAAACTTTTTTATTTAAAAAAAGAGACATTCTAAATACATTAGTTTTCAATCCATAGTTAGAGGTTACAGTTTAAAGCATATGAAGGGAAGGTGGACAGCATATTGCATGACAGGGTGAAGTTAGTATGTAAGAATTTAGTGGGCCATATTTTCAGTATGGAGCAGAAATATAGAAAATTGTTTGGATGAACTTTAGCAGGAGGTACCATATTTCTAGAAAATCTGAGACTGCTTGTATTTAATTTCTTGAAAATCAATCATTACTTTTGAAAATGTAAGCTTAGGGCTTCTGGGCTGTTTGGAATCTCCAGGCCCACCTGTCATTCAGGTTCTGTTGCAAAGGTCTTCAGAACCGGAAATCAGAGAAACTGATCAGCATTACAATAAGATACTTCCTGCTCTCCTGCCAAGAGTTTTAGGCTAAGCAAAGGTATTATCCTTCTCAAGAAGATAAATTATGCCAAATACAGATGATGAAGACTCAGATGCTTGATTTCTGAGACTTGGCCACTGGATCCTTGCTAGCAATCCATGTGATTTATTGCAGAGGTCAAACACCCCACATGCTGTGTCCATGCCAACCTGATCTGCTGTAGGGAAGTAATTTCTTCTTCACAGCTATATCACCCCACAGTCTGCAGGGTTTTATTGACTTCTCAAAATATAATGAGGGCATATGTCTTGTCAGCACCAAGTCCTGGCTGGTGTTAATGTCATCTGTGCTTACCTGAACTCAAGCATTAAATGCTTGTTTAAAAATTGGAAGGTGTATAAGGGGAAAAAGGAAATTTTGGGCGTTTTTTCAGAATTCCAGGGTAAAATAGGCCAGCATATATAGGTGACAACATCCAAATCTATAGCCCATATGTTAAGAATTGCCCAGTTTTGAGTACTAGCTACTTCAGCAGCTGTCCCTGTTGTCAAGCACGAGATGTTTTACAGCATTTGGTACCTCTTTCATGTGCCAGTACCTGGGCTGAGATGTGTCTCAGTCAGAGTGGTCCCTTTCTCCCTCTGCGCCTTTTCCCCCTAGCTTTTCTTGAACTCAGAAGCCCTCTTTGCTCATCTTCCTTTGTTGTTTGACCTCCTTGGAGTGTGGATGGACATGGATTAGCTACAAGGAGACACAGGACAGCATCCCACCCTGCCTTGCACTCTTGTGTCCAGAGATGGCACCTAATGTTTTTGTTGTCTTGTGATCATTAACTGGTTGTTTCAGCTCATCCTGTAAAAATGACCCATCCTCCTTAGGTTTTACTGTCCTGTAGCCTCTGAGTCATCCCTGAGTCTGCCTGCAAAGGTTTGGTGCCCTTGTCTAGATAGTGGGCAGTCAAACAAAACAATGTTGCAGCAAGGATCCCTTCTGGGGCCGTTGGTAAAACAGACCCACACATTTCTCATATTCTCATTAGCAACCACAGAATTCGGAAGACCTGTCACTGGGGGAGAGTGTTTATTCATATCACATCTATCCTCTTAAACTTACATAACACAACGGACTTGCAACAGACTGTGAGGTAAAACACCTTGGAAACTTCGAGTATATCAAGTCAACACAGGAACCTCATTGAAATAAAAGGTTTATTTCATCAGATGTGCTGACTGGTTTTAATTTTATCAGTTAGGCTCCGCCAGGGTGTCCCAGACACTTTGCTCCCTGAAGGAGGCATTGGTCTGGAGGCAGTGTTCTGGAAAAGAGTTTTTGCAGATTCTTACAGAATTAGAAAATGTTTGTAATTCCTTTCAAACACAAGGCAACTCCTTTCTGCTGCAGGTGCCCTTAGATCAGCTACAGCTGAGTGGTGAAGGAGAGCGTCCCCTCCTGTCCCAGCACCCTTTTTCTTTGGTGGTCACTCATGCCAGCACTGTGTCCACTCAGAGCTCTTGGGCTCTAGCCTCGTGCCTGCTGCAGTGAGAAGGGCCTCGGCATGTGTGTGTGCAGGTTGCATGTAGGGAATGTGTGAGATTATCAGTGACAGGCTCTGTGGAGCATCTCCCTGTGTGTCTGGAGCAGGGCTGGAGGAGTTGGCTGTGTAACTGCTGTCTGTGGGTTCTCAAGGTAGTGTGCAAGGTCACGGGAGGTGCTAAACCCTGCTTAATGCTGTCAGTGTTGCCACATTTGAAATTCACAGGGCAAACAGACTCCAGGCTCCTCTGCTGTGTGTGTTGGATTTGCTTTTGTGCTGCTTTGTTTTCCATTTTCCTCCAACTTTTTCTCTTGCCAGCTGCACTGTAGGGGAAAAAAGTTGAAATGTGATTCATAGCTAATGGTTACTGAACCTCTTTTACAGCCTGTGAGATATCTAAACATGAAATATATCAATTAGCTGAACTACAGAGAGAAAGAAGCCTGAGTAACTTAAATGAGTGCTTTTTTCAGAGTTCCTTTAACTCATAATGACCCTTCATCAAAGCAGGTGACTAAGGGCAAAGGTGGTGATACCCAAGGACTCCCAGTATCTTCTTAATGGCTGATTGCAGAGATCAGCATTTTGCAACACCTTAGGCCAAATCCTCCCAGGATCTTAGCTCCTTGGAAAACCCAAGTGCTTATTTAGATGCAAAGTTGTTTTAAAACTGGTTTCCTAAGGAAATCAGGGATCAGGCATTCCCCTGGCCTGTCCCTCTCTGACTATCTCTCTCTTTGAGGGCTCACCCCTGAATAACTCCTGAATCCATTTGCTAACCACAGGTGACCCAGCAGCAAACAGCCTCAGAGCATGTGAACTCAGTATGATAACTGGCTTTTCACACCAGGAGGTGGAAGGGCCGGTGAAACAGCCTCTTACCCACTGTTCAGGCAACAGTCAACCTGTAATTCAACCCCTGGTGTGAATTAGCCACTGTTTGCTTAACCCAAGGGGTAAAGACGTGTAAAGAAGGGGGTGGTGTCACAGCAAAAGGGAGCTAGAGACAGGGAAGGAATCCAGAGATGCTTAGGAGATTCAAAAAAGGGACAAGAGAAGATTGTGTGTAGAGTTGTAGGGGAATCACTTCAATGCATGTGTTCCCATGATAGCATCTTTGCTTGGGTTTCTGCTCCTGGGATGACTCTATGGAATGTGGGCCTGAGTTAAGGCATATCTCAGGAACAGCTGAGCTGAGAGGGCTGTCAAAATAATTTCTTGTACTCCTGTGGGGTCTAAGTAATGAAGGGTATAAGAAAATGAACTACAACAGCTGGGGATCTTTTCCTCATCAGGCACCCTCATGGTATCAACCAGCAGAGAAGTGGTCAGAAGCCTACCACAAAGACTAGTTCTGCCTCCCTCTGCCATGCGGAGGGCTGGATGAGCCACTGTGCTGCCCAGGAGTTTGCACCATCCCCACTGTGACCTGGGGCAAGGAGTTGGTAGGGCACTGGGATCACACAGCAAGCCAGCAGTGGTGGCTGTTCTAGCATAAGCTGGGTTGGGAAGGATGTCCTTGGCTCCCTGAATTGCTTCTCCTTGTTCACCAGCTGAAGCAGGAGCAAGCTTTGTCCAGAGTGTGGTTTAGGAAGGCAAAATCATTTAGCTCAGTTCAGCCCATCCCCTCAGTCTGATATTTGGTCCATGGCTAATGTGCTGGTGGGGACTTTAACACCCTCAGCAGTGGGGAGAACCTAGAAGCAGTAGCCCACAATGGTAAAGGGATGTCTTTAGGATCCTCACATCTTCCCATGTAACAGCAGTCACAGATGCTCGAGCTGTGACAGTGAAGCATGATCTACACTAGGAGGAACATCAAGAGACTGTATGGGATGGGTCAAAGCTTCTGCTAAGTCCTGCTCCCTTAACTGAGATTATTGTTCTTAAGCTTCATTGAGCACGTATGTGGTTAAACTACATCTTTTAAGTTGAATAAACTTGATCCTATGCCTTTGTAGAGAAAGCAAGAATTCAGTCAAAGCTGTAAAAATACAAATTTACCTTTTTTTTCTTTGAATATTCAAAAGATGCAACTGAAGAAAAGGAGCTTTGGATTCTGGTGCCCCATCTGGTACTCATGTGGCTTTTGATGTGTTTACTGGTAATTGATCTGATAATCCCCAAGGAGTGTCTTACTGTAAGCCTAGCTTAGGACAGTGAGGTAGCTTTACTCCTGTCCTCATACTGCCATCTCAGTCTCTGCTTATTTCACTGTCCTTACATTCCCTGTGTACCTTTCCCAAGTATCTGTCCCCATGTGATCCCAGGAGCAGGTAGGAGAACAAATATGGTCACACAAGAGAAAGCCACCTTGTGTCAATGACAGAGGGAGTGTTAAAGAAAAGCTGTCCAGGCAGGTTGTGGATGTGTTGGATTGGAGAGGATCACAGGAGTTAATATTTAGTGGCTGTGTGGCCTCTGCTGGGGTCTGTGCCAGAGCAGCCAGCTCACCTCCAAGCCAGCCTGCCCAAATCTCCTCACAACCAGGTGCAACCTCCAGCATTTAGGTGGGTCACTGGTGAGTGGTGGGCTCACCTCTGCCCAAGGGGTGCTGGGTATGGATTGACTCTGTGGGGATAGAGCTTATCCCAAACTGATGGAGTACCCTCAGCTTGCTTATTTCCAAAATCATGTCCCTGTCTATACGTGCTAGACGTGGAAAAGGCCAGCATAAATCTCATCAATGCCATATATCAGGGAGGGGGTCTCCCCATACCATGTGTAAATGCAGGGGAATTTCAATGCTTCCTAAGAGGCAAGCTCCTTGTGCACCAGTGTTGGGAAATATTACCTAGTGGGCAGGCAGTCTGCTCTACCAGCTGAACAAATAGCATTGCTCTACAGATTTTGCCATCAAAGAACATTTCTTGATCTCTTATTTCCACATGCTTTCACAGATCCTGTCCCTCCATCCCCATGCCAGCTCTAGTACTTTGTCGCTGACTCTTTTTTCTAGCTGTGCTGTGTGCGATCCATGGTAGTATAAAGGTTGCCTTACTTGGCATCCCTGATAAAATCCCAAATATTTGCAAGTGGTATCCAGTCCAGCCTCCTACACTCAGCTCCATGTGCATGAGGAGTGTTGCCGGAACAGAGAGATTTCTGTGAACAATTTTTCCTGCACTCTGTAGGCCTTGCTTGCCATGGAAGTGACAAGCATGTATTGTTTATACTTATAGACTGTGTGAAAATATGTGATGCTTATACTTGTTAGCTGTGTGTCTAATTATAAGGTTTGAGAACAGAATATGTTTATAGAAAGAAAACCTTGAGAAACTGAAGATAATGAAACACCTGCAAATTTAGTAAAACCCTAAAAGCAGATTAAGTAGAAAGAGGTTTCTATGCCAAGGATGATTTCAGATCGCGTGGACAGGACATCAGGTCCAATGAACTGGAGACATGAGACGCGTGTACAGACTGAGCTATCCAATCATCTTATTATAAGCATGTGCCCTAAACAAACTAAACTGTATAAAAGGTAACTGATTTAAATAATAAATTGACATATTGCCGACCATAATGGCCTGTGAGCATTATGTTCATGCCTCCCCATCGATAGAGGAGTCACTTAACCCACGTTCTACTTTCTACTGGCTGGATGCAGCCAGCACTGCTGCAAGTCATCTCACATCCCTGATTGCAGTTTCTGTAGGGGGGTTGTTACCTTAACCCTGCAGCTGAGTCAGAAGGAGAGCCCCAACATTGTTGTTTGCCTAAATTTCAGCTGAGGTCTGATGGTTCAGTACCACCTTGTTCAGTGGTGGTGCATCTACAGCTGATCAACCGTGTGTCTGGGACAAACATTAAATTACTGCTTGTGGCATTCAACTGCAAAAATTAAAAAAAAAAAAAAAAGGCAGCACAAAGGCGAAGTCTTCAAATCTCCTGTGTCAAAAAACTGCTGAACAGGCTGCTGAATGCACTCATTCATTGCTTCCTCTGTGGATGTCCTGTCAGGTTGTGTTTATGGTCTCATGCATCAGTCACTTATGGCAGGCACTGGCAAATTATTGTTTCCAAATCTTGTGGAAAAGTGTGCACTAGCAAAGACTTTCTCTGTACTGATTTGCTTTTGCATGTCAGCTTGGCTTATTGATTATCTGTGAAGAAAAGTCAACTCCTGTGACAGTGCCTGACTGGGAAACATATCTTTTCTTGTGACTTCAACAGGGACTTTCACACAGAGGAGTTAACAGAGCTAAAAAGCAAGGCCCAAGGACTCATATCATGTGTGTGGCAAAAAAATAAATAAAACCAGAATGCCACAGCAGCCAGCTGTGCTTTTGTGTGGTCATAACAACCTGGAGTGTGATCCAGGAGCTTGGTCCTGGGTGGCAACTGTGCCACTACTGTGAAGGACCTGAATCAATTTTCTTCATACATGTGTGAGAGGCAAAGGGATGTCCTCCCAGAGAAAGAATGGTGAAATAATTCTGGTTTTCAGTGCCAACAGAAAATTCTACTTCAGTTAAGCTCATCCTGAGCTTTCCTTGAAGGAACAAGGTCATGCACGGCTCCAGCCAGGGATATGTAACACACACCACTCCCAGACCCTCCAAAGTCATGCCAGCTTCTCTTCCATGGAGTACATTGGTTGCAACAAAAAAGCAACACATGGAGTGGAGATCCAGCTGAAGGGTAAACTGAAAAAGTAAGGGAAGAAAGAGGATGTGCTTTGAATACAGATCGTCTTTTCAGTGAACTTGGAACAGAGGACCAGCAGGTCTTCTGGCCCTGATCTTCATCACCAGCTATCCTGCAGCTGCTAATATGTTCAGATCAGTAATTACACCTTCTTGCCTGGCATAATGTGAGCATGTCAAGGGGCAGTGGCTCTGTGGCTTCCCTCCAGCCATCCCAGTAAAAGGGCAGTCCTCATTCCCAATTTGAATGTGTCCACTTCCACCTTTCAACCCCTTCAGTTCCTCCTATGCCTTTCTCTGTGGCATGCTCTTCTTTTTCAAATGTGTCCTTTCTGCATTGTGCTCTAGTGTGGATGCCCAAAGACTCTAAATGAGCAAAGTTGGGTTTCAGAGAAGTCAAAATATAACAACATATGCCTCTCTTTTGAAGCAGATGATGATGGTCACTGGGAAGAAAGCACATAGGGAATGACATGCACTTTTGGGCTGATTTATTCTTGCGTGCTGGCTTGTTTTTTTCCAATCACTGCCTTGCAATGTAATTAATTAGTACTTTTCTCTGTCTTGGTGTCCTGGCTGTAGGACTGGAATCAGTGATTTTGCCACAAAACATGGGAGTGCTGAGACTTTACAGTGACATCCTTAAGTGTCAAGTTAAGGATGTCACCCTTAAGTGACTTACTTAATCCCTTTTGCTCCGTATTTCCAAAAATGTAACATAAAATGCTGTGGCTTGCCACAACAGCAGTGAGAACCCTGAAGTGGTCTATTTCTTTTGCTTTAAATTACCATTGTGCAATGTGAATTACATGGCTTGACTTTCCTCAGGTTTTCATTGCCCCGCTTTCCACACCATGTGACTCCATCAGCACCATAGATCTTGTGTTGTACAGTAGGAGAACGAGCTTGGTTTCTGTCTGGCCCACTAGAGAAATGCTGTCCATGAGACTCTCTCTCCGGCTTTGTGTCCTGCATAGCAAAAAAAGGAGCCTGGACCTCTCATAAGAATGCTTAGGCTTGTCTGCTGTTGTATTTGCCTTGGTCCATGCTCTGTGGCCTCTTGATGGCTTTTTGTCTCATCCATTCTGAGTATTTTGGTGATTGTTTCCTCTTGAAGACTTCTTATTTGTAGGAAGCACATGCAAGTCTTTGTGAAATTGCATCTTCCAGTGAACGGGGATCTGCACATAAACAGACACTCAAACATCTTCCAGTGGGCTGAGACTTGGGAAAACCAGCTTGGGCCATTTTGTTGCTCTATAGTGGAGTGTCATGAACAATCTCAGGGAAGATGTAGGCACCACCTCTGTGTTAACTCTGGCTATGGCAAGGGTTGGTGGTGTTATAGGAGCTTTGCATGAGACCACAACTGCTCTCCAAATCCCCTGAGAGAGCGAAGTTTGAAGGTAAACAAGATACAAGCCCCATGTTGAATCTCTTCTGAGCCAGGAGAGGAATAGCAAGTGATATCATCGCTGCTGGCCCAGCAGCCTTCCTTGGGGCTTGTGGCAGCACAGTCTTGACATCCAGGGAGGATGGAGGGGATAATCCTGGTGCAGCACTTGCTCTAAGCTCCCACTACAGAGACATTTCCCTCCACCCACAGGCTGGAAGGGTAGGTGATCCAAGCCTGGGAAACTCAAGAGTGGATCCTAAAGAAATAAAAATGGTAGTCCTAAAAAGCAAATAAGAAACAAGTTCCTTTCCTCTTCACCACACCTTTTACAGGATGGATCAGAAGTAAAGCATGGTGAGCCACCACTGTGAAGACTAAAAGCAGTGAACACCATTTTGATGCATTTCTACATAGGCTTCCTTGAGCAGAGGTTGTTATATGTGAGGATTTAATCAATGTATGCATAACAACAGAACAGTGACAAAGAACAGCAAAACAGCAGAGCAATTTGCTTACCGCTAAATGTTTATCTGCCTATGTTTATCTGCACTCACACACTGTGTTGCTGCGTCTCAGCATGCATCACGTTTGGTGCTCATGCTGGCTTAACATCCATCTGCCAGCTCTCCCATGAGGGCAGCACTAGCAGCCCAAGCTCACATGGTTGCATGCCATATTTTACTGTGAAACACTTGGCTGTTTTTGTTTATAGATGCTGGATACAAATTTCAGATAAGTCTAATAAAACAGTGGGTCTGTTTTGTTTTGTTGTGCTTCTCCCATATGCTAAGCAACATGCTGAAAAATGCTCAAGCACTTAGTAAAAAGAGCCATCTGGGAGGTATTTAGTTTCACAGCCAAATATGGACCTTGCTTGAATCAAATTCCAGGATGCAGACCTTTGGGATCAAATCTAGAACCAAAAGCTGAATTCCAGACTTCTGTAAGGTACATGGAAAACAAACAGCTGAAGCCACTCATCACAATTGTCAAGGAGTAATCCTTTAAAATTTATGGGGTTTTTTTGGTAGAGCTGAGAAAAGCCAGCAAGACTTAGGGCAGTGGGTCCCATCTTTCCTGTCCTTGTCAGGTGCTCAGAACAGAAAATGCTATGATGGCAGTCTGAGCATCCTCCTAAATGAGAAGCCTGGGATCAATATTCACTATGAGAAGGAAGAGTTGGAACTTGGAAGGCAAGTCTCTGCTGAGATCCTGGTAGAAGGACCACCACCCCAGTGCATTTGTCCATTGCACAAGGTCGCTACAACATCCCTAGCTCAGTGTCACAGCATGTACAGCAATATGTGCTGTGCTACTTCATACATAAGCATAGTTATTTTCACAGCATTTAATATTACAGCTTCTAAACTACAGGGAAAAGCCCCCATGGAGGTCCTGGTGTGAATTTTAGCCATGGGGCTGGTTAATTCACGGCTTGATTTCTCACAGAGGCTGCTCGTGATTTGGAGAGGTCAGAAGAATGGTGTGATGGCTGCTGATAGGGGGCTGTGATTTTACTTTTTTTGTTCTTGAGTTCATTATCATAGGACTGATTTGGTCTTCTCTTGCTGCTTTGTGCCATACCAAGATTTTAAAAATAGTTAGTTTCTGCCGTGCTTTGTGAGCAAGTCAGTTATCCTGCCAAAGCTGAAATTTGAGAAGAAGTTCCATAATTCAGGACACTTGTTACCAGGGCTTGCTGGTTGTTCTGTTGTTGCAAAGCTTGAGTAAAAGGGGCTTGGAAAAAAAGATAGGTCTGTAGTATTCAGGGGTGTAGTATACCAGTCTGGTGTAGTATACTACTGGTGTAGTATACCAGTCTGAGGTGTAGTGCTGCTGCACTGGGATCTGTTCTCAGCCTCACTGTTAAATTTGGCAGGCATCACTCCATGCCTCTCCCACTGAGTCCTAAGGCCTTGGAGTCAGTGGCAGAGTCTCCCCATGGGGCTATATGCAGGGGAAAGCTATGTCTGAGGCCACTTGGCAATATGTTTGTGTGATGATGTGACACAGCACTCAGGTTTCACAGAGTTTCACCCCTCTGGAGGCACCACATGCTGTGTGGCTGAGTGCACTCACCAGATGGCCAGAGTGAACTGGCCCTGTATTCCCTTTGGGAATGACCCAGTGCCACCCACCAGTGCCCTTTGAGTCAGATAGCACTCAACTCCGACCGGCTCTGTTGGAGGACTGGGCTTCTCACATTTCATCCTGGCTCAAGGGTGGAAGAGCTGCTTCCCACCCACACCACAAGCTGGGAAGTCTTCTCTGTGGCTCAAAAATAGTTTTTAATTTACCCTAAAATAGGAGAAACCAGGGGTGAGCACAAATGCTGTGCTCCTACACAGGGTGCAGCATAGGCAGGCTGATGTCAAAACCTGGGGCTTTGAGCCATGTCACTGCTGCTGATGCAAAGTGTTGGGATTTGAAATGAACCAAAGCTGGTTCATTTAGGAGTTGGTTGGGTTTTACTTTTCAAGGTGCCAAATTTGTTGCTGCATCAGACATGTGCCATAGCGGATGCCTTGTGAAGTGTCTGCTTGGTTTCATCAGCTTGCTTTTCATGCAGCCTTGAGACTCCTCATTACTTAAGGGAAGGGAAGGTTTGTGTGTAAACAAAAGTTTACTGCACATGTTAAAAACGTGTCACGCACACACACAATGAATCACAAACCTCCTCACAAATGTGGCAGCTCAAACCCAAATATTCTAAGCAGGGCTCCCATGCTGACACTTTGGTTTTGTTTTGTCTGGGGTCTGGAGAGAAAAATTTCTCTTTCAACTCTGGTGTGGCTTGTCACATTTCCAAGAGAGGAATATAAAGTGTTTTGGTTGTTTAAAGATGGGGCAGGAGCATTTATGTCTAGGGTCTGCTCTGGCTGATATAAATAAAGAAAACTAAATAAAAGCAGAGACTGTTGGGAACAGGAACCTGTAATGGCATTTTTTCATTCTCAGAAAGTGTGAACCTTCTTCTCACCTTTTAAAGCAAAGTAATAAGAACAATCATCTGACCCTTAAGGGAGAAATGACAAGGGTGAGTCACTGCTGCACAGTTGTTTTTTTGCCTTTCTAGAACAAGCAGAAGTCAGAGGCAATGAGGTTTTAGATGTCTGTCTACTGGCTATCTAATCATCAGCTAGTCATGCTGTAAGAATATCAGAATAATCAGTAATAAGAAATATCAGAATGTCTTGTCCAGGAGCTGAGAAACTGAAGTCATCTTTCTGCATCTAAAATTATCTCTAGGTTCCTGGGCATTTACTCCTTGCACCAAAATATAAAAGCTGTTGTTTCAAATGGCTTGATATTTGGGAATTTTGTTCACTTGATCTTCCTGAAGCATCTCTTAAGAAGTGTAAGATTTGCTGATCTTACTGATCTAACTGAGGTTGTCGAGGGGGCTGTTTCACATACACCAGAAGAGGATTTCCCAGAAGAGGTGAAACTTTCAGAGCATTTAGGCTCAGCATCTCTTCCTGGCACACTTTTTGCCAAATGCATTTGCAAACCTCATGAGGGTCTTGGCGAGCCTGCCTGGATCAGGCATGTCTAATTATGCACACAGTGCAGCATCCAAAACAGGCCAACCCCTCCTGGCATGGGGCTACCCAGCACTGAGAGCATATTGGGGCTGTTCCACTGCAGCCACACTGGCACTGGTTTCCTTTGATTAACAGCCCTCCTGCGATTTTCCTACAGAAATCTGTGCTGCAGCAGGCATGAGGCGGTAATTTGGTGCAAGACCTCTGCTCTAGGGCTTAGTATTTATTACCCTAACAGCTCTCTATTACAAGTGATTTTTGGATCACGGGACGGGGCTTACATAAGTTCATCCTTTTTTGGCTGGCATGTCCATGTTCTGGAAATAGCAGGCACGCCCTGAAACAGCCACAGGTCTAACTGGGCTGCTGCTTCTAGTTCAGCTGTGGGGTGCCCAAACCATTCTTGCCCTCTTGCCAGGTTGTCACGCTCTGGTGAAAAGGTGCATTTTGCCCTCAAGCCAGGTAGAAGCTCCCTAAGCAGGGGGGTGATGTAACCCACTCATGACCCCAAAGCTTAGCAGTCCTCTGTCTTGTCACTGAGGCTGTGTTTTATCTAAGCCAGCAAGAGAAAACAAAGTTTGGATAGTTCCTCCTTGTTAATCCTCCTGTGTAATTGTGACAGTAGTGGCTGAGGCTCCTCAGAAACCTCAGTACAGTAAGAGATTTTAGTGGCACCTCTCCAGTATTTCAGGGGTCTCTCAGCTGTGGGGCAGCCCCCAGCTCCCTGTGATGGAGCAAGGAACTCCTACTCAGGACTGGGATTACACACACACCCCCAGCCTTGTTTTTACCTAGAAGTGCTGCAAGAAGCTCTCATTGGAACATCATCTTCATTTGACAGCAAGAATGATGAACAGACTCACTTTTCAACTTCTGTGGTGTCTCAAATGAGCAAAATGGGATAATCCTTCCATGGACTGGATCTGCACATGGGCTGGATCATTAGATGCTACACAACCCAAAAGCTGCCAGCATCTGAAAGCACATAACATTATCTACAGTTCTCTCCTTTTCTTTATAGTGGTAGCTCTAATAAAAACCATGTAAAATGACACATGACAAAGCTGGAGTGCCTTGCTTAGAGGAAAAGTGATGGACCAGCACCTCCTGGTGCAAAGGCACTGTTGGCAGGCAAGAGCAAACAAGTAGCTGGACAGAACATGAAATTCCACCTTGAAAAGTGAGTTCTGCAAAGAGGAATCTGATTTTCATGAGGTGAGACTGCTGCTGGATTACATTATTTTAGGCTTTTTTCATGACTGGTTCTAATTCAATCTGAATTAATGCATTTATATATCAGCAAATTAAAAAACAAAACAAAACAAGCAAACCAAGATTTTTTAAAAAAATCTCTAGATTGTGTCTGATAGCGCATCTAAACATAAAGGAAGACAGACCAGGAGAGATCTGCAGCTGGCATGGGGAGCTAGCTAAAGACACCGAGGAGCAGAAGAATTAGCAGCAGCTGTGGGTGTTTCCATTCCAGCTCTTGCGGTTAGGCTTGGAGACAGCCCATGTGCACTTCCAGCTGCTCTTCCACCAGTCCTCTGAAGGTGGTAGTGTTCCCTTCTTGAAACTTGCAGGTCTCGCTCCAAATGAGAAAGTCAAATTCCCTCCTTGCTGCAGGGATCCGGAAGAGACCAGCAGGTGGGAGGAAAGCCAAGGGAGGGCAACCCTTGCAGAGGTTAATCTGCACTGTGCTGGTGAGCTGAAAAATGTCCAGCTCATCCTAGTGAAGGAGAATCTCCGCTGTTCAGGGCTGAAGGCTCCTTCTCCCAGGGTGTTAACTCCTTTATTGCTTTTTGGAGCAAAAGAAGGGAGAAATAGAAAGATGCACAGGGCACTTGCTGTTGCTCCACGGAGTGGTGCAGAAAAGGAGATCCTTCTGCTTGGGCCTGCCCATGTCCCAAGGAGGAGTAATGGAAAAATAAAGATGCAATGCAAAGGTGTTTAGAGCATCTGCACTGTCTAATTCTCATTATGGTGGCTCATTTAGGGACCTAAACACTGTATTTTATGGAGGGAATTAGAAATGCATTTTATTTATGTGACCTAAACACTTACACACGACAACTTCATTCTGCATTTGTAAATGTCAGGTCTTGTTCAGAATAATCTCCCCTGGATCCGCTAGTATTCCACCAGCTGAGATGCATCAACCTGCAGTTATGGGTTCTGCAAGCTGCCTTGTCCATTTAGCCTATTGGATGTAATTTACCTTAAAAAAGAAAAAAAACCAACCAAACAAACCCCAGACCCAACTGGCCAACCTTTAGATAGGCAAGGAACCAAAGGAATCAGGGAACCAAAGGAATCAGGGAATCAAAGGTCCAAGTTCATTAGCAGGGCAGTACTTCAACTGGGTTTTTGAGGACCTCAGTTTTGTACATATCCCTCCTCAGTCAGGATGAAAAGCAAAAAGTTTTTGTGAGTTGGTAATACCCTGTGTTCGGTATTTTGTTGAGAAACAAAATCTTGGTGACACTTAAAGGCCATCTGCCATATGAAAACCAGGCTGTGCTGTGTATGGCAGGAGGGACTGCATCCCGGCTGACCTGGGATAACTTACTGTAAAACAATGAGACACAGAATAGCTAAAGCTCTTTAAATCTCTGTGTGGTGGTTTGTGACTGTAATGCTTCGGGAGGCCACAAAAAGGACCAGATCTCTGATGTGGGCAGGGGCATGGCCTCCATGGCTGATGAATGTCTGGATACTCATGTTCCATGCTAATATCTGCAGAAACATCACTTAGTAGAGGAAGACTTTTCCAGACCTGAATTCATGTTTCTTGATGTGCACAGAATTTTCTTTAAAACTTTCCCTGTGTTGCACAGAACATGAAGTTACTCCTTTACTAACAAGCCTCCTGCTGTATATACTGGTCCATATTACCAACAGCTGGTCACAGACATGGTCTGACAGCAACATCCCTTCAAAGCACATGGTTCTGTGGATGCTGAGATGCCAAATAAAGCTGGGCTGAGGTCACTTGCATTTTGTTTTGGAAGAAGCTGCAGGGCAGGGAAAAAAAGCCCAAGTATCTCAATGCTAAAGTGCTTCAGGGTGCTGCAGATGGGGCAACCCCCCCCCACAGACCCTGTCCTTGTGATGAGATGTGGGCTGAAAGTTTGTTGGTTGAAGTGATGTTTCCCCTGTTAATTATCCATTGCTAAAGGATGTCAGTTTATGGGAGGACAATAAGCATTGCAAGGAGAGAATACACTTTACTAACAATTATTCACTTGCCACCTTTTTTTAAAAGAAAGCAATATACAAAATTTATCTGGAAGACAGGTTGTTAGGGTAAGTCTAAGATAATGCCAGATACAAAACAGGTTTCCACATCTTTGCTCACCAGCTCAGTCATTGATCTGAAAACAAACAAAACCAAAGCCTTATGATGCTGGCCTCTAAATGTTTCTCCAGGAAGCAGCTTGAGATAGAGACAGGAATTTAACTTAGTCATATTCAGAAAACAAAGAGGCAGAAATTACAGCATCACTGGAGTCACTGAGGTATTCCAAATTGCCTTCTCAAAGTCTTAATAAAAGATGAATAAACAGGTTCCAAAAATATGTGAAACCACCACACCTAAACCCTAGCCCATTCCTAGCATTAAAATGTTAAATTACATGAAATGTTTTCAAAGGCTTTGAAATGTTTGGTGGTTATTTATATGATGGCTGGGCCTTCAAGCCCAGACAAAATCAAGGCCCCACTGACCATGCACAGCTCTTGCATACTGAAACGGTCGGGGCTGCACTTCCAAAAATGCCATGTACCGCATGTTTTAAAGCTGGGCTGACTGCAGTGACATAAGAAGGCTTCAGAGGACCACTTTGGGGTCCCTGCTTTGTCCCTTCTGGGGCTGGCAGCACTGCTGTACCTCTGGCACTGCTTCAGCCCAGAGCACAGCCTGGGTTTTAAGGCTCCCACCGCACCTAAAAAGCACCCGTGATTATGGATAAAGACGGGTAATGCCTCCAGATGCTGCAAGACCTCTGGTCTATTTCCAAAGAGTAAGCTATCGCCACTCGCCCAAGTCCTAGGAACCGGGGCTGAATTTTTTTGCATGCTCCTCAGAGCACACTGGGTCTGAAACAGGAGTTTGACACTCCCCACCAAGCACTGCCTGAGGGACAGTTTTCAGTCCATGTGCCTCCGACATTCATTCATTGTGGGGTGGCTGTGAACTGCCAGGCTTTTCTGGCGTGATTACCTGTAAAATGTTGTCATCTGTGGGGGGAAGGGAACTGCCTGAGCACCGACTGGTGGAATTCCAAGCTGTGCACCTCCACCAGGCAGTTCAGCAGTGACCTGTGGTGCAGGGGGAGGGCTGTTCACTGTTTTCCCTCCTGTGCCACTCTGCTGTGGTCCCTGACAGGACACAGCAGCTATGCAGGAGAAGCAGCCTGGCCCTGGCATCTCTGTGACCCCAACAGCCAACAAACGCTGGGCTTTTTGAACCTTTGCATATCATCTACCTTTCTGACTTTCCCCATGAAGATAACCCTCAAACCACATTAAACAGCCAGCACATGGAGAAATTTTGTGCCCAGAAATTTTGTAGATGCAATAAGGGTAAAATAAATGACTGATTAGATTCACTTTACCCACTTAGCTCGAATGTGGGGACAAAGGTTACTTTGCCACAAGTGTTTATCTTGCTGGTTATGATTCAGTTTGCCAACTGCTGCTGTATGACCAGAACAAATTTATCCTCATAACTACAGAAGCATTAATAATCGTTTTATCAGACAGATGTCTAAAAATTTTGTTTGCTGTTCCAGTGCACATCCCCAGCATGGAGGGCTGCTGAATTGAATGCCGTGTTTGCTTTCTGTTTCTCCCGTGGACTTTTTAACTTCCTCTTCAGAAGAGCTAAACAAACTGCTCGACACATTTAATGCCCTAAAATCAAAAACCTGGTTCAGAGGGTGAGTAGTTTGTTAAATGTCCTGGAGGCCCTCGGTTGTGCTCATTGTCTGTAACGTCAGGCTGGAGCCGTGCATATGCACCTGAGGCTTAAATAACCCGGGTCTCACCGAGGCTGTCTCTGGTTACTGGTTTGCGTATTCCGGTTGCTGTGTGCCCGGCAGAGCCCTGGTGCATCCACTGTCTGGGCAGGAGGAGGGCCTGGACCCAGAGGAGTGACCTGCAGATGCCTAACTTCAACCCTGAGCTTCTCACAGCAGCCTCTGCCCTGACAAATGTCAGCCCTGGCCCAGGGCAGCCTGGCGTGCCAGCAGGAGCTGGGCTCTATTTTAATTTCAAACAGTCTCCCAGAAATAAATAAATAAACTTTAAAGAAAATGCCATCAGAAACCATCCCAGAAAAAGATAGCGAAAAGTCTTCTTCCTGATTCATGCAAAAGTCAATTAGCGTGCTAATAAATACATGCTGGGAGACATCATCATAATAGGAACAATCAGACCATTTGAATAGCCAAATATGCTTTTATGCCACATTTGTTTACCTTGTAGAGTGTATCCGCGATATGCATGTAAATGCCAAAGTCTATTCCCTGTTAAGCACAGTAATCCCTCCTGCCCTCAGCTATCACTGCGGTTCCTTGTTTGTACCTGTCAAGGGCTGCTGAAACTTACAACTGTTGGTTTAGGCAAATGCACAAGCCCTTTGCCAACAGGAATATCCTGTTTAGGGGAGCGCTGGAAGGTGCCAGTTATATAAACTTAGCTGTGCATTGTAACAACAGACCATTCCATGGAAAAAAATGAGAAGGCATTACAAGTATGGGAGACCCTCATGAGAAACCTCACCATCTGCCTAAGCAGAAACCCTGATTTTTCTCCAATAACACAGGCTGTGAATTATTAATTCCCAGTTATCTGTTGGCAGTGGAGAAAGTCTCTTTCTGAGGTATGACAGCATCCGAGTACAAACGAAGACAGCCAAACATGAGGCCTCCAACAAGTCTGGTTCTCACTCAAGCTGTAGTTTATCAGGGGAACAGGCCAGTGCTTAAGCACGGTCCCAGTAACTACACTCAGTACTAAACAGTCTGCAGCCAAAGCATGCAAAGTGAGTGGGAATAGGGAAGTGATCTTTGTTCCTCTTCTAGGTGTAGGAAGCTGAAATGCAAGGAAAGTTCTGGCACTGTTTCAGCAAGGTGCTTAAGCCTGTATTTAATTTTTGAGCTCTGAAATGCGTGGGTGGGAGCTGGCTCCATCAAGTCAAAGGCAAAACTCACATGAAGTAGGATTTTGCCTTCTCTGACTATGAAAGTGTTTTAGGAGGGAAATAGCTTGCCTCCACACACTGGGAGTCTGTGGTAGAGCTGGGAACTGGCGCCAGGTCTCAGGAGTCCCAAAGTAGTGCCTTAACCTGTTTTTAACTTACTGCACGCTTCCTCCCAAAACATCATTGGGCGTATCATATCAGATATGCCCACCTGACTGTCAGCCTGTCACTTGTTTTGGCCGGCTTTGGCCGGCTTTGCAGGGTAAGATGAAATATACAGCTTTTATTTCATCTTCTGAGTGATGTTTAAATATGACACCAACAAACAAACAAACCAACCTGGATACATGCTTATGGAGGACTGCAGTACATTATGTACATCCTTGCAGAACCACTGTTTTGATGTATCAGTGAAGCACATAGCTGAAAGACAAGAGCTATGGCATGGCACTGGCTTATGTGGGTATTCTGTTGCTCTACTGAGCTGCTTCCCTAGGTTTTCAAAGCAGAAAATCATATCTGAGCTGGGATTGCTCTGAGAACTGCTTCAGCACCAGCGTTTCCATGCAGCCACTCCATGGATCAATTTATTTACTCTAAACTGGTGCTGCCAGCCTAAACTCCTGGCGAAGTTTATCCTCCACTTCATCAGATGAATAGGCGATGGCCAGTGGGGCTAATGGCGCCTGCCCTGGCAGAGGAACAGGTGCTGAAATTCCCTGGACACTTTGGCACGGACATGGGCTCCCATCCCACAGGGAAAGCCCAGGACAAACTGGAGAGATCCCCGTCTCTCCGGGCCTGCGGCTGTGCCCACCAGGAAGATCTCCATCCCTCTGGGTTCTGCTTCTGTGCGCACCGGGGAGACTCCCCGGACTCCAGCACCGGCTCTGAGGTGTCTCCCGGCTGTTTATTAGGACCATCCTGCCCAGTGGAGCAGGCAGTCCTCATGGTGGCACTAGAAAACAATTATTCACGGCTCGACACGACCATCTGCTGTCACTGCTGCCACTGGTGCTTCTCGGCAAGCTCAATGTGCGCTCTGATCACACTGCCTTCCCCTGTCAGCGGCCGGAGATTCTAAGCGTATAGTCTGTACCCACTCTAAAACCCACTTAAACCCTTCTGGAATATCTCACTATTCCTCAGCTAGACAGATGTGAATGTTCACTGGTGCTGAATGTTGCTTGGCAAAAGGCTTTCTCATCCAGTCTCCAAACCCACCATCGAGTGGTATCTCATGTTAATGCCTTCCTTTATGCTCCAGCAGCAATACCTCACCTTGTTTCCTTATATAAAACACTAGCATTAAAAGGAAAGGAAACAACCCCAACAAGACATAGCCCTACAACTCAAACATCTCAAAACATGATTATTCTCAGGATTCAGTTAGGACTATGGTTATTCACTCCTGAAAATCAGCATACAGGTTTTTCCCACCTAGGAGAAACACAATAACCCTTCCTTATTTGTTGCTGGAGATTCAGACAAGCCAAATTCTGCTCATGTGGCCTCTAGAACGAGGGACAACTGTGTCTCAGTAGGGCCTGATTCAGCCAAGTAATAAAACATGTGAGTAGTACCTGAGAGGTGATGAACAAACCCTCTGTTACGTATGTGCCTGCCATTAACAGAGTGCAATGAGGAACACAAACACAGCCAAAGGTTTTCACAAGTGACTGAGGATGCAATGAGGTATGTGCAGGTGTGAGGGCAGTTGGTTATTTCCACCTCTGAGGATCCAGGGCTCTTTACAAGATGCGCTAAAGCTATAACTTTTATAGCTTTATAGCTATAACTTTTCTTTTTCACTGTTTTTTTGTTTTTGTTTTTTGTTTTTTTTTGGAAATGGGAGAAACAAACTGCTCTCAAAAAGGGAAGGGAGGAATTAATTTCCTCCTATGTGTTTATGTTGGCTGCAGTTGGCACTGCCATAACACTCAGACCACCATACACCTTAAAAATTCCTGCCAAAGAGGTGTATCAGTGGCAGGTTGTCAGTCAGTCTTGGGTGGGTAGATGACTTCTCTGCCAAAGGTAGGCAGTCTCTAAGAGTCAACTCTTATTTTTAAACACCATCTTCTCTGTTCATCTGAGTATGAATATGGCTCCCCAAGTACTGCCATTCCAGGCATCACTCTGCTTGTCACTTATCTAAGCCAGGGAACATCTGCAGGACCGTCACTGTAGCTGGTGCACAGCCTGATCAGATCTGTTTGTGTTTTTATAAGAAACTTTTATAAGAGTTTTCCCTCACCTGGTGCTGTGGAAGGCCATGTATGCTGGCCTGAGACCTGTCAAAGTCAGGCTTCTGCTGAGACAGAACTGGCTGGTATGACTGGCAGACCTTTCCTCCAACTTCCAGTGCTAAACTGTCCTGACACATTGTCACCTTGTCCTCACAGTCCTTCCTATTAGTTCTGCAGGGCACCCATGACCGTAGTATCAGATACCTGAAGGACATTTCCCTGCAAAATACTCCACAGAAGTGCAGGATACAGTTACTTTCCTTTAGAGGATGTGACACAAGCCACACACAGAGGGTAGGTGACTAGTCCCAGCTCATGCTTCTCAGAAAGACCCAGGCTCTCCCCAGCACTTGCTGCTTCTCCTGCAATCCCTGGGGTGAAGGGATGTGCTGTCCTTTCCAGGAGCCCTGGCCATGGAGATGTAACAAAAATAGCAAGCTACCCTCTCAAAAAGAGTCTCAAGGGGACTTTTTACTTTGCCATTTAGGGTCGGTGTGTGTACATTAGCACCCTTTTAGCCCACTGCTAGTGGTGGGGCCTGCAGGTGCCTGGATGAGTGGGGAAGGCAGAAGCAGAAGCAGAAGCCTCGGGGTCCCCAGTCACGTGTCAAGTCCAAACATGCCGGAAGTGCCCACTTCCCACCCATGGCCCAGTCAGGTGCCACAACCCTGTGCACCAGAGCACTGGGTATGTGGGCACAAAGCCTTAACAAGACTCTGTATTTCCTAACTCACATGTACATGGAAAGATACAGCCTTGCAAAAGCAGTGTTTAGTTGCAGGGCACAAATCCCTTCCAAAAGCAGTGTAACGTTCCCTGCCAAGAACATATGTATTTTGTATAGATTTAATTACGTGACACAAAAATTTGCCCAGATACTATGATGATGAGCACCACAGAAATGCCTATAAATAAATAAAAACACAGAGCAAAACCAGACATCTTCAACAGAGTATGAGGGGGGAAAAATAACCCCAAACCCAAACCAACCCAAACAAAAAAAAAACCTCTGCCTGCAGTTCTCTACTCACTCCCTCCTTTTAAAGAAAGAAGAGTTCACCACCACCTATTTCTGATACAGGACCGAGTGCTCATTTGGACTCTCTCCTTCTGTCAAGAATCACAAGGTGGGCATATCTTTATTTGCATTCTCCAGTGTCTCTTTCCTGCTGCTGCTCATCAGCTGCTCATCACCTGAGAACAATATTTGTGCATACTAAATAATGAGGATCACTGGGAACCTCATGAACTTTTATGTCATTTGAATTTGGACAAAAAACTGAGCTTTCACACACCTCCCAGGTTGAAAACCCTGACCGTGTTATACATTTTTTCATTATAATAAAGGAAACAAGATGAAGCCCTACAGAGGCTTGAATGGTGATATGTGACTTGCTTTTTCATTGCATCCAGCAGACATGAAGAGCACTTGCCAAGCTGCTGAGTGAGCTCCATGGTCACTTGGTTTCTGATTCCTCTTGTCATGTTTTTGAGCCTTTCATCTCAACTTCTCTGTTCAGCAAAGTGTTTTGTCATTTCACTCCCAGCACAAGACTCTTCATGAAGACTGGATCTTCATGAATGGCACCCAGCCGTAAATTGAGAGCTCCATCTCCCAAACAAAACTATTAGCTTGGCTCCACAGCACAATTGCAAATTCCCTTGCACTAAATTGGTGAGGTTAAATGCTGTCATTGCAATCACGGTGTGGGGGAGGGAGGGAGGAAGGGAGGGAAAGGTTGTATTCAATGACCTCAGAGGTCTTTTCCAACATAAATGATTCTGTGAAAGAGAGAAAGTGAGAGAGACAGAGACAAAGAGAGGGAGAGAGAAGGAGAAAAAGAGAGAAGAAAGGAAGGAAGGAAGACCTACAATACTGTCATCTGTTGCAGCTCAGAACAGCTCTGGGTATATGAAGGGGGGTGAAATCTGAGCAGCTGTCTGTTACTCTGTCTAGCACTGACGAGCCATTCCAGCTGTCTGCAAATTTTCCTCCTATCAGCTTCTCTCCTGTTTTCACATCCCTGTCTCAGGAGCCATGCAGGCAGTGACAGAGAGCACCCAGAGCCCTGTGTGCCTCTGAGTTCTGGCTGTTATTCTTCCCTGGGAAAAGAGAGACGATGGCACCAGTGCAGCATCACGGCATTCATCCTGGGAGGTTTGTCCTTCTGCTGTCACCTTGCTCCCAGTAGGCATACAGGCTACTGTTGCAAAGCAACAGGCAGTGAAAGACTGAAAAATCTGCAGAGTGACTTCCCTGGGCTGTAGGAAATTCATGCACCAAGTTTTATATACAGTGCACATCTGCAGAGGGAGAGATATCTGTCTCGTGCTTCTGTGCTGCCTAGTGGGATGCATTCATGAGCGGCCAGTATTTATTTAAATTACTGTCTTGGGCAGAGTTATTAAATATAAACTGTGGCACCTTATGTTTAGCACAAAATAAAACACTGGGAGAAGCCAGTCAGAGGAAACGTCTAACTTAACACAGTGGTTTGGCGAATGCTTAAATCGTTCCTCTGCTCTGTATTCTCCCATAACCCCTCTCCCCGTGCCTCCTTTTCCCCCTCCTTTGTCTCATTCACGCACAGCTTCCAGTGATGGGCCCTGATGATTTAGATCTTAAACTTTTTCAAAGTGCTGCCTATTTATATAATGGTTTGGATTTGCTTATGCAGTTCATTTGCATAGCCCCAAATCAGCATAAGCCCTAACCTCATTTTACCAAGGGGATTTACCTGTAACCAGAAGAATTTGGTTTGTTAATGAAGCAGTTGGATTCCCAGACAGCTGTGATACACCTTGATCACTTCTTAGAAAGAGATTTCTCTCCCCTGTAATGAATTTCAGTACCCCAGTACAAAAGGACACTGTTTTTTTTGACACTTGGTCTTCAAAACTCAGGACACAAGAACACAGGAAGGCATGCAGAAAAAGCACTTTGAAAGTGTAATCAAAGAGAAAAATCTGGAGTTAGACTTGAACTAATAAACATGGCTGTGGTCAGTTTCCTTTTCCATGTAACAGTAAACATAACAGTAGCAAATACACAAACCCAACAATTATTAATAATGGCTTTGTAATAAAGGTGTACAAATAAATAATGAGTTATTCCAGCCCACATGGATGTTTGGGCACATGAGGCAGAAAACATTTCAGCAAACAGCGTATTCATGAATCTTAGCAAGACGTAACAAAGAAAATTCTGAAAAGTAGATTTTTATTTTCTTTTTTGAATAAAATGTGAAGAAACACCCATCCTTTAACAAAAAAGCATTGATGGGTAGGGGCTTCCTTGGAAATTAAAAAAAAACCAGTAAGCCAAAACATCACTTAAATATTGAATGAAATACCATATTATGCTACATTTTTCTGGCATTCTTCCAGTGTACAGTAGACTAGATTAACTCATCCATATGTAAAAAGCTCATATTTACTTTCCTTTCACACATTCATTAAAAAATACAACCAAAGTCAAATCCTTCCAGCCTTTGGCAGTAAACAACAAAACAAAGGCTGATTTAAAGCGGGAGGTTAGATCCTTCCCTTCTCTGCAGTATGTAGGGAAGAGGAAACAGCAGGAATCTGGAAGGCAGCAGCCTCAGAAACTACAGAAAGGAAATACTTTCTTCTCCTCTCCCCTACCTCTATTTTCAGGCTAGTTCATAATTAACGATGGAACTCCTTGCCACAAGGTCTCTCAGAAGCCAGAAGCTCAGGAAGGCACCTAAGAGGATCAAATATTTATTAAGTAAGTGGGATCTGTAGAGTTACAGCATAAAATAAACAGAGGTTGGGAAGGCATCTGTGCTTCTCAAGCTTCTGAGCTTGAACAAACCTGTAATCATCAGCTTGGAAAGGAGTTTTCCAGGGAGAGCAAAGTGAGATCACCCCAGAGATGCCCATCACAGGGCTACTTGTGCCCTACAGTCCCATTTCTGACCAGTAGCTGAGTCAGAATGCCAGTGGCCAGACAAAAGTGGCCACTGCTCTGCCCTGTGCTCTGCTGCTCCTCCACTGCAGAGCTGCCCCAACCACAACAAGTTGGTCTCTTTGCATGGGAAGCCTTGGCAGGGAGTTTTACATTGTGAACATGGGAACCTTGTCAAAGCAAATGCTGGCTAGGAGGTGTTTACAGAAGGAAGGTAGTCAAACATCTTGCACAGATGACAGAAGCATTATAATGTTCTCTAAAGCCAGAGAAAGCACGAACAGTTACTGCAGAGGCAGGAAGGCTGAAAGCAGTGAAATGTTTTGCTTTCCACTGCGAAGCATTCTTGTATTTTGAAACACAAATAATTATCTGCTGTACAGCCAACAAAATCATCCATCCCTTGTCAGGCAGGGGAGTCTCTTGCTGAAACAGGGTGATGTGGGAACTGAGAACAGCCAGCCAAACCTTGTACATCCCAGTGCAAAGACAAATGCATCTCTTTGGGTAGCCTCCTTGAGTTGCCAATAGCATTATTGAACCAGTATGTTTGGAGCCTAAACACAGAATAAAACCTCATCCAGAGCTTAGAAAGTAAATTCCAACATGCTTCAGTAATCACAATCAATGCTGCCCCTAGTACTTTATCAACATACTAACGCACAATATTAATTTTTATCAAAAAGGAGGGACATAACAATGATGAATGCTAAGCCCCCAGGAGATCCCCTCATGCTGGAAGACCCCAGGTTTGGACATAATGGTGACGGATGCCATGGCACCTTCCTAGAAGCCTGGTGTGCAAATCAAACTTATTCTGGAACCTTGAGAATCTTTTCACATGTGAAAAAAGCCCTCTCCACAGTATTTCCATACAGCAGGAAGTGAATGATGGACTCAGTGTCAAAAGCCAGGGGAGTCAGGTTTTCCACGTGGCAACTGCAAGCCAGCTTCTTTCCAGTGGTGTGACAAAGCACACTCAACACTCCACTCCTGCTGTCCACGAAGGAATCCACACTGGGACGTGCATGGACACTAAGCACCATCGAGGAGGCTCCCAGTAGATGAACCCCTGCATGCTGATGGTGTGGTGTTGCCCATCAGGTCATTCCTAACTGCTATGGCATGGGGTAAATACTTCTGGATAACCGTGGAATATCTGTTTTTAAATTTTAAGGGCCTTCAACCAAACAACGCAGGGAAGCTGGATTATTTTGTGGAATAAAGCCTGAAAGGTTAACAGTGGAGAACTTGAATGGCAAGATTTAAGCAAGCCTTAGCTTGCACTTGATAAACAAGTGCGCCGTACCCAAAGCAAAGCCATGCAAAACTTTTCAGAGTTGCAGCAAGATGGCTGAGGTGATAGCAGCACAAGATTACCCTTCTGCTCACCAGGCTTCGTAATGAAAGCAGCGCAGCATGTTCCCTAAGAATTATTTTTAATTAGCATGTCATGAGGTTGACCCCAAGCTAACCAGGCCCATGTGAAAATCACCATCTCAGTTACAAAAAGTAGCCACAACTCCAAGAATACAGAAAATATGACTGAAAAGGTGCATCTACTTGTTGCCTCTTGTGAGTAGCTACTAAGGCCACTTGTTGTCTGTAAAACTCTGGGAACCCATGCTTTAAATATAGAATAAGGATTAATAAAGCACAAGCCACTCTTTCCCCTCCCATCTTTCACACCATTAAGGTTCCAGCCTTGAGGGCTCACAGGTATGCATCCAAAGGTGAAAAAGATACTAACAGATACCCATATGCATCCAGGGTGGAGAACAAGGCTGCAGGAACACCACCACCGCCCACTTCCACACCACAGAGAAAACCTCTGCCCTTGGTGGTAATGCCCTCAGCAGTAATGAAAATGTTCCCTGGTAAGTCACAGTGAGAGCGAAGGGCAGATGGAATGTGAGTCATCCAGGTGCATGGCAGACAGGGGAATGTGGGTGTGTTACCCTGTGGCTCCAAGCCAGTGTGACCTCAATCAGATTTTGGTGAATAATGGGCCTTCTGCTGTCTTAAGTACATACTCATCTCCCTGGTCTCCAGAGGTATATCCATCAAGCCTACACGCAGATATTCAACCTGGGGAGCTCTCCTGGCAAACATGAGTCAACCCATGGTGGTGCTGGTGGTTTTTCTCTTCCTCTCCACATGAGTTTTGATCACCATACCTTGGGCTTACTTCCTCCAACTGGCACTTCTACCACATCCAGATCCTTGCCAGAGTCCTACGGTGTAATTATTGCTCTATCCATCATTATTTGCAACCCACTCCTATTCTCCTACTGCCTTAGAGCATACAACCTTATGGCACTCAGGGGAGAAAAGCCCAGGGACAAACACAGCTTATAACCTGGGTTAATTTGGAAATTCTTGCACTCAAACACAGTTAAAAGTGTTTGGCAGGTACTTCAGTGCAAGCAGGATAGCTCCAACATCCAGCACACTCCCATAGGAAACCTGTGTAAAATAATTCTGTTGAACCGTTGGCAGTCAGGGTGATTAACCGCAGGAGCCTCTGATCTCCCCTTATTAAAGAGGAGAATGAAATTCACTGATTCATATCAGCTTAATATAAATCCTTGTGAGATTCACAGTCAAGTTCAGCCATAGCAGGATCTGGTAACTACAACAGGAAGAGAACTCTATTGCAAGCACCCCTTCATGTGACAGAGGATGGCCGAAGGCGTTTGTGCTGGGTCACAGTCAGAGCAACTCTGACTCCCGCAAAATTCCAGGCTATGGTGTGCAGCTGACAAGTGCACAGAAGTGCTGAGGCTCTCAGAAGATTTTTATTCTGATGCTACTTTTGAATACTTGGCACTCTACAGGCAGACATGTGCCATCCTGTTTTGAACAGCTCCTTCTCCACACGCTAAGTGTGCTCCAGAGAGATTTGGGCTAGGGGTGAGTAGGATTAAGGACGGCTGTAGTTTGACTGCAGAGATCGCTCTCTGCCATAAGAGCTTTTCCCTTCAGTAGCTAAAATAGTGCTCTGGGGCAGCTGTAGAGGTTCTCATCCCATGTCAGAGAGGCCAACCCTAATAATCTCAAACCCTGATTTTAGATACTCTAGCCTGACCAAAGTGGCACATAAATACAGCTTCAGTAATGCTAAAAAAAATCTTGTTTTTCAAGACACACTTACAAGATTGCTCGGTGTTTTACGTATGTTTTATGAGATACGTGTTTTGATACATGTTGTTCCACTGCATCATGTACAATCCTGCACCTAAGTGCAACTCCAGAATGCTAGACACAATGAAACAGGTGGCAAATGTAATCTTCTGTTCCTAGCTCTACTTATCAGAGCTCAACTGGTGCAACTGCTCATTTCAGTGAGCCTTAAGAGACCGCCTTAAGAATAAGGACTGCCTTTCATAGGTTGCATGCTGTATGGCAAAAATTGAGCTGTTGGCTCCTGTCCCAAAAAAGTATAGGAGTAGCATTTTAGAAATGGTTAAAGGAACAGCAACATTTCCTTTTAAATGCAAAGCTACAGTCGTGTCCATGTCAGTCTGGAAAGTCATACGTGAGGACAGCTTGGTTAGTATCAGGACAAAAAAAGGGAATTAAAAAAAATTGAATAGGAGAAGGGAACAATGCCCTGTTTCAGTTCAATTGTTCATGCAACTACAAACCTAGGGTCCATAAAAACATCAAGCAAAAACTGAAGCTGGCTGAAGCAGATAGTGCGATCGTACGTGCTAGAGTGTCTTACAAAATTCTTCAGGGTACATAATGACATAACACTTAAAAAGCAACAGAAACCAGTTTTTCACATGAAATCTTCAGATTTCAGTACTTACAGAAGTGTTAGGACACAGACTTCGCACACATATATGAGACGTTCTGCATGGCAGCTGTAAAGGTTATCCTGCAGCTACCAAGCTATTGAGATGGGACAGCACAATTCTGGCCCTCACAGCACATGCCAGCTTCAATGCCAACCGCGGATCTCTCCTCCAGAATTCACAGGCAGAGCAACAGAACAGGTAAAAAAAAAAAAAAAAGAGAAACTGGTTTAATTGTAAAAATTTTCACATGGAAAAAGCTTCAGATAAAAGATGACTCATAACTTTAATTTAGCTTTAAATACTTGCTATTTGCAAACCAAACAAGACATTCCCTACTCCCGTGTTACCTATAAACCAAACCAACAAAGATAGCTTTGAGTTGAACAAAGCATGCCTTGGTGATAAGGGGTGAGAAATACTTTCTGCATTGTTATATTACTTATACAGACTTAGAAAGAAATGGCACCAACAACCACACAAACAACACATCAAAATGTGAACTTTAATAGCATTCCAAAGGCACATTCGGAAACAAAAATTCAATATTGCCACTCTCGTTTTAATGACTGCAAAAATGCCTCTTGCCTGCAATTGTATTTTTTTCCATGCTCAGCTTTATTGGACATATGCATCCAAATTCCTAGCTGACTGGCATTTTAAACTAGCTGAAGAGGAACCATTTCTTCTTTTCACAAAGAGCAGTGAGAAAAACAGGTCCTGTTCATGCGGCATTGCTACAGATTTGTAAAAGCAACTAGAACAATGAATTCCTAAGGACAGGTACCACAGGGCTGGTGAGGACCTGAAGCATGCAGCAAGCTCACGACGCCGGACTGTGGCGGAGCACATGCGGCTGAAAGTATGGAAGCACTCCGGGGACCTCGCAGCAACATGTCCTCAGTGTAGAGCTCCAGTATGCAGCCTCTGCACAGTCACCCTTCCCCAGCTACGTGTGCATTCCTACGGGAATTTTGGCTTTTCATACATTGTCGAATTCCCAGGACAGAGCAGGTTTCACAAGGAACTCCCTGTGTAGATTATTGCTAAATGGTGTTTCATGCACACGCTCTTTATTCTTCAAGCCAAGTTCATTCTTTGCAACATTGATTCTCCTTCACTCACACTAAAGTGCTTACACCATCTTATCGAAGAAATCCAAGAAAAAAAAGCCAGAACTTTTGCATGCTGAAAAGACAGCTCCAAAAAAAATATTTCTAGAATTTGTTATCTTTCAAACACACAAAGTCTCCATGTCCTCAGCAGAAGTGTTTCCTCTAACAAGTAATTCAGACTGAGTTACTTAAAAAACAGTAAAACTACAGTTTCATCATGCAGGTGAGATAAGTGGCAATTTGATATTCAGAGCAAAAATCTTCCTTACACCTTTTTCCCTAAAAAGACATGTGACATCAGCACTGCACTTACACAATCCCATCTTTCAGAGTCTTGAGACTACAAGCCTTTGCTGCCACCCCCTCCTTGCCTTGGTAAACTCAACCACTAACAAATACTTAATAAACTTTCTTTGGCCTTGTCCATGCATAGAAGAAAACTAGAGCAACTATTCAGATAAAATATTATAGGTTTATTTAAAACTTATTTTCACCTTGAATATGCAAAATACAAATTCCAACAAAATTTTGTTATTACTTTGTGGTTTACAAATATACAAAATAGAAGTTTGCTTAAATTTATATTACATATTTATTATGTAAAGAACTATATAGAAAACATTTGTTCTGCTTAAGGCATATTTGGGAATAAACCATTGTACAAACTATTGCACATCGAAACCACAGTGCATTACAGACTGTCTGCATAAAGTTATTTTCTTAGTAAAAAAAGATAAACCAGGTTTATTCACCTGATTTAGGTCATAATTGGCAATCGGAAGACAAAAAATATTTCCTTGTCAGATATGCAGCAGTTTGAGAACTTTGGCTTCCTGGTTTTGGTACCTCTAGAACCAACAGTCACTAAGCACCATGAAATAGGCTTTTAAAATATAATTTTGTACCTGAATTTTTCCTCCTCTTTTAACATTGTGATGGCTTTTAGAAGAAGAAAAAAAAAAGAAAGTACAAGATGACATTTACATCTAATATTGCATTGAAAGAAAATTAAGGGAATGTCATTTCCCTGTGTAATATCCCCACCCTCCAAACTACACACAGCCTGTTTAACCCTGATATCCGTGACTTCCAGTCACTCCTTGGCATTTTGTAGTCCGGAAATAATTCAAGTTGGATTTACAGATTGGAATGATAGAAGATCCAGTCATTGACCCCAACTTTTTTTTTTTGGTTCTCTTACTTTTAAGCGTATAACTATAAAAAAAGAAAGTTGCAACGTCCATATGCAGTTATCCCTCTTTTCCACTCTTTGGAAGACTTCACCTTGATTTATCTGTAGTGCTTAAACTGTTTCTCCCCATCTTGCGGAAGACAGTCCTTGTGCTGTAAATACTGAATCTTTAGGGGAAAGGTCCACTGCTTCCAACTAGAAGTGCCTCTTCATGTGTAAGGCAAGGTGGTCTGACCTGGAAAATGCTCTGTCACACCGCTGGCACTGAAAAGGGCGGTGGCCTGTGTGTTTTCTGTAGTGACGAGTAAGTTCATCAGATCGGGCAAACTTCCATCCACAGCCTTCCCAGTCACAGTGATAAGGCTTCTCACCTTTTAAAAAAAACCAGGCAATAAAACACATCAGTTAGGAGGTTTGTTGTTTTGGGGTGGGTTTTTTTGGTTGTTTTTTTTTTGTGGCTACCAATTCTAGCACCTTTCTCTCAAGCGGCACTAGAATATTGTCCTGCTTAAAAAAAAAAAAGGGGGGGCAGTCAAATGCAATGGACTTCTTGAAGCAGTTACAAACAAACTACAAGGACTAACAGAGCAAGATTGTCTTTTTGAGATGTATAGGCACTATACAATTTTAGTGTCACTTAAATCTTCACTAAAATGTTCATTCCCATCCTCTTCCGCACAAGGCTTCAGAGAACGCAAGTGTGTATTTTTGCTGGCAATTTTACATAGCAACCAGAAATAGCTCAGCAGAACAATGTATTTAGGTAATTGTAGGTCTCAAGAAGGAAAAAAACAGCCAGAAACTATTTTCATTAGCTCAGCCTGATTAAGGACTCAATCTTACTAGTGTCTTCACCATAACAAAACCACTGCTGATGGCAGGATGAGCTTCCCTCACAATTACAAAGTCCCTGTCCCACGCACACTGGAGACAGTGCTGACTGCTTGGGGCAGATGTTCACCATTCACTTGACTGATTGTTTTTCCCCCACTACCATTAGCTGAAAATGCAGCCTAACTACCACGGCACCAGTATTTGTTTTTCCCTATCCCATCTCCTCCTCAGGAGAAAGTTTTGAATCGAGTTCACAATCCAGGGACTTAAATCATGCAAATTCCCAGGTAATTTAATCACTGCTATGGAATGCCCACACTGGCTGTACCTGCTTTCACAAGCTCAGTTACTGCAACACCACACACTTAGCTGCAAGGTTAGAGTTTGAAACCAGGCTCAGATACACACTTCAGCAGGTTTTATCCCAATTCCAGCTGCCGACTATCCACAGTTAAACTGCCTCTTTGGTGCTGTTTCAGGAAAAGATGTCCTCCCACAGGTAGGCGAGGCACCCCATCTGTGCTGCAGCTCAGCTGAAAGCCCCACTCTCAATGGGCCCCATCACGGTTTCCCCAAAAAGGAAGCAGCAGAGGTGCACAAACCTCTGCCCTACAGGACTGCACAGCACTTAACCACAAGCAAAGCAAGAAGTATCTTAGAGAGGTCTGCTCCCTTCTCAGAAGTGGGCCAACACCACCTAGAACAAGGAATCCTACCTGACTTCCAATTACCTGCTAATTAGCTCTCCACACAGCAAGACAGAAGTAACAAACTGTGCCTTGGCAAGAAACCCATCTGCTCCCTGAGTCACTAAACCATTAAGCAAAATGTCAAGCCAATAAGCAAAGGCTCCACAAAACTTCAAATAACCAAGAGGGGAAGAAAAAACAAAAAAAAGCCCGGAAACTCAACAAAGGGTACGTCTTGCTGCTTTTAGCCCTCCTCCTGTGCTCACACGTTTTCACTGTCTGAAGGACTCATCCCATGCCCCTCAGGCCGGGACATTGGAACTGACCTGTGTGGGTTCTTAGATGAGCCTTGAGATGAGAGCTCTTGGTGTAGGTTTTGCCGCAGCCCGCATAGTCACAGGTGTGCGTGGCCGTCCTTTTCCTAGGCCACGACCGGCGTCCCCTCTTGGGCTTGGTCTCCTCAGGCAGGCAGCTCCCGGATGGCATCAGCTCTAGGGGCGGACAGGGAGGAATAAGCACCGCCGTGGCCAGCACCAAAGCGGGCACACTGACTGCCCCAGCACTGCGGGCACTCACCTTGGTACTGGAGCGTGCTGGGTGGAAGCTGCTCGGGCAGGAAGGTGGGGTAACCGGGGGCCGGGGGGTACCCGGGGGGCAGCGGCAATGGTGGATGGCTCAGTCCCGGGGCGGCAGGGAGGCAGTCTCTGCCGCTCAGCATCTCCTCGGGCCCCAGCGAAGGCGTACTCCGGGAGGGCAGCTGGCGGCTGCCCAATGCGAAGTCGTGCTGGGGGGCTCCTCGGGGGCTGCTCCCATGCGGTGGCGGGGCCAGAGTGCACGGCGGGGCGGCCTCTTGCTTGATTTTGGGGACCATCCTCGGCAGGGGTGTGTAGGGGCTGCTGGAGCCATCGGCGCCGGGCGGTGGGGCGGCGGGGCCACTCTTGGGGCTGAGCCCTGGGTGGCTGTACTCGCCCACCGCCTTCACCACGAACTTGCCCTGCAGGCTGCCCAGGGGCGGCAGCGTCGCAGGCGCAGGCAGGTACACTGCGTCCAGGTCCGGCCGCATGAGCTCGGCCACGAAGCCTCCCGAGGGCGACACGTCGGTGATGTCTGCCAGGTTGAAGGGGGCGGCGGACCCGGCTGCAGGCGCCCCATCGCAGCTACCGCCGCCACCACCACCGTAGAGGAGCCCGGCGGGCTCGGGCCGGGGCAGCGGGTACGCGAAGGGCGCGGGAGGGCAGGGGCTGGCTGTGGGGGCCGGGGTGGCGGCGGGGGCCACCACCACGGCGGCGGCGGTGGGCTCCTGGTGCATGAGCGAGTTGGAGAGGATGAAGTCGAAGTCCAGCAGCTCGTTAAACTCCTCGGCGTCGCGGCGGGGCCCCAGAGTGGTGGTGGCAGCTTCCAGCTCCGACGGCGGCGTCTCCACCGGCCGCGCCGCCAGCGCCGGCGGCGGCCGCTTCAGCTGCGACAGCTCCTCCCGCCAGCGCTGCGGGGACATTCGCACGCCTCAGCCCCGGCCGCACCCGCCCGGCCCGACGGCCCCCGCCCCGCCCGGCCCCATCCCGTCCCGTCCGGCTCCTCCGTGCCGCGCCGATACTCACGTTGCCGGGGCCCGCGGGCCGCGCCGCCTTCTCACGGCCCGCGGCGCCCGCCGCGAAGGTGGCGATGGAAGGGAGGAGCGTGCCGCTGAGCGCCATCTCGCACTCGCCAGGGGGCTGCCTGCGGGTGGGGGAAGACAGAGCGGGGTCAGCGAGGCGGTCAGGGATGGAGGGATGCAGGGACGGAAGGGCGGCAGCCGCGCCCCGCAACACCCACCGCATCCGCGCCGGGTCGTCCCGCCGAGCCGCCGCCGCCGCCGTCGTGGAGCAGAGGGAGGGAGGGCGCCTGGGACGCGCCGTCCAGCCGCGGGGACCCGGCGCAGCGCCGCCACCGGGGCGGGGCCGCGGGAGCGCCCTTCTTCTTCTTCTTCTTGTGGCTCGGCGGGGCGCAGAGCGGCTTGTGGGGCGCTAGCGGCGCCGTGGGGATGAAGGCGAAGAGGAGGAGGAGGAGGCGGCCGCCGCCCGGCAACGCGGCACCGGCAGCGCGGCGGCGCGGGGCGCTTCCCGAGGAGCCGCGGCCATGTGGGGAGCCGGGCAGGACGGACGAGGCGCAGTGATTCCAGTGGGGAAAAAAGGAGGGAGGGAAGGGATGGATGGATCGACGGAGGGAGGGAGGATAAGAGGTAAGAGGGATGTGCACGGAGTGCGCTCCGCTGCCGCCGCGCCCCGCTCGCCACTGCGCGGGGCTCCGGCCGCCGCCCCCTCTTATCACCTCACCTCGCGGGCGCGCCGCCCCCGCCGCCATAGAGACGGCCACAACAAACGGACATATGGGGAAAGGGGGGGCATGGAGGGGCGGCCGGGGCGGGACGGGCCCGGGGCAAGGGGGGGGAGCGTAAAGAAGGAGGGGGGGCTCCGCCCCGAGCGGCCCGTGACGCGGCGGTGACGGCGGTGAAGGGGGGGCAGGACGCGGGGACACAAGCGCTGGGGATGCCCGCGAGCCGCGGGGGCTCCCACACGGGCGGCGGGGTGGGAATTCCTGCCGGGAATCGGCGGCCCGGCGTGGAAGGGGAGGAAGCGGAACGGAGCATCCCGAGCGCCCGGTCGTGCCTCACCGTCCTTCCCCTTAACCTTTCATTTTCGGTTTTTATTTTTAATTTATTTTTTCTTTTTTTTTTGTCCCTAATTTTTCTTTTCCCTTATCCCCTTCTCTCCTTTTTACTTTTTTTTTTCTGGTCCCTTTTTGTTCATTTCCCGAAGAGCCCCGACGGCGCGGCTCCACACTCGTCACACTCTAATCCCAGCCTTTGGCTACTCTTCGACTCCCCCCCCCATCGTAGGGACCCACCGGTCCGCGGAGATGCGGCCGGGCAGCCTCGGTCGCGACGGTACCAGAGGCCGGGACAGGGCGGAAGGCTGGAAATAGTCCTTGAAAAAAAATAAAATAAAAAGTTACAGAACAATCCCCAAAACCAGAACACACTCAACCCAAGCGGGAACCGCAGCGAACGGACCGGGCTAGCCAGTGGGAGGGTGGCCCGGCTCCTCCAGAGGGCAATGGCGAGCCGGCGCCTCGCCTCTCTGTCCCCCTGGCGGGCTCTGTCCCTGTCCCCGACGGGCTGTGTCCTTGTCCTCCCCGGCTGGCTGTGTCCCGGTCCTCCCCGCCGGCTCTGTCCCTGTCTCTCTCCCGGCCAGTGGGCTCTGTCCCGGTTCCCCCCGTGGCCTCTGTCCTTGTCCCACTCGACTGGTTGTGTCCCTCTCCACCCCACCCCCGGTGGGATCTGTCCCGGTCCTCCCCGGGCGGGGTCTGCGGCAGATCTCTTCCCCCCGGCGCTGCCGGCCGCTGACCAGAGCTGGTCGGGCCGGAGGGGTGAAGTCCCAGCCCTACAGTGATTTGCAAACATAAGACTGAGTAACTTGCGATGACTAAATTAAACCTTAAAATAATAATAAAATGCCCGGCTTTATTTTAGAGGACCAGTTTTACTGGTTTTGCATTTACGAATGTTAATCATTAATAACTTTGGCACTAAAAAGCAGAGCGGTTTTTTTTCTGCACAAAGTCCGTGTCTTGGCAGAGGATATGCCAGGAACCACCGGTACAAAGAAGGATTAGTGTGTAGGGATGAAGGCTGGTGAACTACCAGGAGGGTGCCCAGAGGGGGAAGGGAGGCATTTCCCCGCTCAGAGGTGAAGGACTGGTGGTCTGCACAGCCCCCACAGCACTGCTGCCAGGTCCCAGCTGTGACTCCCATCCAGGGCTTGTGCTCTTAAGTCTCTCTGACAACAACTTTAGGAATGAGCATCCAAACCATATGCCAACAGTTTTAGATCTAAACCTCCCCTCTAACTTAGTCTCAGGAGAAAACCTCTAATGTGGAAACTTGCAGTTCTCTGGATATTTTTCCCCCCATCAGTTGCTTTTCATTTGTTTCCTCGTACTGTAAACGTTAATTTACAGATCTCCTAAGCAATGCAGTGTTTTCCAGGTCCAGATTTCAGACTCAGGATCTCTCGAGGCCAACATTAAAATAAAAATCACATCTCTTATTAGAAATAGGAGAACAAGAATGCTTCAAAAGCAGATAAGTGATCTGATATCTTTAAAATAAGTGCCAGAACTTCACCAGTTCCAGGAAGAGGAGGCTTGAGTATTGCAGGCTGAAATAATACGGGTTGCTTTCACAATCTTTCATTAAAATAGACTTAATCGCAGTGTTTTTTGGTAATTCAGACGGACACGTGAGGTATGTGTAAGCTCATGTTAAAAAGATGTGGCCCACTTTCATCTGAGTCTTGATTTTGAATTGTGTAAATGTTGGCAGGCTGCTTGAAAAAAGTGTATGTTTGCAGGCATTTGGGGAGACCAATGACACCTGTGTTTGAACATCCCACATAAAGATCAACACATTCTTTTTTTTCGTCAATGAAGCACAAGGCAAAAGGTTTTGCTCCCTTGAACGACAGGGACTGTCATTTAATGGTCTGAGTGTGGAAATTAAATGCATGAGATTTTCAACTGTTCACAGCTAATGCTTTCCCAGCCTATATAACAACCTAAATGATGTTTTCTTAGGACAGACTTACGATAACATGCCTTCTGTCGCCAGCCAACTATTTCTCCAAGTCTCAGTTTCCTCTGAATTTCCCAATTTTCTCAAAAACTTTCCTTCTACAAGCTCAGAACACAGCATGTTTCTGTGCTGTTCAAAGCCAACTTCAGGGATTGCCTAATCCAGATAGAGAATTGCATGGAATTTGTGTCCCTCTCACCTTGGGATGTGCAATGACATTTTTCCAGATGATGCTGTGCTGGGATAGAAAGAAGTCTGCTGCAGTACTTGCCATGCCAGACTGCTGTGGCCTCTGTGTGTTTCTCTCCCTCCCTAGGTAGGAGGAGATTTCTTCCACATCTACAACATTTTATGGTGCAAGTGGGGTTGCCACAGGCTTGCCACCGATGCTGCTCACCCATTTTGGGAAAAGCATTATTCCATGATGCAAGCAACCCATATGAGTGGCCAGTCCAAGCTGTAATCCACTGCAAGTGCGGGGCAGAGTAGAAATGACTGAGTGAAAGGCCTTAGTGTCTACCCTGAGTCAGTGTTAAACTGATCACCTGTGTGTAAAAACCCCAAAAGACAGGAAGAACCCAAGGTGATGGAAGAGCACAGGTTTCTGAAGCAGAGACAGCCATCAGGAAATGGCATCACATATTAAAAACATCAACAATAAGAAAAAAGTCGAGGCAATTGTGTCTGAAACAAAGATCAACCTGTTTATCTTGATATGTTTATTTTAAAGCTTAAGTTTGGAACTTGATTTTCAACTAACTGGCTCTCAGGGACCACAACGTGCAGCTTATCCCCTTCCATTTGGTTGTCTGTGAGAGCAGCTGATGGAATCAGGGACTGCAGACTTTGGGAAAGATTGTGGCACGGCATCCTCAGGGGCAGACAATGAGATGCTTTCCCAGCACCTCTGGGATTGCATTTTGTTATCTCTGCAGCATGCTGCAGCAGACAGACAACAGGGCTGGGAGCTGCCAGGGTCCCGCTCCAGTCCTGGAGAACTGGGAAGGAAATCATGATGCTGGGTTGTATCTAATAGTATCCCCTCTTGCTGCTTCATCAAAAGCAGCAATTCCATAATCCTTGGTGCTGTGCTGAGTTTTACCCTAATAAGGTTGCAGGTGAAGTGGGTGAAGTTCAAGGAGACTGGGCACCTGGAAGGTTTGTTATGTCCCATGCCACTCAAATTATCTGACCCCAACTGCACTGTGGATGAGAGAAGAGGAAAATGTGAGGGATTGCACACACACCTGCTGTGCAAGGCACACTGTAGAGTGCAGTGCTGAGTATCCACCATCCTTCCACAGGACCTCTGCTCACTAAGAAGGATGAGACAGTCCAGAGCCACAGCCACCAAATTGCCTTCCTGTGTTCTACTCAAGGAGACCTGTCTTTTGGGTATCTATGGGGTTTTTTTGGTTTGGTTTTTTTGTTTTGTTTTGGTTTTGTTTGTTTTGGGTTTTTTTTTTGCCGTGAATTGTATAGCCATAATAAAGTGCAGCTGAGCTCAAGTTTTATTTATCTGTTCTTGCATGGGGTATTTTGTTTTTGTTAAACAGAAATAAACCCCTGTTCAGCTGGCAGTTATGCTCGTGGATTATTAGTACAGTGCAAAGGGCACATCTCTGAAGATTGTGAACAATTCCAGGCAGTAAGTGCATACATACACAGATGGGACATGCAGACTTAGAATCATAAATGTTCGTGCTGAGAATGTCAGCAGTGCCTATGGTCATATCTATTCTCATCTGCTTTTTGAAAGCCTGACCATATCTTGTTGATAGTTATTTTATTTTTCTAGGAGGTATTTAGAAGACATGTAGGTGTGGGACACAGTTTAGTGGTGGGCGTGGCAGTGCTGGGTAAATGGTTCCGCTGGATGATCTTAGAGAGCTTTTCCAACCTAAGTGATTCTGTAATTCTGTGAACAAGGTCAGAATGACCCAGAAATAGTTATTGTCACCATTCAACAGCATTGCTCTAGTTTAGGTCAAACACCCTGCAGTGAGGTGCTGTAGGAGTGTGCTGTTGGTCTTTCATTCCCCTGTAAGAATTAGTGTTGCTGAGAGTTTTTTTAAGTGCCGATGCCAGGAGGTCTCTGGACCATGAGGTGCTTTTATTCTGCTGGGCAGCCAGCAGGTTTTCACATCTCAGAGGGAAGGACCTTCATGCAGGGGAAAGGCTTGATGATGACTTTCACTTGTACTTATGACACATCAACCCAGTGTTTCTTCCCTGAGAGCCTGTAACTAAGCAGGGCTTAACCTCAGGGGTCCGATTCTCAACAAGAGTTCAGATTGTGATTCCCACTGAATTTTCCCCAGGGTGATAACTCCTGTCTGAGATTCAGGTATCTATTTCCAGAAATGCTGATCCCCCCCATCAAGTACCATTCACTTAACCTCACCCGCCCCTGGCAGAGGCAACCAGTACCCTCACACAATTTAGCACCACTGAAGCAGCAACTTTTTTGCTTTCAAGCAATTCAAGAGTAGTTGAGTTTTTCTAAGAGGCAAAAATATTGTTGAGTTGTTTATGGAAAACAAAGAGCTTTATGCTTTTTTTTCTTTTTTAAATCAAGCTTAGGCATCCTTGCTTTAATGGGTTTGCCCCATCTGTCATTGTTTTAATGGGTTTGCTTCATCTTTGAATTTAGATGTTCCCCAAACTCCAACAATGACTTAAATAAGTGACTCCCACAGTGGGACTGGTGCACACAAGAACTCCACAATAAGCATCCTTTTTAAAATCCTGCATGTAATATGGGGACACTCGCACACAGCGAAGAGGATGAATTCTTATTTATTTGTTTGTTTGTTTGGGATTTTTTGCATGCATGGAACCGATGCATTGTGTTTTTCCAGACCCAATGGAGGAGTCACAGAAAAATAAGGAAAACTTGAGAAATTACCAGCTGTTAACTAACCAGAGAATGGTCCCCATTGATGGCTGCTAGGTTTGGTATATCCTAGAAGATGCAGGGAAATGTATGTGTGAGAAGACCAAATTCTCTGTGGAGATGTCTCCGAAGAAGCCAGATATTGGGATTACTATTAATTCACTTTTTGTCATCCTTCTTGGAAGGAGTCTCTCATGATTATCTGTGTGAAATATTTAAGGCAATGCTGTCCCATAGCCTCTGGAACTTCTAATGTATCTGTCTCCCTGCAAGAATCCCTTTTTTGTTGCAAGAAAGGGTTTTGCTCTTTGACCATCTTCCAGCCCCCTTAGTCGTTGTGGAAAAACTACGTGGAAGAGATCTTCCCTATCCTCCCTATCTCAGGCTCTTGTTTTGCAGTATTGCTCACCTTTTAATTAGCAATCTTTAACTAATAACCTCTATTAATAAAAATGAAGTGTCTTACTACAGATTTGGCTTCTCAGAACATTCTCGAGCAGTGTCGCTATGAAATCAGTTCATCCTTTTCTTGCCTGCGGAGTCCTGAAATGAAGCGATTTTCGCTCATTTCACTTTTTTCCTGGTTTCTGAAGGTGATGGAAGCAGGGAAACTTTGGCAGATCTGCCTGCAGACTCGGGAAGATGGCACACCTGCTCTGTTTTTTGCTATTTCTTTGCACGTATAAAAAATGGCAACATTTTGCAACTAAGGAAGGGAAGCTCTAATACTGGACAAATTCATAAGCGGGTTTCAACACCCACCAAGGAGAAGTCGGCTCTCACAGCTCGAGGATTTTTCAAACCTTTCTCCCCGCTAAGTTCCGAGTGTCTTTTTTTTTGCGTAAAAGTGGGGCTTCTGAGGAATGTAATCTGACTTAATAACAGGCTTCCTAGCAAAACAGGTAGGAGAAAAGCAGCAAATACACGAGATAGTTGCTTCTTGTGGATAATGCTTTTGAATTTGCATGAGTAAGGGAGAGTTTAGCACCAAAGTGCTCCTGAGTTTAACCAGGAGTATTTGCAATTAAATTTGTGATAATGAGGTAGGTAATCACAGGATAGTAAATAACACCTCTGCCATCTTTCAATAGTTCGTCCCCTGCAGCGTTGTGAATAAATTGATCTGGACAGCTGATTCGCCCAAGATGTATTTTTAAACTATTTGTTATGTTGAAGTCAAGAACATCTGTTGTTTCCCTTCACCAGCATCCAGCAGAGGAAATGACTAGATAAATATTCCCCTCGTTTGAACAGAAATAAAGACACTGTAGGAGAACACGGGGAGAAAGGATCAGTGCTGCCTGCTCTGAGAATAAATACCAGGCTTTCCACATTGTTTCCATAAATGCCTCCAGCTCTACTCCAACGTTAATGGACCAGCAGGAGCCCATTACTCTATGATAACAGTCCTTTGCTCACTTAATGAGAGCACTATGGCAAGTACTCTCGGATTGCATTGCATAATGATGCTCCGGTGGTATTGCTGAAGGACAGTTTTTGTGGCTCTATCGCTTCCAGGAAAGCTTTGCCACTGACAACAGCATAGCCAGGACCTTGTTAGTCAAGAGGCACACGGATGGCTAGTGGCATAAAATATTACCTGAGACACCTCACCATGGGCAGAAGAGTTTAGGCTGCCCATCCCTGCTGGATGAGAGTTTCACTGCTCGCTTCACAGGCTGTCAGGAAGCAGGGCACTGAGAAGTGGGGACAAAAACTGCCATAGGAAATCAGTAATGAGGAAACACAAGAAAATTAATAATGGTGCATTCTGAGTAGGGATTGAATAGCATGCAGTAATTGAGGCCCGGGGCCACGCTCTGCACAATAAGAAAGAAACAAAATAAGGAATAGATGCTCATTAGGCTCCAGATTCAACCAGTCTAAATTCCACCTAAGTCTTTATGCCAAGTGCTTCCTACTGGCAGGCCCTCGGAGGGATGTGGAGTCAATGAGAAGCCTTAGGTAGAATTTAGGAAAGGAACAAATCTGTCTGACACTGCACAACACCTACCTTGAGCAATCAACGAATGACACAGAGCTTCTCTGGAAAGTAGCTTGTGATCCTGTAATGCAAGAAAGGGGCCAAGAGACGGCGGCATGGGCATCTTTAATTTTTGTGTTGTGGGCCTGGTTTTGCAACAGTAATTTTTTCACAACTTTTTTTTTCTTTCTTTTTTTTTTTTTTAATGGGAAACAGAATACCATCCATTTGTGGATGAATTATACAGCTCAATTTAAAAAAGAAGCATTTGCTTCTGAACTCCTTTAAAGTTTCCTTGAGTAAATTAGCTAAACTCTTTGTAGAATAGATTTGGGACTTAAGAGAATGAATGCAGCCAAGGCTATGAATAAATTTGAAAGTAATTAAGATAGAGTATTTACACCAGTTAATAATTTTGGATGCTGGCATCCCATGAGTGAAGACATACTCATTGGGAGACGAATTTATAATTTTTATCCTCTGAAGACTGATTGCCAAAGAGTCTATTGATAAAATCTTCCACTTTTCTCTACAATCCATTGTCTTACACAATAGGCAGTAGTGATTCAGTGGAGGGCACCTAACTTACCCGCTGGATTAGGAGGTCAGATCTGTTTCCAGACTGAGGGAGAGAGACAGAGAGAGCCTAGAAATCTCTTTGAAGCATTAAAACACCTCTGTCTTCAGATAATGTAGGGTGAACTTAAGGGGTTGGTGGACTAAGGCTGGGGACTAGAAGAGTTTGTGTGGATCTGGCCAGTGCTGCAGGACATACACAATACTGACAGCTCTGGTGTTCAGTGTCAGAAGTCATTTAAAAAAGTTAAGGTAGATTCTTCCGTAACTAAAAGGTTCTCAACCAGACTGAATGCCCAAATCCACCTATGTGTAGCTGTGGATCCATGTTTCATCACCTAAAAAGAGATTGGTCCTGCTCTGTATTATTTTGTAAATTTGGCCATCAGAAAGGATGTTTATTTAAGTCATGTGGCTCCTCCTCTGGGTGCTTACATTTTTGTCACAGAGATATAGTGAGATCCTAAAATTCCCACTCTTCTTTGGTCATTAGCTCCCTTCTATCCTAAGCACTGGTGAATCACAGGAGGCCCGTTCTGCACAGTTAATGTGAATATTAAACACACTTTCTTAACTTTTGTGTCCCTCAGTGTTATGCAGACACACTGAAAACATGACCTTGAAGGACAAAGGTTTAGTTCCTTAGCCAGATGCCTAACAGTGGCCAAAGCCCCACTGTGCTGGAAGCACCTGAAGCAGTGGTTCAAAATGTCACACAGAAAATTTAAATACTATGAATGAAATATCTAACTACTCACATTTAATTTAAGGTAAGAGCTTGGTTAGTAATGTTGTTTGGGAATGGAGGACAATTTTAGTGCTACTACATTGGTTAAAATGTGTCTTCCATCACCTAACTGCTAATTCATATTGCTTATTTTGTTAGCTTATGCTAATCTTGTGTTTACTAGTACAGAAAGCATTTATTTAGCCATGAGGAGCAGTCTCTGTGCTGCTGGAGGTTTGTTCATCAGTGAACTCTTTGTTTCAGACCTTTGGTGCACAGAAGAGAGAAACACATGAGGGAAACTGTCTTGTTTCTGCTGCTCTCCGTGGTCCTTCCCATCAGCTGCATGGGGATGACCAATTCCCACATGCATTTACTGAATGTCTGCCCATCCCCTGCAATCTGTGTAATTAGTCTGACCTGGCCTAGGGCAAAGTCTGTGTGAGCATGTTTTATTTTTTCTTTTCATGGTTAAGGAAACATGCACCATGTTACCATGGCTTGACAGCAGGTAGGTGGTGATTTACAAACCTCTAGGAAGCTTGTCGCTTTAGACCCCATTTCTAGACCTTTTTTAATCCCAGAATACGTTCTGTTAGATGTGACAAAAAGAAGCTTTTATTGTTGTAGGAAAGTGACTGCATAGCACTGCCTACAGCAATTTCGAATGTGAGTAGACACAAGAGTAAAATAGACATAGAAAAATGTATTATCTATTATGTGAATAAGTATTTTTTAATGAAATTCTGGAGAAAAGGAAAACGTAACAGCCTATCATGCAGCAATCAAGTCACAGTGTTGAACCTGTGAGTCACAGTCATCTCCATGTCAATAACCGTGAAGTAAGCACAGACCTATGACTTCATTCCAGGAATGAGCCATTTGTGGGGGCAGTGAATATTCAGGTAGTTGCCAACTTCCAACAGCATCAGGGAAAGGCTAAAAATGGATTGTAAAGAAAGTCCAGCTTCTTTCTTCACTCATGTCTTGTGCAGTCTTATCAATATCCTATGTAACAGCCTTATTCTCTTTTATTTTTTTCTTGGAGCTCTGCAGGGAATCCACAGGAACTGAGTTAAGCAAAAGGCATGAGATAGGAATGGGTTGTTGCTTTTCCTGGTGGGATCTTTGGCTGAGATAATTTGAATTCGGTGATGCTGTACTGATTAGTAAGAGATGGTGAGACTGGTCGACACTGACTCCAATGGCAGTGCTATTTTCTTTGCTGAGAATAGGCCAATGAAAAAACTGGAGATTTGCAGTTGCTCTTCCTTTCCTGCATCCTGCAGGAATCCAATGGGTTCTGCCAACCCTACCCCTGTTCTGTGACAGACGTCCCTGCTCTCTTTGTGGATTGGTGGTGTATGAAAATCTTCAGAAAGAGTGAAGTTTGTCATGCTTTCCTTCCACACCTTACATTTTCAGTGGGGATATAAGTGCAAGATTCAGTTGTGTACCCCAAGTAGGACAATATTTTCTGGTGGCTCTGTGTTGGAAACAGGCTGGAGCATCAAGTCCTGAGCAGAATCAAAAGCCACAGGATGTGTCCTGGGTTGCCTTGCCTTGCCTTGCCTTGCCTTACCTCAAAGGCTAACTTTGAAAGCTGGAATTTGGTTTTCTCTTTCCTCAAAGAGGAAGTATGTTTTAAGTAGTCCCCTTATCTGTTAGTTTGCTACAGTATCTAATTATAACCCTTGAAAATAAGATATTCTGCTAAATTAAATGCCTTGGCAAAGCCCTTCTGAAATTGCTATAGCTTAGATGGAGTTTCTAGCCCATTCCAGTGCAGTTGGCCAAGGAGACGGTCTATTTTCCTTCCCCAAGCTTTTTGCTATAACATTTTTTCCCTCCTGGTTCTCTTAACACAAGGCACCCAAAATCCACTTCTTTATGGACATTTGGTGTCTCAGAGAAAGTGATCTCCTTCACAATGTCTGTGTATGCTGCACTTACATCTGAAGTATTTCTCACTCTTTTCCCATTAAGATATTATTTTAACCCAGACTAAAAATTTGGGATAACTGGCATAGGGTAAGATCACACTTTTTGTTTGTTTTTTGTTTAACTACATTTACTTTTTCAAGTCATTCATAGGATAGGCATTTGCAAGCTGAAGGCCTTTTTATTGATGAAAAGGACACACCATACAATTCTGATAATTTTTCAGGAACAGATAGTTCAGCCCCAGTTAAATATACTTCCCTGGCAAAACACAGGTAGCCTTTACTGAAAACTGATCAGCATGCCAAATGTCAGTTATTAAATATGAGTTTGGACTGTACAAGGATGACAGAAAGTAATACTTTTTCTTGGCATGTGAGTATATCAGAAACATCCATGCTAAATGTAATCAGATGTGAAACAAAGAGAGGGAGAGAAATGAGACTGCAGAAGAAAAATTACACTTCCCTCACTTGAAGAGAAAACACAGCAAGTTCCGGCATCAAAGAATTAGTAGTTCCGAGTTTGTTAACAATTAAGACCAGTAGAAATGCTAATTCCGTGTGAAAGGTCTGTGCTGTTTTTAGCTGTGCCATAAATAGACTGGTGTAGGATGTGGTTAGCTAGGCCAGGGCCCTGTTAAAATCAGGGTATTTACTGGGCAACTGGAGTGATGTTTCTTACTGAATCAAAGAGCTTCTTTTCTATGCACACATTGGTGGTTCCATGTAGAGGTGTTAGCAAAAGAAATAAGGATAAGAGGAGCCTTTTTTCCCCTTGAATAGCCAGAGAGCTGCCTAACCCTGGGGAGCCCTGAAAGCAGCCTCTGGACACCTGCCCTCTGTTTCATGTCTCTGTTTTTTCCCAGGGCTTTGGATTGTTCCAGTAGCAGCCCATGAGTGTACATGAGCCTTTGCAAGAGCATGAGCAGCCCAGCAGGACCATGACCATCCCCGGACTCACTACAACAGTAAGAAAAGCAACTTGCACAGTTTGCTCCTCTGGCATTTAAGCTGAACTTCTCATATCCCTGTATTTAGTTGCTGTGTCTTTGTTTTCCCACTCAGAAATGCTGCTTTTGAGTCCTTTTGTATCTATTTGTGCATTTAGCTGTGTTGGGATCACATATGAAATGCAGCTCCAAGTGCACTTTTGTATCCTGAAGGTCCATGCCAGGCCACAGTAGATACAAAACAAGACTGTAGGAAGTCTCTTTTGATCCAATTTTTCCACCATTTTTTGTGATTTCTTTACCTCACATAAAATGAGAGTGCTGCAGAGGGTTACAGGTAGAAGGGGGATTTTACTCACTCTTCTTGTTTAGCTTAGTTGTGGCTGGGTGTTTGTAGCCTGAGCTCCTCAGGTGGACACAAGTCAGTCATGAGTTCATGCTTTTGACAGTGCAGCTCATCCAGTTTACAGCCAGAGGGTTACATCTGTTAGAAGACAAATGTGTGAGGCTGTTTTTGCCTTTTCATGGACATCTGTCTTTGGTGTGGGCAGCAACTCCGTGGGTGCTGTGTGTTCCTTGAGCCCAGGACGGGCCTTCAGGTGGGTACAGGACTCCTGGTAATGTAGCTGTTATATCAGCTTCTGCACCTGGCTTTTCTCCTCGTGGTAAGCACAGGCACAACGAGGGAGGTGTGAGCCTGGTCTTGCCTTGCCACGCAGACAGGAGGCAGCTGGGGTTGTGCCTATGAGCAGAGGAAGCTGTTTAAACTCAGACATCATGTCACCGGTCAATGCAAAGTCAGTCTGTGTGGCTTCACCTTTGTGGCTGCCCATGTCCTTCCTGGAGTTCTGGAGAAGCTGGTTGAGATTTCCTTTGGAAGGCAAAAAACCACGACTTGGTGTCTTTAAACAAGCAGGAGTGCAGTGCTGAGGTGGACCAGAACCCTTTATTAAATGCCAGCCAGAGTTGGCTTTTAGTGTCACCAGATTTGTCCTGCTAGACATGAATATTCTGCTGTTTGGCACAGCTATGTTCTTGTCTGGTGTCTAGTGAACCATCATTAAAAAAAACAAATAATAATAGTTTGGTGAAAGTGCAGAGTCGATACTGCTGAGTAATGTATTTGCATACTGGCATATGCTCTATGAAAGTAAATAAGATTATGTTAAACTCATCTGGAAGAGAGTTAATTTAACATCCTGGCTAAAGTTATGCAACCAGAGGAAGGGGGGTGGATGTAATAGACAGGCTGATGAAGCCTGGGGGACAAAATGTCCTAGTGAAAATTGTATGTAGCACAAAAGAACCCAGCAGAAGAGCATTGATTCAAGGCTGCTTATATGCACACACAATTGTTTTTCTGTTAGCTTTAAGAAGGCACAGGATGATGAAAGAAGAAAAAAAATTATCTGCAAGACAGATTTGCTGTCTCCTTCTTGTTGAGATCTAAGTTGCTTCTTGGTCCTGGTTCAGAAGAGCCCCAGGACACGGTAGGGCGTGAACATGGCTCAGTGCATTGGATGGATAAAGGCCAATGTGTATTTCAAACTGCATGGCTGAACAAACTCTGTTTTCAAGGTCCTGTTTTCAATAGCTGACAATATTGTGAGATGGTCCTCTCTGAAACACATCATGGACTGAAAAGTTGTAGGACTTCAAGGGTGTTTGGGCTTGGACACAACCTTCCACGGTGGGCTTTGATTTTTAACAATTCATTTTAAGCACTTGTTTTGAACAACTCCAGATTTTTAGGCAGCTTTGCTCTGGATTTTCCACAGAAACTTTGTGTAGTTCATATATCTCTCTCATTATTATAGGCTTGGAGATAACTTTGCTATAGAGAAATGAATGTGCTTCTTGCAATAAGCAAAGTTTGAAATGCTTATCCAAACCCTTACTTCTGAAGGTCTTTGTATTCAGTATTGCAGGTCATAGCAGGCAAAACTCTTTTCCTCCCTGTCAGTAGTCATATGTCTCTAAATTCAATCTGAACCCTCAACACTAAGTCTAAGGAGTAAATTCCTAAATCCTGTTTGAGAACTATTTCTTTTTCAAGAAAATGTAAGTGTGAGGTTGCCAGATATATAAAAATATGTGAACAGGTAGATCAGTGACAGTATATCACAGCATAGTGATGGGGGCATTACTGTGCTGTTTGATTAACATACTGCCTCAACTTGCACCCTCTTAGGGAAGAAATGTCTCCAGAAATAATTATACCGTGAAGATGGGAAGTTTTAGAACATAGGTGATATTTGCAGTAACGGTTTCTTGGATCTCACAGTGAGTATTGATGGCAAATCTACCTTCAAGAGCAGTGGGCACAAGAAACTTGATGCTAAGGTTATTGATGTCACTAAATGCTCCTGCATGGTTATTTTGAGAATGTCTTTTGTGTATAATTGACAAAGGGCTCAGAAGCTTCTACCCAGGAGCTCTGCAAAGACTCTGAGCCTGCTTCTCAAGCTGCAGTGCAAGCAATTGTTCCCGTGGCTGTGTAACCATGTCTGGTTGAAGGGAAAACCCAGAGTTGGCCTGCAGTTCAAGGGCAGGGATTTCCACCTTCTTTCTCTGGGCGAGGCAGATTTTGGGGGCTTGCAGTTACCAGGGCAGTCAGATACTTCCAGACAGTGCCGTAAAGTAAGTACTTAATCCTTTTTCATTGACTCCTTAGGGAAGTCCAGCTGCAACTATCAGCATCTAAGGTCAGGCAGCAGGAAAATTAAGCTGGAGATTGTGGGATCCTTGCAAAACTGGAGGAGCCACAGGAAGAGCAAAGGCACTTTGTTATCAGGAAATTCAGCTGCAGCAAAAGTCAGCAGAAAGGCAGCTGAAAGCACTTGTTTGCAGCACCCAGCTTTAAGGGGATGTGTCAAAGAAAGAGGCAGTGACTCCTGTGAGGAGTGGTACTAGGATGGCACATCTGTTATGACCAAGTTACCTCTTCCTGGGAGCAAGTTTTGCCTCATGGACGTGAGTGGTGTGCTGTCAGCACTGGAACTCCAGGAACACTCTCCTTACATTGAGTCATCTGGCATGTGGAGCTGGAAGCATGAAGGAAAGGTAGATAAAGAGTTGGAGGAAAAAACAAAGAAAATATGGATTGTCCAGGGTCGTTTCGCTGAACTTGAAACACAAGTCTCCTGAGTCTGAAACGGCCACGAAACAGCAGCTGATGGGAGAACTGGAGCCTCTGCTAGGAAGGAAAGAATATGAACCTCAGCAAATGAGCATAAGAAAGAAAATAACATAAAGCAGCAACTTCTTGAGGAAGGTTTCCCACTTAAAAAATCAAATGGTTTGAACCAGACCAGCATCTGGGATTCAAAGACATGAGACTTCAGCCTAAAGAATGCACACCTGGGGGTACCTCTTGCTGACGTTCTTCATCAGTTGTTGGGGTCCAGATCCTTGTGCTTGTTTGGATGCCCAGCAGTAGTCCCTGTGGAGTGCTCAGCACCCATCCCTGCTGGCGTGGCCTTTGGACTTCTCTGTCCGTCTTCTGTCCTGTTGTCCTCTGTCCTTACCTTCTTCACAGGACAGCCCAGAAATTATGAGAAACAGACCAACTCTGAATGAAGAACTTGCTTAGGAAATTACAAGAGGAGAATAAGAAATACGTTCTGCTTGAGTATAACATTTCTCCCTGCAGTTTCTTTGCAAATTCTTCCTCATTTCTGAGAATGTCTTGGATAGAGGTTGAAGCTGTTCTTTGATAAACTTTGTGACTGTTTTGATTACACCAGAACTAAAAGCCTCCAGCTGGATACTAACTGAGAAAGAAAATAGTCTCAAATACAACAAGAGTCATTTATTGAACATAAGATAACTCTGCATATTTCAGTAGTTATAAATGTCCTTCAATTTGTTGATACACATTTAAGCAGTTTGCATTTGGAGATGCTGAGGTACCTTGTTCCTGTGCCCTGTTCTGTGCCTGCACTGCACAGCCAGGTTTTGATGGTAGTGCAGATGGTGCTGTTTATGTCAAAGATGCTAGACCATGTTAGCTTGTGACCAGGTTTTATGGAATCATAGAATAATAGAATGTGAAGGGTTGGAATGGACCTTTAAAGATCATCTAGTCTCAACCTCCCCCTGCAATGGGCAGGGACACCTCCCACTAGACTAGGTTGCTCAAAGCTTTATCCAACCTGTTTTTGAACATTGCCAAGGTTGGGGCATCCACAATGTTCCTGGGCAACCTGTTCCAGTGTCTCACCACCCTCACACTAAAGAATTTCTTTGTAATATCTAACCTAAATTTCCTCTCTTTCAGTTTGTACCCATTACTCATCCTATCACAGTTCAGTCCTGGCACTACAGTGGCAGTTTCCCCATGTAATATTTCCCTGCCACCTGCCCCTTCATCACTCAGTACCTATACAAGCCACCTGTGGATTAGTCAGGTAGATATTTATCTTCCTGAAGTCCCTGTGGGGTGAAAAAACACTTTCCTCTGTACTTGCTCCTTCTGGAGGCAACATCCTTAACGGATGCTTAAGCATCAATTGCTTAAGACATCTGAGACGCTCATTAGCCATGGTCAATAAATTTGTCCAGCTTCTGGAAGAAGTAGAAACTGAGCTCAGATCGCCCCAGTCTTTCTTTCAGTTCCTGAAACAAAGACCAGCTTTACCGGCCTTCTCCCCCCACTCCTGTTGCAGCACCATATACACTTTCCTCAGCTGTTTTCTTTCCCTGAGCCAACACCCTTCTTTGGCTGCATCTGACTATTTCCTAATTGTTCTCTTTCTCTTTCACCTCTTTTGTTTTGTTTTGTTTTGCTTTCTCCTCCTGTTTTCTTTTTTTCCTATTACTTTCTTTTGCTCCACCTTTGTGTTGGTCCAGCCAGCGTGAAAACCGTGAAATAGGCAGTGTGGCTGCACAGACAGATCTGTACTTGGTCTTTCTGTCTTTTATGGACAAGATTTTCAAATATAGTTGAAACAGTTTTCAGTGCCTCGGGCAGTGTGTTAATATGGTCAGCAAACCACAGTTCACTTAAGTAAAGGCTTAGGACTAGCTTAGGAAGACCCTTAAGGACATACTCACTGTCAGGCAAGCTCTTAACTCATGTTGCTTATGCATTCTGTTTGAGGAGGATGCTTTCCTCACACAGCGAAAAGGATTCTTAAGCTTTACACTTGAAACTACTATGTGTGGCAGATTTGTAGAATCAGGTGAAAGTTTAAAGGCTGGAAAAGACTGTTCTGATAATCTTGAGAGACATCTAGAATGCCAGAGGTCAAAGAACCCCGCTGCTTCTTTTAACAGCCAGTGGAGACACAGCTAACTTTATGGTAGCTGCTATCTTATCACCACTAAATAAAATGCTCCCAGACTGGTGCACGTCTGCAATTATTTGCCTGGCACACAAATCATATTTTTGCAATGTCATGCTTGTTGTCATCACAGTGCTCAATTACAGACTTAATTTCAGTTATTAACTGTGCTGTTGTGTCTACTGCACCACTGTGCATCTGCTGATATTAGAGGGCTGCAGATCACCAAGTCTGCTCTGCACAGTGATCCTTCTCCTGCTGCAAGAGGAGGCACAGGGCAGTGGAAAGAGCACTTGGATCAAGGAAAGGAAGAGACACTGCATTCACAGCTAGACCAACATCAGAGGCAGCAAGCCTTGGTTTTTTTGCATGCTAGAAGCAAGCTCAGTCATTTCATTTGCCATGGGTTACATAGGCTTAAATTCTGTGTTGCTCTGCTATATGCAGTATTTCTTATAATACTTATAGGTAGAATGCTAGAGATGCTGCTAAAGCTGTTTGATGACCTGGCCTTAGTTCCAGCAATAGGTAGTTGAAGTCAGCCTTTCTATTCCATAATAAAACATTAGCTGGGGTTTTCAAATGACCTGCTCCCAGGTCTCTTTTGACTGTGCTTTGTCTACATTCTCCTTCATTCTTTATACTCTCTGTTTTCCACAAACTGAAATTTCAGATCTAAAGTTGTGCTTGCTGTGCCTCAGTGTTGACCAGTAAAGCAGATAATCAAGCCTCTGTGCTGCAAAAATTCATTCAGTGTGGCTGCTTCCAAATTTTCCTGCTAAAGTAAATGAAAAAATTACCTGCAGCCTTCATGGAAAGTCCTTCAGAGAGCTTTGCATCAAGGCAAAGGGACAGTCATCCTGCAAGCACCAGCCTCACCCTCATTACCAGCATCATACCCTCTCATTCCTGCTGCCCTCTAACCACAGCTGAGGATCTCAGATACCAGGGAGAGGCAATCCTTTAGCTATTCCTCGGTTCTGGAGGCAGAGGAGGAAACTCAAAGTAGCTTTATACCATATTCTGAATTACATGTACCTAGAACAAGTACTGGAGGAACAAAACTTGTCATCCTGCCAAAATGCAAGAGGGGTGGCTTCCCTTTTTGTCCCCAGTCTGTACTAGGGCCAGTTGTGACAAGACCACCCAGAGAGAAGCCAGAGGACCTGCCCCTTGGTTGTGTGGTAGGTTTCCTACCTCTTCAATTGGCAGCTCTCAGGCTCCCAAGAAGGGTCGTCAGCCTTGTGCATGGTGCTGCTTTAAGGTACCCTCCAGTCTCTGGTCCTAAATTGTGTCCATGGCTGGAGCTGCATGGCAAGCATTGCTGCAGACTGAGCCTACTTTATTTCTCTGTTTCCTGGGGCACCATCTTCATTTATCTCTACAAATTTTACAGGAGCAGAAGTGACATATTTTAAAAATTGCTCTTTGTCATATATTTTTGTGTTAGGGTGAGGAAAATACCTTTGCGCATCACCAGCACATGGGCCAGGTAGCACTGTGTGCATGCCAGACAGTGAAGTGCTGATAAGGAGTGTGAAATCCAGGCAGAAATGCACCAAGTTCAGCACATATGTCTGTGCCCAAGTTGTCTGCAGCACAGCAGAGAGATGGTCTGGCTTGCAGAAGAAAGGGCCTCTGCACAAGGTTTGGAAGCAGAGACATGGTGAAGTGGTGAGCTGGCAATTGCATTTTTCATTTGAAAGGATGCCACAACCTGGTGTTTTGGTTTGCCCAGTCCTTGTCTGGGATATTCAGCAAGCAGCACAAACTTGCTGATGTGTGAATTTGTCCTTCTTATACCAGTGCAGAGGGTTGGCTGATCTGCTTGCTCTTGGCTCTTACAGGCATCTAGCTATCCTTGCACACTTGGCAAAAACCTGTGTGTTCCTTCCACAACACAGTGACACACAGTCTTCTCCACATTAGTTACTGAGCAGTGTTGTGGTAGTTTATTATGTCTAGTGGTGAGTAATCTTCAAAATGCTTGGAAGTTAAGTGAATCACTTGAACCCTCTAGATGCAAAATGATTCCTGGACAAGAAACAGTTGTCTGAGCTCTCACTTGAGCGTTCTCCACTTGAGAAAAGAAGGCAAAATGTAAAATACCCCGTGACTGCAGAGGTGGCATTCAGAAGCTTCTGCTGAATGCTGGATCCTGCAATGCTAGGTGGTGGCCAAACAACCAGAAAGGTATTGTTCTTGCCCCAAAATACATGGCATCTGGACAAAACAGGCAAGAAATTGCGAGGATGCTTGTGGTGCACTGAGCCTGAGCCTTAGGCTAGATCACCCCATTACAGTCCAACCTGTATCTTGTGGATGTAGCAACAGCTTAAAATGAATTCAGTGGAGGAGATGGCACCGTGGACAAATTACAGCAAATATTTTATACCAGAATAGAATCAGCTCTGGCCAGTGGTAAATATCTGCATACCATGTTAATGTAAAAATGGAAACCCAGAACTCTTTTGAGGAAGAAACTAGGGTGAGGTCTGTTTATTTATTACACTATGGTCTGGAGCCAGTTTGTCCTTGCTATGAGTTTGTTTGGTTTTAAACTCTCAGGTTGTGCTTCAGAGAGATGTACAGATATACTTAACTTGCAAGGCACATGCATGTGTCATTCCCTGGAAATTATTAGGCACATGCACTTAATTAGACATATACACCTTCGGATTATTTGTTATAATGATTAAGTCCTCACTAATGACTCTGATAATTACTGGGTAGCCAAAAAATTGATATTTCCCCATGCCTTAAAATAAAACAGTGATGTTTTGAAATTAAACTCTTGAGTATGAGATGAATGTCAAAATACATCTCTAGTTACATGTGGTAAGGTTGGTAAGATGCATTTTCAGAAGTAGGAATCTAAAATTAGGTCTTAAAGTCACAGTTAGAAAACTAAATAAACAATCAGGTTTTTAAAAGGCTTAACACCCATGGGCTGCTTGGCAGGAGCACCAAATAGATATTTGAACACTTGTCATTGAAAGACAGTACCAAACTCTTTTGATTTCCCAGCAAGGATCTAGGCCTGAGCATCCATATTCACACAGCCAGGCACCACATGGGTTACTGAGTGCTGACAAGACTCTCCTGAAGTTGTGGAGCCATTGTGGTGGGCAGAGGAGGCACAGGGACTTGGGCAGACTGGAAGCTGTATGCATCTAGGATGGGGAAATATATATTTCCTGCTCCTAACTTTAAAATCCTAATGCATTTAAATTTATTTTATAAGCAGTGCAGTTTATGGCATCTTTGGAAATTCGTGCTTGTTTTCCCATGGAGAGCTGGAGGTTGTAAGTGATGTTATCAGTTCTCTCATCCCTGCACCAGTCTTTAGATCAGTGCCCACCGGTGCTTGGGGAGCAGTTGGCTGCTCCAGGAACAGTGGGTGAAGCTGGGGCTTTACCTTTATGCACCTTCTGCTTTCCCACTGAACCACGTGTGTGCTGACACATACGTGTATTTCTTCACTCACACAGCCCTCTTTTCTCCTGCTTGCCAAGTCCATCATCTCAGTTCCCCTAGAGAAGGCTGGGATACTGATGCAAGACTGTATGAGATGGCCATTCCCCTCCCTTGAACCAGAGTCTGATGACAGGTCTGCTAAAATGCGTCAGAAGGCTGGGGAGAGAAAGTGAGAGTGACAGAGAGGGAAGTCTGGGTGGAGGGACCTGGTTTTAATTAAAACAAGCAAAGCCATGTTTTCCAAGCCCCGGATTGCAGTGAAGCCTAGCAGTAGCTGCTGGGCAACAGTGGATTTTCAGGTGGCTTGGGTTTTTTCCAAGGAATCCTCTGCTGTGGGAAGCCCGTAATGTCAGGACAGGCATTGGTGGGGTAATGTCAGGAGAGGCTGGAGAAGTTATCCAGAGGGGTCTGAGGTGGAACTAGGCAGTGAAATGAAGCTGATAGCCCCCAGCTGCAGAGCAGAAATGGCATTTTTCAGGCTGGAAATGTGTTTTTTCACTCCCTCTGGTCACAAGGGCGAGTACACGACTTAATTCCATAGTCCTCACCAGTCACTGGAAGGCCCTGGGAAGGTCCTGGTTCTGCCACAGGCCATGAGGCAATACACTTCCTTTCCCATGTGTCTCTAGTTCCCCTCCCCCCATTCATCACTACTAGAAGACTTCAAGGTGCCCAAAAGCCAAAAACTTTCTCTTCGCACGTTTTTATGTGCTGTATAGCATGGAGGGACATCGGTCTTGTCAGAGCCCTCAAGCACTGCCATGGCGAGAGCTGCACGAGTGAAGCAGAGTAGATGTTATAGATCTTCACATGATCTCCAACAGCTTTTCCCTCTATCCCAACCCATCCCCATCAGTAGCATGTTCCTCTTGCATGAGATACCTTTGTTTGGATGCAAGAGAAAGCTGGGAGGTTCAGCTGGCTGTCTAAAGTCAGTGTCCAAAGCTTTTCCTGCATAGGAAACTTCCAGTATTGTGTCCAGAACCCTTTTTATTTAGACGTATTTATTTTGTTTGAGACAATGGTCCACTTCTCAGGCACACCCACATCTTCCTTGCTGAGATACTTTCTCTCCTTCCTCATTCTGGAGCTGCTAGAGGTAGACATTGCCTTATTAGTCATAACCCTCATTGTGCTGTATATTGCTCTGGAAGCCAGCTCTAACTCCATGGAGAAATCCTCACAGCACTCCAGTTCATCCACACTGGAAAACAAGTTGAGACACCTCTGGAAAGAATACAAGCAAACCAAAGTGGAGAGCTTTCTGGTATTATTTTCTGAAGATGCCTCAGGAGGAACAAAGGCAAGACAACTTTGAAACTCATTTTCATGACAGTGGAGGCCTCTGAGTCCCATAGAGTTATGGCAGTGCCTGATGAGGACATGCCTTTCTGGATCTACTTCATGAGAAGCATCCAGACAAGATGAACTGTCACAAGCTTGTTGCTTCTGCTGACCATGATAACAAGGCTGAATTTCTTTTAACAGATGTTGGGTTTTGATGTAGGAAATTAATGAAGCTAATTTCTTCACATGTAGCATCTTTTATTTTCTTCCTCTCTCTGTGTCTTCGTTGGTCAGAAATGCAGTGGCAAGGGCACCATTTACAGGAAAGCATAGTTATCTTCCCTCTGTCCATTCATTGCATCCATTTGGAATCAGTCAGATCATCCATGATTTTCTCCCACATCTCTGCTCAACACGCTGGCAGGATCCCCTGTGTCACGCAGCCTGATTCATCTCCACAAGGGCTTTCTCGAGGGTCTTTATGGAGAACTTGGCACAAACTGTGTTGATTCACCACAGCTGAACCCAGGCTGGCTTTCAGAGCCCAGCTTGAGCTGGCTAGGAAAGGAGAAACCCTGCTGCTCTTACTATGAGTCCTGGTTTCCCACCTTCAGGAGGAAGACAGCTTCACTCTACCTGTGTGGGGTTGTCAGAGGGATGAGTGATAGCAGTTGCAGTGGCACATGTGTCATGGACAGACAGGCTGGTGCTGCTCCTGAGGCGTGACCTGTGTGATGATATTTCCATCCTGCCAGCCATGGTAAAAAATCCAGCCTCCATGTGAAGAACAAACAAGCATTTCTTTCCTTTTTCTTTGGTGCATGCCTGGCATTTACCAGGAAGATTTTAATGCACTGTTTAGATAAGATGGAGAACCTCTTCTTGAGCCAAGCCAAATATGCTCTTTCAAACAAAAGGAGGGATTGCAGGGAAGAGAGTTCATGGTGCAGGTCGTGCAGGTCCAGGGAACTTCCTCAGCTGGAGTCTTCACAGCACGGAAGGGCTCAAAGTTGCTTTCCCCTTGTAGGTAAGAGTCCTGGAGAAAACACTTGCAGGACCAGTCAATGCCCCCAGGTGCCATGTCTTCCTGTCCCCAGGTGACCTGTATGGGTGACATTTTGTGGAGAGGTTGCACATTGCCAAGGGTGGTCTGGGCTGATGGATGTTCCCCAGTCAGGGTGGCACTGGCATTTCCAGCTTTTCCAAAAGCAAAGCGCTTCCTATGGTTGGGTAAAGCGTGTTCCTCATGCAGACCTCCCAGGGAGGCTGGGCTTCTTGTTGCCCGCCTTGTCCCTGCCTTCCCTCTCTTTCATTCCTTCTTGGCAGTTGGACAGTGAGGGAATTCCTTCATTAGCTCACCAAGGGCCTGGAGGTAAATTCCCTGCCTCATAGGAACCAGCACCACCTCATTACCTGCCACACATGGAGCTTTCTCACACACGCAGAAGCACCCCCAATAACACTGCAGGCACATGTGCAAGTTAGTTAACACCAGCAAATCAGTGATAATTTTCTGACTAGCTGTTGGTTTGTATGCTGATGTTTTCTTTAGGAGTGATGTACCCAAAGCATCAGCTTTCCATCAGAGTTAATACACTGCTCTTTATCTTAGAAGGTCTCTATGTGTTTTACTTGGTCTAGAACCAATTCTTCCAGAAATTAAGAACTTTTTTGGTTGGTTTGTTGGTTGGTTGTTTTTTTCTTTTCCCCTCTAGTGTAATCATTTTTACACCTGCCAAGTAGCAGCTCCAATGTGTGTCTTGAAAATACAGCTTTGCAAAGCTTGCAGGAAGGGTATTTCAAGGGTCCAAGTGCTGTTTTCTCTGTCCAGCTGTTGTACACTGCCCATTTTCAGAAATGACCCATTTTCAGTGGGTCTGACCCACTGCTAGTTTTCCATTGTCTTCTGTCTATTGCAGATGAAAAGGTACTTTAGTACTTGCCAAAGTGACTTTAAATAAGGAGTAATTTTGTGTCTTTACTGAAGAATATTCATTAAGTCAGCTAACTATTTACCAGAGGAAAACTATCCAGGACTAGTAGGTGCCAAAACATAATGCTGGTCGTTCGTGGGCAGAGGAGTCAAAATGCCATTAACTGAGCTGCACGGTACTGACAATTCCATGTTTACAACACAATGCTCAAACAGAAACAGAGCTGAACATGATTTTCCCTTTGTACTCGTGGTTAGGTTGGGATTGGTTTAGCTGAACGGCTTGCTGACATCTACACTACATGAAATGACTGAGCCTTTCATTTTTAGTGGCTGGACAGGAAAGGATAATGATGGACTGTAACACTCCCCTGCTAAATGCTGTAAAAAAAGATTAATTCACCTATTGAAGAGATTGTTTCTTGTGCAAAACTTCATCCTCTGTCCCAAACTGTGGTATTTTAGCTTTCTTAGTGCGATACATTTGTAGGAAATTCTCCATCATTTGAGACTTTTAACATACTGCCAGCGGCTTTAGAAGTACTTTTTAGAAACAGAATTATTTTTTACATGGAGCAGAGGAGCCTAGGCAGAACAGAATAGATACTGACATTCCCCAGGAGTGTCTTTTCCCCCTGCTGGCACTACATTGCAGTGATGAGGGATTTCCTCAGGGATTGATATTGAGAATGATGCTGCTTAACATCTTTGGGGACAAAATAGATGGTGAGATCAAGTACACCCTCAGCAAGGCTGCCAACAACACCAAGCTATTGCTAGAGGAAAAAGGATGGATCCAAAGGCACCTGGACAGGTTTGAGAGGTGGGACCATGCAAACCTCATGAATGTTCAAAAAGGCCAAATACAAGGACCTGTGCCTGAGTCAGAGCTATCCCTGAACAAATGTTATCCTGACTGATTAAATCAACCTCGCTTGTGTGGCCGACAGGGATATGGTAAAAGCTCTTTTTCCACCTGTGCCTGGGGCATAGACATGTGAAATTCAAGCCAGTGAATAGGATGAGGGCAGTTATGCTTCGGGTCATACCTTGGAATCACAGTAAAAGCAATTGATGTGTCCTTAAGTCACCTTGCTCCTGCTCCTGCTGCTGCTGTTGGTTTACTGCTGAAGGCTCACAGCTGAAGTCAAATGCTGAATGGTTGCCAAGGACAGCATGTCATTTTGAATATATGAAATTATGGGAGAACTACATTGCAAGCCTGTTCCTGCAGCTTTTCCTCATACAAAACTTGGTAAGTCTCACAGCAGTGAAAATCTTCACCTCTGAGCTCGGTGGATAGCACTCAGAGCCTGCTGAGTCAGTCTGAAAGACTAGAAATGCTGTCTATTTTCTTTGAAGATCAGTTAAAACAGAGGCTTCCAATGTGCAATGCTTTGTGAAACTGTTTTGTTTTTCTGTTGTGAATAAATCCATTTGCTACTGCAGGGCTGTTCTTGAGTATGGCACAGCTGTAGTGTTTCATAGAGAACAGCCTGTCTTTGAGGCAAGAGGGACTATTGTTTCTGAAACTTTCCTCCCCTCAGAAATAAAAGGAATTTCATTAGCTAGTATGTTATAACATCTTATATACCTATGCTCTTTTTCAAGTCTTCTCCCTGTGACCTTAATTTATGAATCACCTTTCATATTTTTAGAACTTTAGGTAGTTTGTAAAGTCACGGATCAACTTGCACCATAAATAGAATATAGGTTACTCTGTATAATAAAGTTATATTATCAAGAGAAGGTAATGTAAGCGGTTTTAAGATGCAGCAATCAATAATGCATTAATTTTTGGAGTTCTGAAACAACAAGTAATTCATTAGTCTTGTAATAAAGATTTATTAGTGATTTATTGTCTCACCATAAAACAGGGACACAACAGAGTTTGTTGGTACTGGAGGAAAACAAGGAAGCAGAAATGTTAAAAGAGATTTGTAGTGTCATGTGCTTCATCTCAGGATGGGACAAAATTTGAGGACTATACCTTTCTGGGTCAGATTCTGGTTTCAAACTTCATGCTAAAGGCTGGGAGCAAAGAGAGCTTCAAAATGAGAGAGGTTTTTTTCCTTTCCTTTCCCCCCCCATTTCTTTTTTTTTTCTTTTTCTTTTTCCTTTTTCTTTTGCTTTTTTCTTTCCTAATGCCTAAGTTTTTACCAAAACAAAATAATCATCACTCATATTGATGAATGATGACAAGCTTTTCATTCAGCTTGTCCTGTGTACTTTTAATCTCTGAGAAACCACAGGTTAGTGCTAATCCACAGAGATCAGTGATTTGCCATCAAAACAGTGCTGCTTCTTATGTTGTTAAAAAATGGGGGAAAAGATTGAGAGTACAAACTTTTCTCCCATCCACCCCCAATGTTATTCATCTCTCCATAGCTGAAATAAGTGTCCAGGTGGAAAACTCAACATTCTTTTCTTTGGCACACATATCTGAATATTCTGCACCACAGTGCTTGTCCTCTGAGGAGAAATCTTGGTGACGCTGTTCCTATATTACAAAGGCTCTGACCTCGCCTACTGTATAAAACAGAGCAATAAAAGTTGGGAAGAAAATGTCTGAACAAATAACAGGCAACACTGTCCCCTGAGAAATGAAGGTCAGGCTCCCCTGAGAAATGAAGGTCAGCCACCTAGGAACACTACTGTTCATGAAGTCCCTACTCCCTGATCTGAAGACTTCCTGAGACCATCCAGAAAAAACAGGCAGAGAGAGAGAGGTGGCTGATACTGTGCATCCCCCTTCTCTGTGGAAACAGGGTGTTTGTAAGAGGATGGGACTGCTCCAAACACTGCCTGTCTTGACCAGGAGGCAGGAGCAGAGTGTTTAATGCATCTCCCCAGAAGCTCCTTCTGTTAAAGCTTCTCTCTTTGTTCACATACAAAGTCAACAGATGATAGACTGGCCTCAGAATGCTGCTGCTGCTGAAGGTGATGGGACAACAGCTAGATAAATTGTTTCATTATTCCTTGAATACATCATGGATAGGAGCCTAGGCATGGCTAGGAGCACAGCACCTTCTGGTGCTGTAGGAGCTGGGCACGAGCAAACGTGGGTGACTTGACTTACCCTCCCTCCAGCACAAGCAGAGCTCATCTTTCTCATCCAAGAAGGTATCATTGCCACACATGGAACTGTGGATGCCTTGTTGCAATTCACCCTGGTGCTCCTGCATGTCAGAGGTCTGGTGTGTCCCTTCTCCTGGATGTTCCTGTGCTGTGTCATATTTACCTGCAACAAGTCAGAGCTCCTTATTAATTTCCACTGGAAACAAGATGAAAATGAATCCTGGCATTTTCAGTCTGAAAAGCAAGATGTTACACTGGTCTTTGGCAAACACATCACATATCAAAAATGGAAAGGCTCATACAGCGAAGATGCGTAAGCAGAAACATTCAGTGATGTAGTTCAAAAGACTCCTGTAAGACACTGTTAAACTTTGTCAATTGGAGTTGCAATAAAACCCTGACAAGAAGCTAAAAGTAAAGGAAGCAAGTTCAGGTCTACCCCACCATTCAGCCAGGGTAAACTGGTGCAAAATGGAAAGGGGTGGCAGGAGAACAGTTTTCTTCAGTTCTGTACTGCTCTAAATCAGAAGGCAAAAAAACCCGCATGCAGACTGCAGACTCCTGATTGTAAGTAATTTTATAACAATGAACACACAACTGCCCAGGAGTGAGAAATTAACTTGATCACCCCTGGGCAATTGCACCACACCACTAAATAGAAAGGGCAGGCAGTGCTCTCATGCATTGAGGCCCCATGATGACAACAGGCTCCTGCCTGCCAAGGGCTGCAGGGGTGGTGGACAGGTGGAATTTGGCTGTTTGAAAAGAGATGTTTGGCACTGCTTGAGACATCTTAGTGTATCTCACCCGGTCTCTAGCTGGAACAAGGTACTGGATCTCCTTCATCCTGCTCGCTGTGTGCTGGCACCCTGACTTCAGAGTCTAAAATTACTCTAGAAACCATCCACTGAATCCTAGCTTTTAGTTCCACATTACACAGTGCTTGTGCTTGGCTTTCCTTCAGAACCCATATGATGCCCCATCTGTCCTGAGAGTCAGACGTCCTTTGGTGAGTGTTCCCTTGTCTTGAGAGTGTCTGAAGTAGTAAGAAGAGCCCATAGAAGTAGCATACAGACTGTACAGACACTGTTGCACCATCAAGGGCTCAGTGCAAAGACAGGCAACAACAAGACACACTGGGCTGCTTTTGTATTAAGATACTTCGCAGTAAAAGCACAGGTCTGGTTGTGTTGCTGTTTCAAAAGAAGTAACTGTTGGGTTATAGCTGTGTGCAGGTCTAAGGATGTAAATGAGATAAGGTTTGTGGTGAGAGGTAAATCATTTAATTAGACTAAATCAGCTGAAAAAAATTAAAAACAAAATCCCAGAGAAAAATCAGGCACAGAAGCTGCTCTTCAGGCCCAAAGCAGCAAACTTCAGGCTATGTACAAGCTGATAACAATTGTTCTAGTTTAGATTCAAATATCCTAACAAGTTACACAAGCAGAGGGAAGAGTCAGTTACTGCCTGTAAAGCAGAGAAGGTATCTGCAAGGGGAGAAATAATAAGGCATTTAGCTCCTGTAGTCCCTTCCAACCTTACCCATTCTGTGATTCTGTGATTCATCTAAGACAAAGAAATGTAATCACGGAGAATCCACTTGCTGCCAAATTAATATGATCAGCTCTGAGGCAGCATTTTGATGCAGCAAATTCAGCTCTTTAGGTCTCCTAGTATTGGTCCAAAAGTGCTGTGACTGCACAATGCAGTGTGTTGATCCAGCATAAATCTACTTGCTGCTTAGATCTATTAGGAAACTTTGGTGGGTTAATAAGGTACAGTCTTTCCCACTGCACCTGATGCTGAAGTGTCACAAATGTCCAAGATGTTTTTTTTTTTTTCTGCTGTGTATGTTTGGTCCATAAATAGGGGTGTGATTGAGCACTATCAAGCCTGAGCCAGACTGATTTTGTGGCAGTCATTTTGTCATGCATTCTGGTCCTCTGGAAAACTTACAGATACTTCCCACCACCAGGGAATTAAATTTAACTTAAAGATGGGCCCTTTGGGGAAATTGCTACCAGACTTTTTTTTTCCTTTTCTTTTTTTTTGACAAAACATATCTGTTTCATTACTTTGCTGTATTCTTATCAAACTCTTTGTCTTAAACCATACCTATTAGAAGATGCACATATGTGAATGAACTTTGTTGTAAAACTCATTTTATGAAAACAATTTAGTGTAATATGTAAGCAAAAAGACAGAGACATTTTGGTTTTTTGAGGGATGAGGGTGTTAAGTAAGATAGAAAACATGAGAGCAAATCATCCAGTGTGCAGGCAAAAGAAAGATCCTAACCTTGACTTAGAGTGTCCAGCAGTCCAGCAGTAGCTTTGCTCATGGCAGTCTGCGTTCATACTGGGAAGTCTGGAATTTTTTCTCTAATTGAGCAAATATTTCGAAGTGTCCTATTACTCTGGGTGAGAACATGCTACTGTCTTGTACAGCCTGTGAAGTGAAACAGAGTGCTGGAGGCTATAGGGTGATGATGCTATGGGAGGGGTTACATTTTCCCCAAGAGGGAAAAAACAGTATTTGGCTTCAGACAAAAGGCTGAGAATTTTACCTTAGTACAAGCTAGCAGAGCACATATTACTGCAAGATAGCTGGAATGCTTCTTCCATCTCTGCCTGCAGCCAAGAAACACGTGTGAATTAATCCAACCTCTGCTAGATAACTCTGCTCTGTGACTGCTTCTCCTACAAGTACAGGTGCCAGTCTGAGAGAGGGAGGCTAACAGCATTGACTACCCCATCCCCTTTCCTGCCATTCTTGCTTCTTTTATGTCCCTGTGGAGATGCCATCTGGCATCTAGTAGGCAAAGCAATAACATCACGGGCACATCTCAGATTTGCAGGTATTGGAGGGACTCGACCATAAATTACCACCACAAACCAGGCTCTACAACCTTGGACTTGATGCCGTGGCTGATGGGCAATCAACCTCAGTACTGCAGCCAGGACTACAACCTCCCATGCAGTACCTTCTTCTACAACCTGAGGATGCTACTCAGGATGCCTAGTTTGTGATTCAGCCCTCTTATGCTGGCAGACCCTGCATATTTTTATGGATAAGTGAAGCAATAATAGCAAATGACTGGAAAAAACTTACAGAAGACAAATGAACCTGCAGAAGCTTCATCCATATATGTACCCTGGTAAAAGAGGGTAAGTATTGTAAGCTAAGCTCATGATTTTCCTCCTGACAGCCTTAAGTGGAGACAACTTGTGTTTCCTTGTGTGGTGCCCACTGGAGAGAAGACACCACAGTTCATCTATCTTGGCTGAGAAGCTGCTGCTGGGGAATGCCACTAGAGGAGAGAGGGAAGTTGGTGAACACCTGGCTATTTCTGCATAGTTATTCCTTTAGAGTGATTCACCTGCCTCCTGTCCAGTTACTCCTGCCTAACTGTCCCACACAGGGAGCTGCCTGTCTGTGCCTCTCTTGAGTGTGACAGTTTGAGGCTCATCTTGCAACTGACACCCAACAAATGAGTTCAATAGACTGTCACTGAGAGTTCTGTTACTGCATCAGCAGGTGCCAGAGTCCAGGGATGTGATTTTACCACCCCTCCCTTGCTCTCTGCCCAGCCACTGCATTAACAGCAGAGGCACTGAACAGCCTGAGAACTTGCCCAGAGTCCACTCCAAGCTAGATGGAGAGAAGAAACCTCCTGGTGAAATCAGCTAGTAGTACTTTAGCATGGGAACAGAGGAAGAAAGGACCTGGGTTCAGGTCCAGCTTCAGAGATAAACAAATTGAATGTCACCTGGGCTTGAGTTGTTTGTGCTACAAAAAGAAGCCCTTTCTGTTGCTTTCACTCATTTCAGGCTATCTATCAAGAGATGCAGTGCAGAAAGGGGGCAAAATATTGCAACTGAGTGGAGCTGACCTTCCTAGAAGTAGCTGTTTCTTCTCATATGTCATCACCTTTCTGATTGCAGTGGGAGCAGCTGCAACTGGTTTTGAAAAGCAAGATCTGAGTATGCTTACGCTGCTGAGAGACCCACAGTTGGCTCTGCTCATCATCTTAGCTGGTTCCCAGAACACTCTCACTTCAGTTCTGGGTTTTCCCTTGACCATAACGGTGGCGAGAAAATAGTCATTCCCTGGACTCAGTTGGAATTATACTGGTGGCCCTCAGGGGTAAGCAGGAGAAAAACTGATCTTTTGTTAGGATTTGGCACTTGGAAATGGTGTCAGGTCACAAGGTGCAGAACACAGTAAAAGACATATGCCCTGTTTTGGTTTCATTCCCCAATTCAGAGGTCAGAGCTGCCTGCCCTTGTGCAAACTCCAACTCTGGGGCTTCTCCCGGGAACTGATAAAGCTATGAAAATTTAGTGTCCTAGAGAGAGGCTGGAACAGTACTTGGGAGGCCATAAAAGTGCTCTACCCACAGAGAATGGGATGGGGGAAGTGAAATAAGATGCCCCACACTGACATAACTCTTTCTAGCATCTCTGTGCCTTCAGGGACCCCCTTCAGCTTTGCTTCCTGTGGGAATTTGTTTTTGGGCAGCCTGTTACAGTTTCTCCTGGGTGAATGGGAGAAGGATCTGTGCAGCAGTACTGCTGGCACTGATCCATCAGTGGTATTTTAAAGAGAGAAGTTGGGTAGTTCAAAGCAGTCATTCACAGGTTCAGTGTCATCACTTGGGACTGGAGAAGGAAGCTGTCCACTGCAGCAGTGGTTCAGTCCTGCCAATGTGTTGGGGTAAGCCCAGCTTGCCCTTGGACACTGTATGTCTTGGTGGTAACTCTCTCTCTCTCTCTAATTAGACTTAAAGGACAAGGCTGTAAGTCTGTTAATAATTCTGAGTTAATTTCTCCCTCTCCTGTTATCTGGCACTGGGGATATAATAATAAAGAAAGAAAATGTTTGCTAAGCAAGGAAGTGGGGCAGGTAAATTTGAACTGGCATCAGTAATGTCACCTGGGACACGTGTGGATCAGTGGCATTAAAACTACTGAGTAACTGTACAACAGAAAATTGATGGATTGATCCCTGCTTGTGTGTTGGGCTGGCATTTGGACTGGAATCCCATCCCACTGATGGTCAAAGGAAATCTGCATGTGGGAGAGTGGTTGTTGATTCACACAAGCAGCCCTGTCTGTATAAATTAGACTTTGGAAGCCAGGGCAGGATTTGGGAGGAAAAGAGATGCCCTAATCCAGCACTTTCTGCTGAAACATCAGCTGCTACCAAATCCTGAAAGCACCAAATCTCAGAGCCATACATGCAGTAAAGGCAAAACTAGATCCCAGGACATGGGACGTAGAAAGAGTTAACTCTGCTCATGGCAAAATCCTAAAAAAAGGAAGAAGAAAAAATAATTTTTGCTGATCCCTAATGAGGGAAAATACAACCAACTGAACTGTAGTTTCTTAACAACCTGTTGTTTCCTATCCTTACATGCATTCTCACGTTTCGAGTGAGCCTCTCCCCTTTATGCTGCATATATTCCATTTTAAGATTTCCTGTTAGAGCTAAAGGGCAAAGATCTTTAAAATATCAGCACAACGCCAGGCTTACTCGCGGTGTGTAAAAGAGATATCAGGCTCCCAGCTCTCAGTCTGGCTGTCGCACTTTCTCCTTATCAGAGAAGAAGGTCCCAAGTTCAATGTCTTTGACTCTCTAACTGATGTACTGGACTAAAGTCCTGACCGTGTGGGCAGCCAGGCAGGAGACAGGAAACTAATATGTGTCTGTGTTTGATGGCCATTATTTTTACAGTGTTTGGCAGCAGACACAGACTTCTGTTTTCAGGGTGTTTCCTTTCTTTACTGTCTCTCTCTCTCTCTCTCTCTTTCTCTCTCTCTCTCTAATTCTATTTGCACGCATCCACTTATATTATTTTCTCCCTGACAGCTACAACTAGGCATGAGTGAGTGAAGGGAGAGGGTGGTACTGAGGGGGAAGGAGCACAATCTGGCTTCACCCAGTGTGTGGAAGCAGCACTTGAATCTTTATCTGTGCCCCAAACTATCAAAACACACAATAAAAAAAAATACAAAGCCTTGAATGGAGGTATTCAATGACAGCCATCCAACAACAGCTTCTCTGTCAACATTTGCCCAGGAGGGCAGTCTGCAGGGAGTTAATCCTGGAACCAGCCATGGTGCTACTGAAGCATGTCTCTGGCAAATATGGCTAAAATACTATGAAATGGGGAATGCTGAGATTAACATGGGTCACAGCTAGTGAAAACTGTTCTGGCCTAAACACTTTTTTATAACAAAAATAAAATCATTGTTCCTTTCTGAGATCAAACTTATTTCAGTCACTACTTTTTCCTTTGTGGAAAGGTGCAAAAAATGAGGTGTGAGGGGAATAAATCACTGGAAGAAGAGAGAAAATTCCCTTCCAGACTGCTCTCCAACCATCTCCTGTCCTTGTGTGCTTCTCATGCTGCCCAAATGGAGCTGGAACAAATCCCACAGATACCGCCACCAAGACGTGGATAAAGCAATGGCAGATGCATATTACATGCAGTAGCCAACTGGGAAAAGTCTTTTCCTTTCAACACAAACTTTCAGGAGTGCTGGTGAACATCTGTTGCTTGTCTGCCTATCCAAACAGCACTTTGCTTGGAGCCAAGAAGAAAGAGCCAGGGGTGGTATGGCTGAAGAGGTGTAAAATGCCTAATTCTCCTCGGGTATTATGGGGAGGTGAAATACCCGGGGAAACCTGGCCTTGCAACCCGAGATTTGTGCTACTCTCTGTCCCCATTACCTCTGCTAAGCCCCACTGAAACCTGGGGGGCCCTTCGGATGCGGTGTGTTTCTAACTCGGAGAAGGGAGAAGGGCTTTAAGCCCTCTGTCAGCAACCCTGCCATCTGCAGTGACAGCAGACACCCAACATTTGTTCTTGGGGTTTCTAGTTGTGGTGGACATCCCTGCAGAAGATAGACAACCCTGCCAGAGGGTTATGTAATGCCAAAACTTAGTGTAAGGTATATCATGCACAGCTGTGCCAGCGACATAAAGCAGATGTTCCAGGGTACCAGTAGCACTGCAGATGCAGCAGATGAGCACAGAGGGAAAAAACCCCCAACCCCATTGTGCCTACCATAACTTGAGTGTTGCTTAACTGCTAGGGAGGTCACCAAACTCGTCCTGTGCTCAGCCTAGCTATGCCAGCTCAATGTGCAGCCAGTGTTCTCACTGCTCATGGGAAGAAGAGGGAGGGAGACACAGATGTGTCTGCACAACATCCATGGGACGTTTCTTGCTTTTCTCTCTTTCTGTTAATTTTTTCTTCTAAGGAAGGTACAGAGCTTTTTTTTTTTCTTAGTTTATCATTTAGAAAGAGGCAACTCTTTTCCTGATGCATCTTTTTTTTAAATTCCCCTGCAGGTCTTCATGGTCACATGTTTATAGTTATTAATAGTTTAAAATAGGAATATATTATATATAGTAATATAATATCATGTATTTATATAACTATATAAATAGAGTTTCAATAATAATAATAATAATAATAATAATAATAAATTAATAATTACAGCAGGAAATGCTGGGTCAATTTTTGTTCCTCCTGAAATAAAAATATTTTAAAAATGTCTTGACTTTAAACAACTTATTCTTTGGAAAGAGAAAGACAAAAAAAAAGAAATTTTCAGTCTGTAAAATTTCCTGAGGTACACTTCATGTTTTTAAACAAACTTTCTGAATCTTGATAGTAATTTTTAGGATTAACCTTTCTCAGGGAATGAAAAAAATGTTTGCCAAATGAAATTGAAGGCACGTACGAGATACTCCAGTGAGCTAGGAAGCCTGTGTTTGGTTCAGCACAAGTTGCCAAACAATTACAAGTGCTGTTCTTCTTTCCCCTAAGAACTCATTTTGATAACTGCCTGTTCTGAATGCCAGAAATAATCATTCTATCTTGATAGAAAAATCAGCCCCTTAAGTCCTTTGTTTTAGCTTAAAACATGCATGAACTGGAGGTCTAAAGCTCCTTCTGTCCCAGCAATTTTCCTTTCACAGTGGATTTCTCCACTGCATCAGTGTTCCCTGACCAGCTGCAGATACTTGTGCTGGGATCAGCAGAGCTGGGGCCAATGTGAGCATGTAAAGAGATTTTTGGGCGACTCCTGGTATACTCCTGAGTTCCTAAGCCCTAAATACAAAGAAATAGGGCTCCTCCCAGATGCTGCCCAGTGGATGTGGGAACCTGACTGATTAAAATCCCATGGCACTGCTTCTTGGGAAAGCAAATGAATGGCAGAGTGAGTGAAAACAGAGGTAAGGTTGTAGCTCAGGAGGCAAAAAGAGAGGGAGAGAGGCACTTTTCCACACTGACCATGCTCTGCTAGGCACTGCAGAGCTAGACCTGCCATCTGAAAGCCAGTGTAAGGTCAGTGCAATGGCTGGAAATCCTGTAGTGCACTGCCAGAACCAAAAAAGGGAGCTTATGAAGGGACACCAGGCTCTTCTGATGCTTGAGTGTGCTAGAGGAAACAGATATGAGGAGGTAAATTGAGTTCTTTAGTAGACTCTAGGGAGATGATAAGGAATGTCAGTAGATCATTTATTTTCATTTATGGCTTGAGTCTATCTAAGGCTACTGATAAGGTCATTGTTTCCCTTGAGTCATTGTCGTCAAACTATATTTGTACATTTACATGATTAAGCAGCAGGGGAATCTGGCTTTATCTTAATTTGTATTTTTATGGTCTTGTCTTCCTTGTATTTGCCTCTGCTTCTGTCTGTGCCCAGAAAACAGGACAGCTGAAAGGTGTGATCAGTACAGTATTTACCTCCCAAGTGATTTAATCCAGGGCACATATGGGAACCTGCTGCAGAACCAGGACTTGAACAGACATCTCCCAAATGCTGGCCTGGCACTTACTAGGACAAAGTGATTATCCCACATCCCCAGTGGTTAAAAAAGATGCAGAGATCCCACTTTCTGTTACGGTTTGATTTGTGCATGACTGGTGCATGATTAATGGACGTCACTGACATGACAGATGTGCGTCTGGCTGTCTTGTATGGCTGCCTCTAAGTGCTTTGTGGAATGTGTTCTAGATGACTGAGTCAGGATCATAAATGTTTATTAGCCTGATGGACTCTAGAACAATCAATTAAGTCTTTATTAAAGCCATTCATAAGAGGATCCTCCTCACAAAAGCAACAACCAGCAAAGACTTGTCTTTTTTGTCATCCCTGTTCACCTCTACCATTTGAGATACTCTCTGACCATGATTTCTGCATGCTTGGACAAGCTACTCTGAGTAATACTGTGGTTCTGGTTAAAGCTTGTCACTGCTCGACTTAATACTCTCTTATAGATGTGGGAATAATGTGTATCTCCTGTGGGTTTTTTGGTTGTTTTATTTTTTTCTCTTTCTGTCATGTGAGTTTCGAGTGGAACCAGTTGGGGTTTTTTTTAGAAGCTTCCTACTGTTGCTCATAACAGGTTTACATCAAAAGAAGACTTTCCTCCTGACGTGGCTCAGTGAGGCAGCTCTGGTAATAGCAGAGTAAACAACTAAAATTACGTGATACTTTTCCTGTGTTGCAGGACTCCTGGAGTTGTACACAGGGCTCCCACAGTGAAAATAAAGGGTAATTTCAGTCTACCTGAGAACTGACTGGCCAAATGGATTTTTTGCATAATGCATAAGACACATTGCCTTTTTGGCAGGGCACTGCTGCTTGTTTCCCCAGTAGCAGTTCCCATGCACGTGCCCTGTAGATCCCATTCCCCTGGGAAGGCACAGGGAGTGCTGTGGGCAGCACTGTGTGGTTCAGCTGCAGAGAGGAGCAGCAGCTGGCCTGGATCTCCAGAATTCATCCCCCTCCCTTGGCATGTCCCTTGTCCCCTAAGTATCAGCACTGGGTGCAGAGAGGACAGTACCATGACCATCTATACTTTCAGAGGTGGCTGGTAACTCCTCCCGTTTACATGGCCAGGGATGTCATGGTACCTGGGGACATCCTCCTTCACCTGCTAAGCCCACGATGCTGCAGCAGCTTTGCCTTTAGTTGTGTGAGGAGACAGAAAGGCAGTCTCAGAGTTAAACTCATTTCATAAGGTGAGTGCTTGGAATGCAGTAGCTGCCAAGGCATTCCCTTCCTTTAGGATGTGCAGCCAAAAGCCAACAATTTGCTTGGAATGCCTTTAGTGCAAGTCTTTGGGGCTCATTCAGACATCCAAAGCGATTTTATTCCACTTTTCCTCTTTATGTAAGTACCACCATTTTTCTTATTGGACAGCATTACAAATCACAGAATATGCTGACTTGGAAGGGACCCACAAGGATCATTGAGTCCAGCTCCTGGCCTTCCACAGGACCATCTCCAAGAGTCCTACCTTGTGCCCAAGAGTATTGTCCAAATGCTTCTTGAACCCTGCCAGGCTTGGTGCTGTGACAATCTAGTCTTGGGACCAGGTCTATCTTGGGAACAAGTCTCCTCAGGTGCTCCTTTCTGGATTTTCTCTCTATGAAGCTTTTACTATCCTTGAGATTTGCATCCTGATATTTCTTCCTCTATCCTTGTTTGAATCTGGAAAATGCTTCTTATACACATAACTGACCTTTACGAGGAGAACAGTTATAAATATAGACTTTAAAGAAGCTGAGAAAGCTGAATAAACTCAAGGGCTGTGGTTTGCCTTGTCACAAGGTCTGAGATGCAGGCAGAGGAGAATTTGCTCTAATGACCACTACTCCCCACTCCTCCCACACAGACAGGAGAAGTTTTGGGTTTTTGTTTTTCTTTAGAGTACTTTCATTTAGTAAATGAAGTGATTTAAAAAAAAGAATATTTGGGGAATATTTGCTTGTAGAAACCAAAAGAATAAAAAAAGCCATTTTTGGTCAACTTAGGGTGCTTTTAAGGCTACAAGCCATTTTCAGCAAAGTCTGGCAGCAGGATTGTGGTGGATGAGGATTGAGACAGGAGGCCACATAGGGTGAGAACTATCCGTATGTCCCTGCTTTGCCCTGCATTTTCCACTTCAGGCAACGTCACCTTCAGGAGGAGCAGGGGCTGGATGCTGGGTCCCTCATCTGAGCATAACTCCTGTGGAGCAAGTTGGAAGAGATTACCATGTCCCTGTACCTCCCCTCCCCACCCACACTTTTTCTCATGCAAGTATTCTGGGTTTCGTAGGATGCCAAGAACATTCCCAAAGTTCTGAAACAGCAGAATGACATCTGTGCACTAGCAGATTTTGGGCACAACTGTGAACACAAGGGCTGGTCTCATTGGGGAACACCAGAGAACATCCTCTCTCTGAGTTACTTGTGGGTTTGTAGGGCACCTCTCAGCTGGGGAAGCCACAGCACCAGCTCCAGCCCAGGAGGAGCTTTGCTGGTCAGTGGCAGAGCAGGGAGTAATTGTTTGGTACGTGCTGATCACTAATTGCTGGCTTCATCTTGTGTCTGTGTCACTGCTGGGAGGGAGCCAACCTATAGGGCCTTGCAAAAAGAGACTGTGGTGTGTTTAACCAGCTTAATGACTCTGTAATTACAAGTCTCCCTAAACTGCTCTTCCACAATTAGAGCTCATCACATCCTCGAGACCTGACAGGGTTTTAAAAACGTAATTAGAGTCTTGGCAGTAATGCTGCTGTTGATCGCGAGGTGTGAGGGGAGGAGGTGGTGAAATCGCTGTGAGCAGTGGGTGTCTGGCTCTTACAAGTGTCTTATTAACTTCTCTGCAAACAGATCTATCTGTGCAAGGGCTTTGGATGTTACAACAAGGCTGATCCGCCTGCCTGGGCTTCCTGACTGCTGCCCCATCCAAGCCAGGCACCGTGGCTGTGGGAAATCCCTCCTCATCTCTCTTCGACCTTAAGTCTGGCTGAAAAACACATCAAGCCAGCCTCTCCAGGACAGGCTGTTTCACCCTCACAGGTGACAGTGGACAAAGCCTGTCCCTGTGCCCCAGTCAGAGCAACTTCATTTGCAAGGCACTTAAAAAGCAGTGCCTCCATGAAATGGGTTTATTTTTAGATGACAAACCCCTTATGAGTAAAAGATTCTGCTTATCACAGAATCACGCGATGGGTAAGGTTGGAAGGGACCAGAATGGGTCATCTGGCCCAACCTCCCTGCTCCAGCAGGGTCATCCCAGAGCACATGGCACAGGATTGCATCCAGACTGTTATGAAATATCTCCAGTGAGAGAAACTTCACAACCTTTCTAGGCAATCTGTTCCAGTGTTCATTCACAGTAAAGAAGTTTTTCATGTTGAGGTGGAAATTCCTGTGCATCAATTTCTGTCCCATTGCCTCTTGTCCTATTGCTGGGCACCCCGAAGCAGAGCCTGATCTATCCTCTGACACCTCCAGATATTACAGACATTGAAGAGATCCCCTTTATGCCCATATTTATATATATATATATATTATACATACATGGATATATGTCAGAAATATACTCATATTTATGATTGTTTCTGGTGGCTAAAAGAAGGTGTCATAAGTAACAGCTTGAATCATACATCCCCCTCTTCTGTTTTATTCATACTCCCTCTTGATCTTCCCTGACTCTGTTTCAATACTTTCAATACCTTTTCGTTTTCCTCAAGCTCTGATTTATTTAGAGATAGAATCATTCATGCCTCTGACTTTACCCTCTTCCTTTCACTGGAGACACGTGCAGCCACCACTCCCAATCTCATCATACAAGTAGCATTGCCTCACTGCCATCCAAAACACTTTACTCATGTGGTGGAAAATTGTGACACCCTCCACTAAAGTTTTTTCTTTCAAGAAACCTGAGAGCTGCAGTTTCTCATTACACTTTACAGTGCCTTTCAGCCAGCTGTTCATCAACACCCAGCACACTCCGCAGAAGCCTGCTCATTTCTAACATTTCCACATTTCTTCCCACTTCTCTGTATTCTCTGCCTTTTTCAGTGTTGCAGGAAGTTTCCAGCTGCTATCAAAGGATGAGTTTCACCTTGGAAGCCCTGTGAGAGCCTTGCAAGGGAGATGTTGTTACTTCTAATTAAATGGCTGGAGGAATTCAGCTGTATTTTTGGTGGGTTGGGTTGTTTGGTTTGGTTTTGGGTTTCTTTTGTTTTGTTTTGGTTTGGTTTTGTTTTGTTTTGTTTTGTTTTGTTTTTGTTTGTTTGTTTTGGTTTTTTTTTTAATGTGTTTGTTCTTTTTCTCCCTCACATGCACAGGTACGTGCCACAGCTCTGGTAATTTATTATGCTTACTTAAAATGTGTAGCATTCACTGTATTTATCATTCTTTTTCTAATTGGATTGGGCATATGCTTATGTGGTATCCAGATAAGCAGGAAGTTAGCAAGCAAGCACATTAAGTTAAATTCAGTGTAAATAAAATGCATCAGGACCTAATTTAAAATGATGCAAAGGACCAACAAGCATGGGCTGAACTTGAAAGACATCTGCAGGTACAGCTATCTGACTCTTTATTTTGGTGTTCATGACTTGACTGTAAACCAGCCCATGTGAGGTCATATCAGAGAGGCACTACTTCTTCCTACTCCTCTCTTTTGGACATGAGGGGTTCTATAACACTGAAGCTGCAATTCTGCAAAGCTGATGCAGGTCAAAGAAGCTCTTCTCATTCTTAGCAACCCAACGGCAGATCACATGTCCTAAGTGTGGTACCAGTCCCTAACTGGAGGAAATCTGGCTAAAGAGTGAAGAGGATGATGAGAGTGCTAGACAATGAACACCACGACCACCATTTTTCAGGTTTGAAACTGTGCAAGAGTGAGAAACACACCTGCGGTGGTAATCATCCAAATATGATGGAGGTACCTAATTCCCAGAAATTTCCACAGAAGACAGGGACAAGAGTGCTCAGGAGGATGTTGCCCTGAGGAGGTACTTCAAATGTCACTGTGGAGGCATTGAAAGAACTGGATGATAAAGCCAAATTCCTGCAGGTATCATTCAATGCTTAATTGAAAAAGATCTCACTTAATCCAGCCAACCCCTGAATCTCTCACCCAAGCCTACTAGGGAGGGGGATGTTGTCTTTAATGTCCATGTCTTTGCCAAAGCACAGCTTGGTGTAAGAGCAGCAGAAATGGGAAAGGCTCAAACCCGTTAAGGCTGCTGGTTCTGGCAGAACAAAACCACTTGAAGTAGTACCTCCTCCTCACAGGGCCACCTCAGAGCCAAAAACAGGATTGAGGAGGTCCAAAATCCCATGCTATGGTTTTTGGCCTGGCTGAGGGGAAGAATTTTCCTTGGAGCTCTGGCAGTTCTTTCAACTCTATGAGGCCAAATGCCACTGTTGACCCAGACTGCCACTCACTCAGGTGAGCAACCAGGCTTTGCTGAGATAAAATTGTACTTTCTATCAGGTCTTTCCAAAAAATGGCCTTCCTCCTAGTCCACTCTCATACGAAGGGGTGCCCCTTTCTTCCAGGGCATGTGGAAGCTCTCACAGGCAAGAATGGAGCTCTCTGGAGGCCATGTGGCAGGTTGGCTTTCCTTTGCAAGCTTCTATCTCTGTGTGGTCTCTCTCAGGCCAAAAGGCATGGGTGAAACTTGTAACCTCTTCTTCATCTTCACCACATGACAATTCCATGGAAGTTTGCTTCCCAACTCATTTACCCTGGAGGGAGCCAGCAATGACTGCCCTGCATTCAACTGGAGTGTCAATGGAGTAAGAGATCATGTCTGAAGGATGGAGAACAGGGTTTTTATTGCTTATCCTGCATTTAACCCCACTATGAAACCAAAGTGAGTGAGAAACCCCTTCCTGGGCATTTTAGAGCCAATCCCTGTTCCTAACAACCCTCTCTCTGAACCATAGAATCGTAGAATCATAGAATGAGCCTGATTGGAAGGGATCTCTGAGATCATCAAGTCCAACCCTTGATCCGCTACCGCCCTGGTTACTAGACCATGGTACTAATGCACAGGTGCTTTGGCAGTGCGTGGAGTTGGGATTACAAAGAGGTCAGTACATGCCAGCAAAAAAACATTCGACAAAATTCCACCACTGTAGCTGCATATTATTGCTTGGGGGAAAAAAACCCCAACAATCCAACTGTTTTACTGGAAACTCTTTCTTGGCAGTTGTAAGTACACATGAGGTGTTGTGAGAACCCTGAGTTATCCAACTCTGCAGTGTAAGAGGATTAGGGTTTCCATATCTTGAAAGTATTGTGTGATATAAAATTCATCCTAAGGTACGTTTCACCAGCTGCACCGAACTTTGGAAATGGCCATCCATTGCAGGAGGTAACAAATGTGTTCTGACATGAGAATCAGTCCTGTTGAGACTATGGACTTTGGCAGAGGTCAACAATGTCCCTGCTGTAATTCAGAGTGATTCTAGGGCTGCTCTGATGTATGCCAGGCTTTTCTGACAGGCAGTGCAGCTCAGATGAGCCATGGCATTGCATGCTACTCACCCTAAAGAGATCAAGGAGTCCCATTTACTCCTCACTGTATCAGACACTTCCTATGTGGTCACAGGGTTGCAAATAATCAGCCACTCTCTGTATCAGCAAGGATTCTTTTCAGTGTGATAAGGTGCTGGGCTCAACTATGTAAGTACTTGATGAAGCACAGGCTGATGTTTCTCTACATCCTGCCCAGGGCAGTAAAAATAAAGCTTGTTCCAAGATTTCAGTCAAATTCCTCACTTCCTTACTTCTAGAAATCTTGTTTGAGGCATATCAGGGCTGTGACAACTCGTAGTTTATCCTAACAGAGGTGTCATATTTAAGGCGACTAACTAAGAATTAGTCTTGCCTCTTTCATTTGCTGTTTGTTCTTGTATAATGAGAGCCTGACACTATAGTCATCATCATTATTAAAACTAGGACTTTTCTACTTGCTTTGCTTATTTAAAAAAAAAAATCTTGAAGACACTAGATTTAGACTGAAGGCTGGCCTCCCCCTCCTCAAACACGCACTTTGTTGAAGGATCTTTGGAAGTCTGAGGAGCAATTATTGTGAGCTCTTAATGCTGTAATTGAAAGCGTTGAATCTTCAACAAAGTCTGACTTTATTAAACTTGTGAATTAGCCCTGACATTAAATAGTTGCTAACAAACAAAAAGGGCTTCGTTAGGGGTTTTTTGGAATTTTTTCTGCTTTGCCTCTTTTCTTTTTTGGTGAATCTGCTCACCTTCCAACGTCTTTGTTGCTACTCCTCTCCCCAGGTTTGCACTCTTCTGATTGCACACACTGGCTGCAAGGCTAAGGGAAAGGATGGGGGGAAATCAAAGCAAATTGAAAGAAATGAGGGAAAGGAAGGAGGATAGAAGGACTGTGGTGGAGAGAAGGTGCTGTCTGTAGAGATTTGCAGTGTGGCTGGTGTGGCTACAGCTTCCTGTGTGGAGCTGGGCCACCACCGCCAGGGAATGTCCGTACAGATGGGCTCGAGGTGTGTGGCAAGGCTCTGGGTGCTAGCCCGAGGTGGCCAGCTCTACTCCAGAAACCATGTGGCCATGCTGGATGCAAAGCTAATAGATCCAGCTGAGAGATTTTTTGTGAGTTGCAGGGAGAAAAGCGTTTGGCCTGACTCCCCTGTCTCCTGCCTTACAGGGTTCTACCTCAGCCATAGGGTTGGGCAGCTTTCCAAACTCACCTTGCCATCTCCTGAGGGGATTGGAGAAACCCTGGTACTCATGGTAGCAAGCACAGACCTTCTGTAGTGATTGGTTATAATATATGATTGGCCTGATGTGCCCAGAGCATGGCAGGGCCTGGAGAGCAAAATCTTTCAGATAATTCCTGAAATTTCTGCCTGCAAGCGGCACAGGCACAAAACTCCTTCCTCAAAGGACAGAAGTGTTTTACTGGTTCTGCAGCAAAATTTGGAAAAAAAAATAAAATAAAATCAGTCAACCCTGCAACGTATTTAAAGAAGTCTTTGGAAGATGAAGTTTAGCTCTAAAAATTAGACTTCTGCAGTTGGGTGGTTCAGAATGCGAAACCTGTGTCCGTTTTCAGCCTATGAATGCACATGCTAAAAAATGTTTTCCTCTTTTTAATTTTTATTTATAAAATCCAGTCCCTAACAAGATTCATCTGTTCCATTAGGCTTTTTAGTAGCCAGAAGCGTTTTTTATTGTTGGTAAGCATGATTTTACAAGGGTGGAGAGTCATCTGGTTTTGTGGCCAGCTGTTGGCCATTGTTAGGGACTATTAAAAAGTCTTTGTACATGTGCCCAGATATGTGTTTGAGGGGAATGCCATTAATCAGCTTCTAACTATGGGAATAATGATGAGACATCTAAGGAAGACAATTCAATTTTATTAAAATAGCATTCAGGTGGGGAAAGTCATTAATTCTTCTGCATAGTGCCTCACAAGTGTCCAGGAATGATGTACTAATCAAGTCCCCTGCCACCAATACTCATCCTAATCCCATAACACTTGATATTGTCCTTTAAACAGTGTTGGCTGTGCATCTTGCAGCACACTTTCCCTAGGGCTTTGGCTCCATAACTTATCATGACTTGAAGGAGAACGGAGTATCAGCAGAGCATGATCTTAGATCCCCACAAAACGACCTTGGTCTTAATGAAGCCTCTCATTTGCTTCAGAGAATATGTGTGCACACCAGGAACTGGAGTAGGGGAGCTGGTAGAGATGCAACAGCTTGACTGCATGTCTGAGCAGTGAAGAAATGCTGCTTGCTGATTCTTCTTCTATTTACCTGTTTGAAGACATGACACCTTGAAACTTACAGTGCTCTCCACTGGCTCGTTCCACCCTGTGAAACCTGGAAAGGGCTTTCCTCTCTTCTGCAAGGGTGAGAGGTGCTGTTTCTGGGAAGTACCACATAGGAGAAATCCTCAAAGAGGCAGGCATGTCACCCCTGAGATATTCTTGCTTGCTCCCTGTCCTGGCTTTCAGCAGCTTTTGAGTTCTCCAGGAAAGGCCTTATTTATGGAAGTCCTGCAACCACAATGCACATAGTTCTCTCTGACTGTGGCTGGTGAAAGCTTCTTTTGAGCCATGAGGAGAGTGAACAACTTCTACCAGAATTATGCTTTCTGTCACCAGCAGAGTGGCCTCAGTAGATATCTGTGTTAGTGGCATCTGAATAAAACATGATAAAAAGCAAGTTCTCAGCAAATTCCAAGTTCTAGAACATGAGAATATTTCCAAGGTGTGTTAAAAATTAAGGAGATGAAGAGCAACACTTCCACAGCTGTGCTGCACAATGCAAGATATAACCTGCTGCATATGCCTTTGTGAATTCAGGTTAGAAACTGAAAAACTTTGGAACTGAATGGGTCAGAAATTATTTGTCAAGCAGATTGAAATAGCTTAGAAGATGGTATGTGAGCATCAGCTGTGACCTCTTGAATTTTGGCTTGATGTATTCAATGCCCTTGTCAAAACCCATGCTACACTGGAGACTGCAAAGGATAAGAACAGGTATTTACACTGTGGATTGCAACAATGCTTTCTGAGCTTTTGGAGCTTGCTACCAAAAATAGTGTGCATTTTGAGACTTTGCTAAAATTCAAAATTTATAAGGAACAAAATTACTTTGAATAGCCTATGATGGTCTTATACTATCATAAGTGACTGACGAAAAGTACCTGCCTGCTGCATTGTGATATCTCCAGAGAGTCAAGAAGACTATCAGATCATGTAATATGAACTTAAGTGATGGTCTCCTCCTGATTCTGCTTTAATATTGTCGACCCTGGGCTTTTAAAACCTATTACTCAGACTATCCTCAAAAAACATAGTATTGAGAAATCACGAGGTTTAAAAAAATGGTAAATTGTGTGTTCTTTTTCTCAACCTTTAGGGTTTATGTTTTTAGTCTTTCCTCTGCAACAATGCCAACTAGAAACTTACTTTTAAAACACTGGAAGTAAGGAATGTTTGTGAAATCCCATGACTCCAAGCAGTGGGACCTTAGAGGAAGGAGAAAAAACCCAAACAACAAACAACAAAGCAAAACCAGGACTGAAAACTTGTGATATATTCTCCAGGAGACTGTGATAAAATCTTCTGGACATCAATTTTATAGAAGAACAAAGATAAGACATCAACTGAAAACAAAAGTGAATTCCTATTTTCCCCTCTCTGAATAGAAATCATATTGAGACTTTAATAGAAATAAAAAGTGGGAAAAATTTGTTTAAGAATAAACACACAAACATTAACTTGACAATGTCCTGCCCTAAGTTGCTAATTTTTAACCCTGAACATACTTTTAGGCCTTTTTATTGCCTTGAAATGGAATAAGGGACACATCAACTTTGATGGGTAGGCATTTATAAGATGTAAATCAGTACAGTAGTGTTGCAGTCAAGGATTCAGGTCAGTGAATGGCCTGGTTTCATTAGTTGTTCTCTTTCGGTTTGTTCCTTTTCAGCTGCTGCTGGGGAGAATATGTGAGGCCAGTGTTTGCAAATAGTCCTCAAATGAACTCACACAGAGCATCTCAGTAGCTCTGTTAGTGTCACCTACTCCAGATGTCCTCACCAACCAACAGACTGTCAAAGAAAATATCTTTATAGCTCGCAAAGACAGCAGAATCCAGCCCCTGAACAGACTCTCACGAAGAACAAATACGAAGCATGATTTTTGCCTTTATATTCAAATGCACACTATTGTTCTGCAGTTACATAAGCCAGCCACTCAGAGAAGAGAAACAGCATCATATGACTTATATAACTAACCATTGCCCAATCGTGCAATGAGATCTGTGTGGCCAGGCCCCCCCCATGCAAAGCCCCATTGAAGTCCAGACAAAGATCACTCCGGGGTTGGAACCCAACACGGTAGAATTTATGACTATTTGCAATGAGCCACTCACGAACAGAACTGAGAATTAATCCCTGAAGAAATGGGTGAATCATTTTTTTGACGAACAAATACATTCTATTCTGTTTGTAACAGCTTTGTGGATAATTCAGGATTCAGAAAAGAGGCAAAATCCATCAAAGCGAATAGACATTAATTTCTAATTGTATGTCCGGTTCTTCAAGAAGTGCCAATACCCTTGGGTGAGCAAAAAGAAGAGTCTGAAGAAAACAATCTTCTGAGAAACAATCTGTTGGTTCTTGATAACTCAGAAATTCATCTGAGGTGCAAACATTGGCTGAAACGGTTGTATTCAGTTCCAAAATGTAGTGGTCTGCAGTCACATGCTTTCATAGGTCACATGAGAAGACCTCTATGGCTGGAGGTGCTGCTGTGGCCTGTTTCAGCTTTCCAGTTTGTTGCACTCTGTTGTGTCTCAAATGTAAACAGTGAGAACTCTTTCCTGCTGCTGAACAAAACTTTGCAGGACGCTGGAAAAATCCTGAAATGCACTCTTCTAAGGAGGAAAAGAATAAACCAGATGGAAAATGGAAACACTATTAGGAATTATGAGACTGGGCAAACCCCAAAGCCCTTCTTTACCTTGTTTTCCATTCTTGACCACAGTTCAAACTGCTACTTTCCAAGGAAGAAGCCGCCAAAGAATAGATTCGCATCACTGTCCCCGCCAAATTCTTGAACCGTAGCAATGAAAGACTGTCCAAAGCTCTAAAACTCTTCCAGTGGTGAGGAGTTCTATAAAACGCTTCAGGTGTGGTGACCAGATGGCAGCTTGACTGGCCCTCCTAAAGCCTGCCTTTTATTTAAGAGGATGCCTGCCATTGCCCACCTGGATGCAGGTGGAAGTTTCAGACTGGGATTTGGCTGCACAAAGAAGAGTGTAAAGTAACATGACAGTGTGGCCACCAGGCTGTAGTAAGGGAAGCCTCCTCACTGCTTCCCAGTGCTTCCTTCAGCCTCCATGTCCAGTTCTAGCAATTCAAGGAGGTCTGCTGGTCCCTCTTCCCCTGCCTTCCTGCATCCTTTCAGGCCACCTCACATAGAGTCAGTGTGTTTGTGCCAGTTTGCATCTGATCATGCAGAATAACAAGATACATCCAGCCCATGGCTGAGGGGCTGGGATGGGGAATTCTGATTTATAAACACATGAACTCTTTCAGGAGGCTGGGTTGTAGGATCTGTTATACAAAGGCCAACTACAGTGATATGAACCTGCTGTCTATTTCTAGGTGCTGTTCCTCACTGACTGAAAACCACCATTTCTTCAGGCTGAAAAAGTCCTTGAAACGTATACAAGGATGAACCATCATGGAGTGGTGGTTCAATTGCTTCCCTCTGTCAACTGCCCATCTTGTACCAGGGAGTATAGGCAAAGGCAAAATTTTTCATGTAATCAATTTTTCAAGATCAGAGCCTCTTAATAAATAAGCCACTATGAACTGGGGACTTCTCATTGCCTACTGAAATTTGGAATAAAGGAGGAGTCTGGCTGATTGAACTGGGAAATATTTTCCAGCAAAAATAAAGGAACTTTCAGGATCCCTCTGCAGAGCTTCCAGCAGGGACAATGCGCCTGCCTTCAGCCCAGCTTCCACCTCCACTTCATGGATTTGTTTATAGAAACTTTTCAGTAATATCTGTCCCAAAAAGTGACTTTAAAACAAACAAGCAAACAAGTAGTTCTTGATAATGAAATTAGGGTAGGCAGCAGTCCTGCACACTGTCCATCACTCGCATGCTCTCCATGCAAGGACCTCATTCCTGTCTCTGGAGCTGGGAAGTGCTGGAAGACTTTCTGAAAGTACTTGATGTTGTCTGAGCTTTGTCCCAGTGAACCCAGTTTTAGGGCAGAGAAGAACAGATGTAAAAATCCCACACAAAAAGGGACTGCTGTCTGTGGATCCAGATGACCCAATGCAACCACATCTCGCCTGCAGATCTCCAGCAGCATTGTTTTTTTCTCAAGCAGCGAACATTAACCTTGGAGAAAAGAGCCCCAGGCTGTTACCAAAGACACCGACTGCAAATACAACTTTTCTCCTTGTGTGTTCCTGGTCTGATCCTTTTCCCATGGAAATGCTGCTTGCAGCTGGTTCTGCTGCATCTGTCTGTAATGGTAAACCTCGCAGAGCCCCACCATGGGCTCGAGCACTTGTCATGATCATCTACACTCTTTAATTGCCAGCACATGCCCTGGCATGGTGTGGGCTCACTGCCAGCCAGCCCTCTCCAGACAACAGAAAATGCCTGGGCACAGTTTGTCTGGAGGTGGCTCTCCCAGGGATGTGGGGATGAGGACAGTGATGTGGCTGGATGTGTGGATACGAGCTACAGCTGGAGGGAGGGAAGGTCCTAGCCTCTCTGATTTATCACTGCACAGCTGGCTGTCCGGAGCAGGTTCAGGCACCTTAGAGAAGCTGAATCACCAAACCTGTTCTGGCAGCAGGCTTGGGATGCAGCACCCTCGTAGATTTTGGCAAGAGAGGTGGTTTAAAACCCCTCCCGCCTCCCTGTCAGCATCCAGAAGCTCTGCCATATATCCTGCCCTGGGGTTTTTGTTTACCAAGATATTTGTTTCCTCCCCATTCCTTGCTCCTGCAGCTGAAGTTCAGATTATCCTAAACCTCTGGTTGACAAGTGTTTGCAGCACACTTTTTCATCTGGATTGTTGAGGAAAACGATTTGGAGCACATTTTGGTTTCTGATGTCAGATGCGATCCACAACCCTCTTTTTCAGGCCCTTTATCCTCCTCTGGAGTTTTTCTTCTAGGGTTCCAACTCATTCTGGCAGTTCTTTGAGTTTGCTTGGATGCCTAACCTGGGCTGAGTTAAAGTGTATGAACACTCAAAATCAATTATAGTTCCTGCACCGAGGACCCTTTGTTCTGATTAAAAAACTCCAGGAGGCTACAGCAGATCTGTCAGCTGAGCCTGGGAATTCAAACTCCTTTTTTTCTTTTTTTTGCCCTCTTTCTTCCTCCACGCCTCCACCCTCTCCCTCCCCACACCTCCCCTTCTCTAATAATCAGGGAGGTGGGGAGGCAGAAATCTCAGCAGGAACAGATTGAATACATTAACATTTGGTTCGTTTTGTATTGTTCTTTAGTGAGACCGCAACTTATGAGGCTGTTTTAATAAATGTCTGGTCAGGGGCCAATCAAAAGCTGCCAAAAATGGGTGTAGGGAAGCCTGTTTCCCACACAGTCTGCTCTTTCCCACCCTAATCACTGGAAATAAGAACCCCTAATAACCAAATGCCTTCTCTTCCCTATTTATCTCCTCACTCTTGGGGATTTTGCAGCCCATCGTTCCTAGACATGAGCAAACCTAACTCTTCCACTCCAACAGCTCCTCCCCCAAGGCAAACTGAGACCATCTTGTTGAACCATAATGTGACATATGTTGAGGGCAGATGCTCATCTGGTGTAAATTATCTTAGGGCTGTATAATTCAATGGAGCTCCAGTACTTGAGATCAGCTGAAGATTGTACCTTTGTTTTATTTACAGCGGTTGAAAGCAGTTCCTTATAGGATATGGATGTGCAAGGGCTAGGAGTTTTCTCCGCCTGATTGCCATCTTTGGGGGAAACACTGAAATACCTAGGTGTGTTCTCAGGCTGCTTTCAGCTGGAAAGTTTTATGGGAGACTGAGCACAGCAGGTCCCTTTCATGCCAAAGAACATTAATTTCTCTAAAGGTGAGATGCTAAGGAGGCTGGGCTCATCCTCAAAGCATGAGAGAAGCCACAGAGGGAGAAATCTGAGTAAAAAAGCAAACTTGGCTCCTCCAAGATGTGACTAAAAAAGGATGAGGGGAAGCAGAGGCTTCTCCATCCTGTGCAAAGGGGTGCTTCATGCTGGGCAGCTGACCTCAGCTCCAAATCATTGTGGCTGCCTTGGCTCCAAACCACGTGGCAACAGGAGGTGTTCGATGGGATTTGACCCTCTTGCACTGGTGCGCGCATTCAGAGTGAAGGAGAGCATGAGGGAAACCTGCAACGTGGAGCCTGCAGCTTGGAGATGATGGCAAACATAGCCAAAGACAAATCACAGAAGTTAAATGTTATAGCCAAGGACACAGATTAGATGCAGAGAAGCCAGGTATCCTGATATTTATCATATCAGGATAACTAGACTATCAGGGTAAAAAGAAATGAGGGCCCTGTTACGTAGCCATTCAAGTCCACGTGATACAACAGCATCAAGTTTTATCTTTCAGCAGCAGACCAGGACACCTGGTAAGAAGAAGAGAGGCCTGTTAATCTCTGGGTGGGTGACACTAGTTTGTGCTAAGATGTAGCAGCTACTGGATGGAAAACAACGCCAGGAAAACAAAACAACCACGGAGACTAGAGCACTGAAATTCAGTTGTAACAACGTGGCAAGCTACACCTGACAGAAGAGAGAAGAGAAATGGTTTAAGTGTTGGAGGCTTCAGAGTTCTTGTTCTTTTAGCAAAGGTGTGATGGGTCTGCCAACTGGAAAAGCAGTGGGAAACAGTCAAAAAGAATTAGCTCTTTTTGAGGCATTATAACTGCATACTAGTGCTAAAAATCTGGGGCTAATTAAGTTTGTGTGAAACTTTTGTTCTAAAACTCTAAAGCATGTGAAACTTGCTGGGTTGTGTTTGCTGCAGGGAAGATTTGGCTGCATGACAGCACCCAAACACAAATCCCTGCCTGCCATGCTCTTTGAACGGCCGTGGCAGCCCAAGGTGAAATTTTTAAATGCCGAGTGGCCCCATATGCTGATAACCATGGTAGGTGGCTTATTGAAACTGCAACACATGGAAACATGCAGTGGCATAAGGGTCCAAAGCCTGATCTCCTTGCACAGTTCACTGTCACCTGGAAGGACCTTGATGCATGTGCTACAACTGCTGGGGTGATCTGGTCAGTTTCTCATCCCCTAGAAAGGCTGAAACCCTTCCCCCTATGAAGTGATGAGTGGAAGGTGTATATATATATATATATATATATATATATATATATGCTTGTGTTCTACACTTTGTGCAGCTCCTGTTACCCGTGTGGAGGGGAAGGGAGGTTGATGACGCCTTAACTGACTGGAGGAAGATTCACCAGGGAATGCCTGCCAGCACTGGAAGATGATAACAGTGGTCCTGGCGGACTGATGAGTTGGTTTTACATGACCAAACTTGCTGCTCCTGTCAGAGAAGCTAAGGAGTCATGAATTTCCGTGGCCACATGTCCTGCTCCCCATGCCAGCAGCACCTGAAATGTCTAGGAGCAGCCAGCCCAGCAATGCAAACGTGGCTGTGGTCCCCATTAAAGCCCCTAGGCAGTATTAAACACCTAGGTGCTACTCCATGAGGTTGGACAAACCGGAGGTTTAGTCACTTTTCTGGCTAGTTTCAGTATTTCACTCAACTTGAAGGAATAAACCTAGACCATGAAACATTAAAACCATAAGCACTTACAAAACCAGTAGAAAGTCCAGGTAGGTGTAATCCCTTACAAATGTCCTTAAACTTCCCCTCCTCCCCCCCTCCAATTCCTTGAAATAAACCCACATAACTGCACAAGCGATAAACGAAGAGTAAGTTTGTGCCTAGTGATTGTCACAACTTCTCTAAGTTGGATTCTTGTTATATTGGGTCCTACAGATTGTGGAATGGGAGATTCCAAGGTAAACGAAAGATAGTGATTTTATAATCCAGGTAACATTTAATAGAGATATGCAGCAGGAATAATCTCAGGAAAAAAATCTCTGTCCCTCATCAAAGTTTGTAGCTGACTTCCCTCCACAGGAGAGGAGGTCACTCATCAGTTCAGGAAGGAGCCACAAGGCCTTATATTTTCATATTAGAAGAAGCCATTACTTGCACTCATGGAAATGTACTTCCCAAAGTATGGGCTTCCCAAAGGGCAAATGAGAGCTGCTGGGACCACTGACATGTCCTGTTTTATCCCAGCTCAGGGTGGCACTGAGGGAGAAGTGTCCCATCAACCCCTTTCTCTCTATTGTCAGGCCCTCTTGACAATCCTGACTGAAGGAGAGGGGACAGATGGTGACATGTGCTGGTGTGGGGAGAAGTTCTCCTCCAAATTACAGGAGTAACCAGACTGTCCATGGTATCCTGTGCTTCTCACTTGCACTGTCCCAGCCCTGGATGGACAAAAGAAAGCTGAAGCTGCACTGGTTTGCTTGTCAGAAAAGTTTTAAAGAAAAGACTGCTGTCCTGGAAATGCCAGTCTCTTCTCAGTACTGCAGTTGTGGCAGACACTGTCCAGTGTTATACTTTGGAAAGTACTGTATAATGTGAAAACAAGCTTAAGAAATAGGAAAAAATATCACCTCTAAAGATTTCTGACAGTTGTGACTTGTGAAAGAAACAAAACCAGAGATTGCTATTTCTGTTTATTTCTGCCTGAGCCTTGTGGACTGGCTGCTTTTTATATTTAATTAAATCAGCAACACAAGATGTGCATCGCACTCAGTCACACTTGTGATTTGGTGAAAAGAGCCTAATGAGACTGTAAGGGAACAGTGTTGCTCCAGCCTCTCCTTCCCGGGGTGTGCTTCCCAGGAAGTGCTGCTATCCCCTTCAAAACCCTGGGACAAAGTCATGTCATATCAGCTTACATCTGAAGCTGAGCAAGCAATGCTGAGGGTCTTTCTTTCAAGATGCCCCTGCTGCAAGAACACGAAATAGCAGGGGACAGTCACTGTCTCTTTGTAAAAATACCTGCAGTGCCAGAAACAATGCATTAAAAGAGAATGAAAGGCTCTCCAGTCCTTTTTTTTTTTTTTTCCCTTCTGGGCCTCCCCAAGGTCTAACTGCTTCATAGCTGCTGCCAGGCATATATTTGCAGTTGCATCATGTGCAGCAGATTATGCCGGTGCGTGTTGCGAGCCTGAGGCCGGTGGTGCTGACGGCTGACCAAGCTCGCTCTGCCTGCACTGGGATTCCACAGCCGGCCTTAAATATCCCAGTTATTTTTATCCTTCTACGTAACACCACGAAAAGCCCGTCCCACTGGTGGCAGGGCAACAGCTACACAATATTTCCCTTCAGTCAGGAAGGGAAATGGAAAGAGTCCAGGCTTCCTGATCACATGGTTACTGAAGTCAATGAAGAAAATTAGGGAAAAAAAAAAAACAAACCAATCCTCCTCCCTCCCACTTCTTTGGTTCCCTCCCCCCCCCCTCCTCCCCTTCTTTTGTAACATGCTGGTCCAGTTTAACCCTTGGCACAAAACATGCCTAAGAGAGAGCAGCCTGTTGGGACGGGAGCCAGGAAAGCATCAGGGGAAAAAAAAAAAAAAAAGAGAAGCACAAACCCAGAACATAAACACAAGATTTCTGCAGTAATTGGTGGCTCTGAAAAACATTACAGAAATGTGAGACTTGTATGAAACATCAGCAGACAAGAAGCAGGATGATGTCAGACGGCCTTCCAGGATTAGAAACCCTTTAAAAGCTCCCGAGCGCGGAGCTGTCTGTGAAAAACACGGCAGCTCTTCGGTGTGGAAGGAGCTGAGAGGGATGAGGCTGTGTCTAAAAAAGTAACTTAACAACTTCCAAGTTTTCTGGTGGGACAGAGAAAGAAAGCAGGATTGAAAAACACAAAACCTCTCCTCTAACTGTATGATAGAAAAATTGTTTCTTTTCCTCTAGCAATCTTTTAAGAAGTTTAAACATGCAGAGGGGAGTGAAAGAATAACACAACCGGTATAGAGTAGGGAAGCAGCTTTTTGACTGGAGTATATGCACACTGCTCCTCTGGCTTTAGAGGTTTCTGACAGCTCTGAAATCAGTTGTCTGTGTTCCCCAAAGTTCTGCACATGCATGTGAAATGCTCACAGAGAGATGGAGCATGTAAATGCCTTGCTCTTTATTAAAAAGCTTTCTCTAGAAGGGACTGAGAAAGTAATGGCCATTCTTCAAAGTGAATGTTTCTTGAAGCTAATACATTGTATTTTCTTCACTCTGTCTGTGGGGTGCAGGTTGGTGGGATGCAAGGAAGGTTTTAGTTTCCGCCCCTTTCCCCACACCAGGTTTCTGGAGAAATGAAGAGAGAAGTTTAAGGCAAAATTTTATTTCATGAGATCGACATGTGATTAATTCAACTCCTCGTGCTGCCTTGGGATAAGCTAACTTCAGAGAAAGGTGTCCATAATTTCCTTCCTTGGGAAAAGCGCAAATCCCTTCTCTCTGGTTTACATCTAATAGCAGTGTATGGAGAGGCTGGGATGCATCTCACTTTCGCACCCCCAATCACTTTTCCAGCCAGGGAAGTCCTGAGCTTGGAAAGCAGCAAGCATGCAAAGTTGTTGCTTCAGTGATTGAGACTTGTGACCAACTTCCAGTCCCAAATAATGCTTTCCTATCAACCAGCCTCAGCAGAAAGCCCTCCTCCCACCTGTTTCTGGTGCAGGGTGGAAGCAGGGGAGTTCCTACTGTCCCAGCACACCCCCCAAGGCTGAGGATGCCTTCTCCTGGGTTGCTTTCTTCCTCTCCCCGCTTCCCTTGGCACATCCCTTTGACAGCGAGTTTTCCTGGAGGAGTGGCATCATGAGGGGACTGTGGCTTTGCCAGGGCACATCTGGGGACTCAGAGGGTCCCCACTGAAGTCCCTCTGATCCTGATGAGAGCACCTCTGTAAGGCTGAATGAGCACCACTGTTGTGTGTTTGCTGTCAGGTAAGTTTGGGATGAGCATGGCTTTGTGTGTGTTTGCAGGAGAGAGACTGAAGGACATAGATCTGAAAATTACCTTAGGCACAGGCCCTGGGCATGAACTGGGCTCCACCATGCTTGCTTAAGGCAAGACGGAAAGGAGAAAAAGATAGCACTTCATTTTTAATTTTTGAACAGGCTGAATATTTTTCCTCAACAATCTTCAATCCATGGTTGGAAACCATATACCGTCATGTTTTAAAAAACATGTAGGAATCTGGGACAAGAAAGATGAATTTGCCACCAATAGCAGCAACAATCAAAAAGTCTCCCCACAGCAATGTTTTTTACCCCCTCACAAATAAATACATGGCTCTCTACCAAGGCATCTGATGAGAGTGCATCATGAATCAAACATGCTTCACAACACAGTGTTTTCCCAGAGATGTCTCTGTAATTGCTACAGATGATTTAATTCTGTGGTAGTTTGGTTTTTTTTCAGAAGAATTAAAGGGGAAAAAAAAGAGAGAAAGAAAGAGAGGAAGATAAAAAAAGGGAGGGGGGAGGAAGGGAAAAGAAGAAGGAAAGGAAAAGGGAAAGGAAGGAAAAGAGAAGGGAAAGGAAGGAAAAGAGAAGGAAAGGGAAATATTGAGGGTTTCAAAATTAACAAGCTCCTCATCCCAAATTAAGTCAATACACTTATATTAGAAAAGAAAAGATTGAAGAGAAGGGACTGGTAGTCACAGTAATGCTGGAGTCAAACAGAAAGAGGCTTTGAACAGAGGTTAAAAAAAAGAAAAGAAAAAAAAGAAAGAAGAAAAGAAAAACACTCTCCCACACATTATTTGTTTTTCCTACTTCTTTTGGCTTCTTTCCTCAGGGAAAAACAGGAATACAATACCAGACATGATATAGTTATTAGCAAAACCAAACAAACAATCAAAAAAGGAGAGTTTTCTAGCAACTCCCTTAAAAAACAAATGGGGTTAGGCGAGCCCTTCCCAGGGGGCAGCACTTTGTGATGTGGAGTGGGGAGACAAGGGGGCTGCGGGAGGGCAGAGGGGACCCGGCAGCATCCCAGCTCTCCACAGAGCCTATGCACTACCCAGCCACAGGGAGATATCGGAGCACCCTTCAAGCATTAATTGAAAGACCCAAACTTCCCTGTGGTGTGAATATTATTGCTACTGGAATAACAAAGGCGCAGACCCGCTCAATGACTCCGCCTGGAATCCGTGCTAGAGCAGGAACTGGAGAATATGGGTGTCCTAACTGCTCCAGACAGAGTTCCAACCACAGAGCCAGTCTGCATTGTCCTCTGGGTTGTCTCTGCTCTCCTTTAGCTGGAAGGCTGCAGATGTTTCCAAACTTCTTGCAAAAGCAGAATGGATGTCCCATGGTTTTGTCTCTGCCCATCCTTGTGGGAGCAGTTTCCTGAGTGCAGGTTCTGCCCAGGACACGGCTCCATGTCTGTGCAGCTGGAGGAAGGGTGGTGCAAAACCCTAGGCAGACAGACTTGGGCAACACCAGGCACAGAGGTGAGGTCTCAGCATTGAGAGGTTTAGGCCAGCTTAAAATGGGATGGTGTGGGGAAGTCCTTCTCATTCTCACAGTAGCATATGCACCTCTGAATCCCACATGGGAACCCTTCTTGAGGTGCAAGTCTGTAAGACTGCTTCCTTACTGAGTTCCTGCTAAGAGAAACAAGGGTACAACCAGGAGTGAAGGGGCAGAAATTGCACTAGAACCAAGATGGAAGAACCTACACACAGGGGTAGAGCTAGAGCAGAGATGATTTTTGCAGGTCTCCCAGGGACAGACTGGATGTCTCTGCTCTGGCCTACCTGGGTTACCCTGCCTGTTTTTATCTCAGTATTTTCCAGAGAAGGAAATGCCCTTTGGGTAATGCTGGTCTGGTAATGCTGGTCTCCACCAAGAAAAGATGGTTCAAATGAAGAACCAGCATAAGCTGTTTTTCACCTGGCTGTTGCATGGATAGGTCTGGACAGCAGTGCTTCAGTGAAGTTCTGTTGTTTCCTCTGTCTTCTGATCAGTTTTCTGTGTCCAACTGTGATGTATCAGCAGGCAATCCCTTAGTATGCTTCAAACAACACCCCAACTCATCTGTTCCTCCTTTTGCTGAAGAGGGTGAGAATTTCAAAGGCCGATGTGAAGAGGTAACAAAACCAACATGTGTCAAATGGGCAGCAGGGCTGTGCATTTTGCAGAGGCTGATGCTGATGCTAGGATGCTGACAAGGTAAGGATGAACGCTGAGAACTTAACCTCCACCTACAATTGGCTTAATGCTTAGCCACAAGTCAGTGCCACAAGATGGTTACAGGAAGTTGTCACTGCTTAGGTCCTGCTGCAACCTCTGTGGTTCTCTCAGTGTTTGGAGCAGCTGCCAGTAAGCCAAAGAGGATCCATCCTTTGTTGCCAACAAGCAATGAATTGAGCCCTCAGGAGGATGAGTGAAATCTTGTTTAAAAGTCAGGAGTCTGCTGCCTGAAAGTCAATACACACTGAGAGCTGACGCTGGAAAAGGAACTGTGCAATAGCTGTTCCAAGTTCAACTAACTCAAAGTCAGATATTTCAAAGAACAGCTCAGTGCTGGGCTCTGCTCCATTTGTCACCCAGGGGGAGATTTTGACACTTTCAGAGGGCAATGTGGCCCACCCATATTCTAAGGCAGTCTGAAAACTGCATCACTTTCTACAGGCTGGAGAGCAACTGTCTTGGGTGAGGTGGGACATACCTGCAATTTGCTGTTCTGTCACAATCCCGTACAAGGGGAGCTACTCTACACTAAGTTCCTCACAAAGATCTACCATGTCTTGTTTTGTCTGTTTGTTATCCTTGAAATAAATATAATAATTAAAGTCAGAGGGGTGGATAATTTCTTGCACCACAACATCACCTTAGAACTGAGGCACTTTATGACATGGTGAGGCTTACGTTGCCTCATGGTGAGGCTTCCACAGGGAGCCACACTGTTTGCCAAGCCTGCCTTTCAGAGGAAGTATTGCTGATCTGATTTTGTGTCCAAGGATGTCAGAAATAGACTGGCTATATGTCTTTCATCCTTCTCTTTATGAGTCCTTATGGCAGGCTGCTACGGTTGTTCCTCTGGGAAGCCTTTGGGGTGAAAATGTCCCTCTTATGGCAACATGAAATATCCCAGTGGGTTTGGAGGGGTATTTGTACACACTTCTCACTTTTCACATTTCTCACTGGGTGGGGACGGTTTTTGTAGTACCACAGATGTAGGTTAACACTCAAATCTCTGAGTCCGGAGAGCCTAGGGAACCTATTTGCCCTTAAACTGCAATGTCACGATGATGTCCAGTTCAACCCTCACACAGTTCAGTGGCTGTCCTCCTATGGATTTCAGTTGGCTTTGGTTCATTTCTAAATGCCAGAGTTTCCCATGATGGAAGAGTCTAATTTTTTGGTTCTTGTTTTGTCATACCTCCTACTAAACTTATCTTTGGAAATTACCTCAGAATTCTGGACGGCATTCTCTCTGGCTTTCTAAACAATGTCTTAATTTTGCCAGAGGAAAAGGGAAAGAGGCTCTTTAAACCAGCAGAATGCCCTTTTGTTATATCTCAGATAAATCTGAACTAATCATAAGTCAGCCCATCCGGTCACACCAGCATCATTGTCTCCAGTGCTGATTAATGGGTCAGACCTGACTTTAAATTGACACTTCCTGGCCTGCTGCTTGAATTCTACTTTAAGTGTCTGCTCTATTGCAATATTGCATTGGCCCATTTAGGAGGAGACTGAACCTAGGGTTGTTTTGGACGCAGACAGCTGGCTGCAAGGCTGTTACTTCACATTAGCAGCCGAAGAACTGTCCTGAAACTGCATTTAATCACCTGAAAGAGTTTCCACAGTGCAACCAACACTGAGGTATGGTGAAGGACACAAAAGAATGAAATGAAAAAAAAACCCCACAGTGGATGTCATAACAACCCAGGTTTGTTTATGTAATGTAGGGGGCTGAATCATATCTCAGCCTTTCATCACCCAGCCCTGGAACAGTAGTACTTTAATAACATCTAATGACAAAAATATGGAAAAAATTAGAAGCCAGAGTAAAGGAGGAGGACTTTTTTCTTTTTTTTTCAGACGCAGCTTAAGTCCCCTAAATGCCATTCATTGTTCATTTTTGTCCAAACCTCCCCTTTCTTTTTTAGCAGCTCAGATTCTTATTTCTCTTTATAGTTTGTAGCTTGGGAGGCTGACTTTTTGGTAATATATAAAGAGTATTTAATATTTTGCAATTGCCGCATTTTTTGGCAGGTAAGTCTGGAGGAGTTCTTTCCAGTGTACCTGATGCTTTATTAAAACCACTGGCTGGAAAATGGTCATTAATGTGCTGTTTTCTCTGCTCTTTTGAATACAGTGTGACTCTCAGACCTCCCACCTAGACACCAACTAATTAGGAACATGGGAGATCAAGAGCTTTAGAAACTAAATTAATTGTTGAATACTCATGGAATGCAGCATTGCAAAGTTCTGTTTGGCCTCTGGAAAGGCAGATTTTTGTTTTCAAGGATAATATCCCTCCAGGCTGGCTTCTTATGCCCACAGATCTGGATCTTTCAAGGGCAGAACGACATTCTGCCTTATGTCCTGGGGGATGTGGATTCCTAGGAGGAGATACCTTGCTGCAACATGACTCATGAATCAGCTGGATGTGGATCATGAGAGCTGGATGCTGTAATGCCATTTTCTAAGCATCATTGTGGCACAAGATCTCCTGATGACTGTTTGGTTCATGTCCCCATCCTGATGGCTAACTCAGGAGAGAAGGTGTGAAGAGATTGGTTGACAATGATGAACAAGGGTGAGAGCTGGACACAGCAGGACACACCCTTCACTTTTGGTGACTTGTTCAGCATGAGCCAAGCAGCTGAATTGTTGTATTTTAAATGCTGCCCTCACCAGACCTGTTAGGGAGGGCTGTGGAAATCTACTAGGACAAGTGGTCAGAAAAGGGAAAGCAGTGCTAGAAGTCTTCTATAGAGGCCAAGGGATCCAAGGCAGGATCAGCTCTACACCATTCCTGCAGATGTTTGCCTGACCTGTTCTTAATGACCTCCAGTGGTAGATACTCCCTGATGATCTTTTCAACTATGAGAGTACCCTTACTGTGAGAATGATCTTTCAATGCTTATTCCTCACTAACTTTTAAACCATGGACAACATATTATTAACTATTTCTCTTAATTTCTTCAGGAATGTTTGCTGCCCTAGGCTCTCTGGAGTGGATACCCTGTGACAATGTCCATACTGCAGGAGGAGTGTACCTTGTGTCCCCTGATATGCACCACAGTTTCATCCTGGTTTTCTCTTGAAAGAAACCTGAGCAAGGGATGTGGATGGAGAGCTTTCCAAGAGATCCAAGTGGACTGGACCTAAAAGTGCACCTACCAGATGAAAATCAGCTGAACACAAAGTGCCCTTAGATGTGCCTGTGGCTACAGGAACCAAAAGGCCCTAATCACAGCAGTGGGATGATTTCCTAGGCTACGTTTATGAAAACCGAGGGAAGAATGACATGCCTTACAACCAGACACGGGAGCTCAGTTACCCATACTGTGACACTGCTCTGCCCCAAGCTGACGAGTTCTGAGCCATTTCTGTGCTTGAGGCAGGGTTTAGTCCAGGCCAGAGAACTTAACCATGAGGCTGCTTAGATTTGAAGAAAAATCAAAGAATCACAGAATCTCAAAATATGCCGAGTTGAAAGGGACTCATAAGGATCATTGAATCCAACTCCTGGCCCTGCACAGGACTATCCCCAAGAGCCACACCACATGCCTGAGAGCATTGTTCAAACACTTCTTGAGCTCTGTCAGCCTTGTTGCTGTGACCACTGCTCTTGGGGAGCCTGTTCAGTGCCCAACCACCCTCTGGGGGGAGAACCTTTTTCTAATACCCAACCTAAGCCTCCCCTGACATAACTTCAGGTCGTTCCATCAGGTCCTGTGTCTGGTCCCCTCAGAGAAGAGATCAGTGTCTGCCCCTTCTCTTCCCCTCATGAGGAAGTAGCAACTGCAATGAGATCTCCCCTCAGTCTCCTCTTCTCCAGCTGAACAGACTAAGTGACCTCAGCCACCCCTCATACAGTTTCTCCTCAAGGCCCTTCCCAGCCTTTGTTGCCCTCCTTTGGAGACATTCCCATGGCTTAATATCTTCCTTATATTGTGGTGACCAAAATTGCACCAATATTCCAGGTGAGGCTGCACATGTATATGTGATAAAATGGTGCCAATTATCCTCAGGGCTGGAGAGCAGACCTGTTCATTTCCATTAAATACCATACCCTTAGATTTTGGCAACCACTGGCTTTATAACATTATCCAGCACTGACGGGGCTCTCTGTGCCTGAGACAGTAGCACACACATGGCGCTACCAGGTTAGCTCTTACATCTGTTAAACTTCCAGACTGAATTGCTGCTTTGGAAATGGGACTTCTCACAGCAGCTGCTGTGACACAGCAGCCTCTGAAGCCATGGCCTACTGCATCTGCAGGGAGTCAAGCCAAATTTGTGGGCCAAATTCAACCTGTGGTTGGTATGGTGGAAACCAGAGCATGGGTAGGACCAGAAGCTGACAGGCCTGTTTATGAAACTGAGAATGAGCTTCCCCCTTATTGACCACTGCCTGCATGGAGCTTTTTTGGGGTCAGCAGCAAGCCAGAGACAGTGATCTGCTCAGAACCATGTGCTTCTTCAAACATGCATTTCGATTAAAAAAAAAAAAAGCCTTTTCTAAGCAGGGTAATTTAAAAAGTATGTTTGGGTCATGCAGAATATGACCTTGAGAAACCAGCAGGGATATAATCTCATTGGAGAATTGGCCTTTGTTCTTCCCAGATGAAAACATTGTGCTGTTGCCAGTCTTGAAATGCTGGTGAGGCTGTTCTTACAAATTACATGCAAATACAGTATAAATATGAAGTTTTATTTGTTTGTCTGGTACTGGAGCCCTGGGCCATGTTTTCAGGCTTTTCTCTGCAACTCTGAGAGTGAGAGAATTATTTCATATTGAAATAAAAAAAAAAAATCAAAAAACCCAAAACAACCAACCCTAACCCAACAAAAAAAACCTTTGATATTGTTTTGTAACTGCTAACTGACAGGAACTGGAGCTTTAAACAAAACATCAGATATTATGAAGCTTGTGATAAAAGGCTGTAAGAGCCAGTAGCTCCACATTGGAACTCCACTTCCAGCACTGACTATTTCTTGAGGCAAGGAGCAGATTTCACAATGCCAAAGAAAGAAGAAGCTGCTCAATGGCTAGAAGACAGAGCCTGTAAATGCTGCTAATGATCAAACTGCTCCTGGCTGCAGCCAGTACTTGAGGCACAGAGAGCTGAGGGGTCAAGGAGAGAAAACAGTCGCTTCCGCTACTCCCAAAGGCAGCAGGTGCCTGAAGGTGAGGTTGATGAGGGTGATTGGATTTCACCCTTAGACAACCTGTGCTTGAGTTGTCTTGGGTCCAAACAAATAGCCAAGCTGGCAAACAAAACCAAATCAGGATTGGATATGTGTCAATATCACAGTCTCTCTCAGAGGTACCTGCTCATCCACCTTGTCCTGCATGGGCACGTGTACCCAACTCTGCTTCTGAGCAGGCATCTGACTGCAGCAGAGTTGCTGCAGCCCTGAGACAGGCCAAGAGGGACCCAGCATGTCCTTAGGGCCACCACAGTGCCACAGAGAGGGCTGGGGAAGGAGTGAGGAAGGAGGGAGGATGAAGGTTTTTCATTCTTCTCTTGAAAGAACATCTTAGCTGTAGCAGAAAGGACAAGAGAGCTGGAACAGAGCAGCTTGTCAGGTGAGGAAGCTAAGAAAATCCTTGCTGTTCTTCATCCTCCTGCATCCACATTGAGAAATTAGATGGTAGGAAAGGAAAGCCTGCTGGGTTACAGGTGCCAGTGTACCCTTCACCCTCCAGAGGGTGGGCAGTCAGTCCAACCCCTGGGGAAGAAGCAGAATAATTCCTCAGCATTCTCTGGAGCTCAGAAGGGATAACTCCACTGCAGAGGAGGAGAAGGAAAGAAAAGTCAATTGAAAAAAAAAAAAAGACTCCTCAGTTTCGGCAGTGGAAATGAAACTTGTGACTTGGTTTCTGAAAGGCCCATCTGCCAGGACAGCTGTTCTTGTTGCACAACCAGCCACTGTTAGCAGATAACTGACTCATTGCAGCTAGACGGTGCATGGGACAGGCTGAACCCCTTCCTGGGGAGCTAGGTATGGTCTTCAGTCAATAAAAAGCATTTGTATTTTCTCATTTACTGGCTGGCTGCAGCAGGCAAATCTGTGAGCAGCTGCAGTCAGCCAGACAAAACTGGAACTGCAAGAAAGGCAGTGGCTACAGAAGCTTGTAATAATGCAAAGGAGTGGTTACTAGTCAGTTGTAGCAAAGTATAAGGAAAGGCTGCTTAACTGTTATGGGCTACTCATGATAAGGAAATGTCCTAGGCCATAGTATTACAATAAACACTTTGTGAGCAACTGTTATTAAAAACTTCAGAGAGATTCCTTCTATAAAAGGAAAAGCCTTCTGCACTATGCATGTGTATACCTATGTAAGTGTACCCCTGCTCTCAGTTAGAGCAGTCCTTCTCAGATATCCTAATTTGCTCAAAAAAAAAAAAGGTTGTTGGCTGAGGCCTGTCTCTTGCATTTCAAGTGAGGCTGAATATCTCCTGCTGTGTGAATAACAGCATTCTTCCTGTCTGCACAAATGGGATTCAAAGGATGGATCAGGTGTCTCCAAATCTCAGAGATTAATACTGGTGGGCACACCAGGACTGCCACCCCAGGACAGTAAGAACTAGCAAACCCTTGGGGTGGTTGGGCAACCCTTGCCCTTCAGAGATAAGAATGCAGTGTGTCTGCAGGCTTGGGCACATACTGTGGTGTTTGACACACATTCACCTTTCTCTTTGCTGCAACAGAGATAAGAAAACAAAAAAACCCAAAGAAATAAAATTAGAACAAAATCACAGTTCCCATTGAGTTTGCAAGACTACCCTTGATATTTCTCAAGTCAGCCCCGAATTTGCATTGCTTCTGTTTTTCATTTTGTAGCAGGTAGCACATTTTGTTTACCTTCTGATTAAGTTACAACTTGGGTAATTGAATTCTGTTGCTCAAAATTCTTCTTGCAGTTCCAATTAGATGCAATCATTTAATTTTCACTTCCTTTTCTGAACTGTTGAGTAATATTAGTTTGCATTGTTCAAACTGTTGCTCTCCACCATCACAGAGATGCTTGCTGTGTCCTGGTGGATGATGCAATGTGATCCTTGCACATGGCTTGCATATCACTTTGCTGAATCTATGAAGTGTTTTAAGATGGTTGAATTGCATTTCAACAAAAACTCTGTATAAATCATTATTGTCAGGGTGGTACTCTATAGCAGTCAAAGTCATTGCATGTTTAAAAAAATTAAAGAACCTGAGAAATGAGTTCAGAATTCAGGCTGTGAAAAAAATCCCACTGGCCTATATTATTGAAAAACTTTGCTTAGTCATTTGATTTGGGAGATAAAACTCCATGCTCTCCCATAGAAAAATTATTCTTGGAGTGAGCTTAAGCCCATTCATTGCTTTGTAGGTCATGGCAGATCCTCATTTCATACCTTGAGGTTTCTTTTCTGTTCTGAAGGGTGGTGAAGAAGATTTAGTCCCCCTGTAGCAATGTGAAGGATGGGGCTCTTCCTAAAGGAAAGCAGGTCTTTAAATTCAGGTGTTAGTAACTGTAGGCCCTCATGAAGTTAAGTAGTAGTGGAAGATAATCCAAGAGAACTGTAAATTAATCCTAAAGCCTTACTTTTCTGGACCTGTAGCACAAGGTTTGGGGGCTTTTTTCATCAGTGTGATAATTTTCTTCTGCAATGACTGACACCAAAGCCTTGTGACTAGTTGTCAGGCACTCACTTAGTTTTCAGACTGGTGTAGGAAATTTCATCTTCCTTCATTCTGCTTACACATCTTCATGTCCAAAGTTGCTTGAGAGAATTGGTAAATTTTCCAGATTTGCAACTGTATCAGCTTGTTTATAGATTCCTTTAGTGAATCATCTTTGATGAGCTGCTTTGTAAAAAACTCAAGTGTGGATTTCGGTGTCACACTTTCGTGATTTCAGTGGCACAGAGTTGCGAGACATTTTGTTTGATGACTTACAGGGGCAAAAAGTGCAGCCACACTTCACATAGTACTCCCATTTAGAGATGGTTTAATAATGGCCACTATAGGATCAACAAATGTCATTAGCACATTAGAGACATGATTTATGTGCACAGGAAAAATATTAACTTCTTACAGTGTATATCAATAACTACTACTCTCTCCTTTTAACACACGGTAACTACTGAGCTGTGAAAACATCCACGAACTCCTTACAACCCATGATGCACCCAGGGATCAATTTACCTGAAAGTGTGATTTTGTGGGGCTTTTTGGCACTGGGCTGTGAATATGTCGTCTTTAAACAGGAATTTACCAGTCCGTTCAGATGACTGCTGTATTCTTCCTCTTTGCCCCACTTTGGCCAGGGCACTGGAACTGTGCTGAGTGAATGTTTCAGTAACAGGCTCCAGCAGTAGCAGCAGCCTGAACTGTGAACCAGACCAGTTTTTGTAACGATAAGGTAAGGATAACTCTCAATTCTTTCTGGAAACTGCCTTTGCCCTGTCTTTTCTGATGGAGAAGGAAGCTACTTAAGGAGGCTTGTCTGCCTTCTGCAGCAGCACTCCAATGAGAAATGCTTCACCATGTAAAGCCAAAGGGCAGAAAAATATCTTACACCGCGGAACAATATGTTATCCTGATGAAAGTAGACCACAGCACTTCACTGTGCATGCAGCTGTACAAACACACCTCTCTTCTACTGCCTGTTGGGGACAAAGGATTTTGCCCAAAACACTGTAAGGGGCTAGTGGCAAGGCAAAGATCAGACCAGTTTAGTCCCTCCTTCTGCTCCAGCCATTCAAAGGCACACCTGCAGTTCTTACACTCAGGTTTTCCTCTGACTTTATTTCTAGGCCAAAGTCTGAATAGGGAAGAATTAAATACGTAATATAAGGTAAATAACCTACAGGTAAATAATGTGTTGCATAAATAATAGACAACATGCACTTCCTGACATTTGCATTATCGTCACCTATTACAAAACATACAAATGATCTGACAAGGGGGTGAGGTCTCTGTATATGAATGGAAAACAAACAAGAGATGAAAGGGGAAGAGAAGCAAACAGGCTGGTGAGGTGATGCACTTGCCTGAGAAACCTCTTGTGAGTGGTACTCTCTACCAAAGAACTAAACCTTCCGTGAGGAGCGCAGTGACTTGCCAGTTCTGAAAAAGGCAGGGAATGGGATAGGGACTGATAGACAAGAAAAGGAAAGGGATTTTCATATGGTTAAGGCATCACTGGAGACCATGTGTCAGCTCTGTTTATCAGGGTTCTTTCGAACCTGGTAGAGGAGCCAGCTTTTGCTTTGCCTGTGATGCAAGTTTGGCACAGTTTTCCTTCTTCTCTTTTTCTCCTCTCACGTGCTGGGATAACAGCGTAATCAGATTGCCCTCAGGCACTGTGAAACATTAACCCTTTCCCTTCTGCTCTCCCTCTCTGAGGGCTCTGCCCTTGCCATTATCCCAAGGCTTGGTTGATTAAGAACGCACAATTAGCTGGTATGGCAGCAGTGATTGGAGGCAGGGAAGGATCAGAAACAGCATGTGGTCAAGCCACCCACTGTTGCTGTTTTGTCCTTTACCATTTTCATCTTGGCTTGGGCTCTCTAATTTGATCTGTCAGTTCAAACACTGCTGCCAACAGCAGATCCATGCTGAGGGCAGGATTCTGCCCCAGGCTTGTACAAGCACTTCATCCAAGAGGTTTCATGGTGTAAATCTCGCAAGGAACTATCTTTCTCTGCAGAAATCTCCAGAATTCCTCATGTTAGGCTCCAGGATCTGAAATCAACTCTGATCTTCACTCCCAGACCTCCACCTCCTATCGTGCTGTCTTGTGGAGAACCAGCAACCAAACATATGGATGAGCAATGATTTTTTTTTTTTTTTATCTCCTCTTCTTGTCATTTTGGTGGTTCACCTTCTGACCTGGTCAGAGCAGGAAGAAGAATATCATGAGGCATTGAAAGGGATTGGCCATGCACCAGTGGGAGCCACTGCCATATCATGAATCCTCTCCTACATCTCTGTTTTTCATTTTCCAGCTTGTGTCAGTTTGGACCTGGCTCCACGCCAAGTCCCTGAATCCACACAAAAAGCTGCCTCCCCTTATTTAAAGGAAAGGGAAAGGGGGAAAAGAACCCCAAAGGACCCGAAATAAACTGAACTAAAGTAGTATACATATATATTTAAACTTATATACAATTGCAAAAAAATTATTTACGTATAAGAAAAAGAAAACCCCAACACCCCAAAACCAAAACAGAAAACCCGATATACGCCGATATACACAGCTCATAGAGAGCTAGCAAACTAAACAATCTTAATACTTTCCTTGAGAAAGCAGAACCGCCGCCACCACCGCCTCCCAAGGCCTACTCTTTGACACCAGGAGCTCAGCGGGGCTACCTCTTCTCTCCAACCCCAACAGAAGAGGTCTGACCTCTCACTTCCTTCCCCCTTGTATTAATACCTTTGCTTACGAAAAGAAATAGAATGGAATACTGGGAGATGGCCATTTCCCTAGTTTCAACCTGGTTGCCAGGAAGGCCTATATCAAACCATTACACAGCTGTGGAAGATGAAAAAGGTTACCAAGGTGCTAATTAGCTGTCGTGCCCTTCATAAGACCTTCCCTCTGCAAAGCAGCAGAAAGTGAAAAAATACATGGTAGAAAATAGCTGTGCCAAGTTACCCATTGCTATTTGCTACTGTCATGTGCTATTTACATCCTGAATCATCTTTGTTTCTGAGCAACAGTGAAGTGGTTTTGCAGTTTGGATTAGAACAATATCCAGCTCTGCATGTGTGATGGTACTCAGATAGACAAATAAGCTTCTCTCAGCCTCAAACCAGAGCTTATAGTTAAAGCCCAACACTAAGGGTTTGCGGTGTTTGGGAGGGAGGAAGAGGAGAAGTGACTTGATGTTGTAGTGAGAGAAAAGGAGGGAACTTGTAGCATGTGAAGAAGTATATGGCAGAACTTTGGACAATAAGTCCATAAAGCATCTCTGCAACAAAATGAATTCATTCATCCTAGTAGAAAGTTTTTATTAAACCCTCTTCTTTGAACAATTTAGAAGGCTGATGCCACCAGAGGATATGACTGGCTTTCTTAGGCAGCAGGCTGCAACTAGCTCTATATGTCTTTCTTCAGGTCATGACAGATCCTTTTTGATATTTCCTCAGTTCACACCCTATTTGCATGTGAACATCATCTCATAGAGGTTATATACATGGATAATGCTCCCATCCTCATAGTTTCTTTGTCATCAACCTCTTATTGCAGCCAAAGTGCCACTTCTCAGTGTCTTGGCTGGGGCAAAACACAGAGTCCAACTTTACTGAGGCCAGGTCTCTGCTTATATCCTTACACTGTGTATCTGGCCCATCAGAGGGAAATGGGCAGACTTTGACAGCTCCCTCAAGGCATTGCTCCTGCATGTGAGCTGAAGTGGCTGAAGACTTTTTACATCGAGCCCTTCAGGCTAGTCCTAAGCAGCTGGCTCATAGGTTCTTTATTGGTAAGCTTTGCGTTGCTGTGACTAGTTTGATGATTTTGGTGAAGTTGCAGAGCAACCCAATAGTGCTTAATTTGTGTTTTGCCATAGGGGAGCTCAGCCTAACAGAGTGCTTGCTGCAGTGCTCAAGGATTCAGCCTACTGTTGAGAAGAAAATTCTCCTGCAAGCCCCAGTGACTCTGAATTCAGTGTGCTGCACTCGATATAACTCTGCTGGCATTACTGGGAGGGAGCAGTTTGCTCCTTGCAGGAAAATGTGATCACAGAGACCCAAAGGAACAGCATGAAACTGTGTCAAGGGATGTTTAGGCTGGATATTAAGAAAAGATTCTTCCCCCAAAGGGTGGTTCGGCACTGGAACAGGCTCCTCAAGAACACGGTCACAGCCCCAGGTCTGACGGACCTCAAGAAGCATTTGGACAATGGGGTTGTCCTGCGCAGTCCCAGGAGCTGGACTCTATTATCCTTGTGGGTTCCTTCCAACTCAACATATTCTATGATTCTGTGGTTCTATGATCATTTAATTAAACAAAAGAGACCACTGGATGAGAATTATCCAATTCACAGTATGTCCTTTATGTGTCACTGTAAAGAATTAAGCAGTGTTCATCAACACACTCTTGCCTCTGAAGATATTGCAATTCAGTCTTGCTTTGCAGTTCATAGACAGAAGTTCATTCCTTTTTTGTGTGGGCTTATGTGACCACTGACTTGAAAGGCAGGGTGCTGTGTAGTAAAGTTACAAGAGAAAGTTTCAGGGAAGCCAGTAGGTTTCTGGAACTTGTGAAAGGCAATTTTATGATGCAGGCAATTGACAAACTGATTAGAGGAGATGCCCTGTTGGACCTGATACTCACAATTAAGAACAGGCTGAAGATGGATGGCCAAGGGCAGCCTCTGCTGCAGGAACCCTGAGGCTGTGGTGTTTAAGCTCCCGAGAGGAATAGGCAACAGTCAAACTCACCTTTCCCAGATGCCAGGCATTGGTCTTAGTTTTTCTGTCCCCCTTTTTTTCTGCTCTGTTTTCATTTTTCTAGCTGTAAAAGTTCATGCCATAAGGCCATGTGTTTGCATACATTTGAGTTGGTTAGTTTGTGTGATTTTTAAATTCAGAGTCATAAATACCTAGTATAGTTATTTATGTATATATACTTAGTATACCTACCTAGTATAGCATGAGAAAGCCTGGTTTATCCATGTGGAAGCCAGGTCATTTTCAGACTGAGCCAGATGTATCAGAGGGAGCACAGCTTGAGTTTATAACTCTGGTTTTCTTTTCTTACTAAAATAAAAGGGAATTAGTACATTACATAGTATTATTTATGCTAAGAAATATTTTCAGTGCACCCTGGGTGTGTTGATGTTTCATTCCTTCTTGTTTCTGTGTAGCACTATTAATTCTGTCCAAGTTGCCATCAAATACATTCTTATTTTCTCAGGAGTACCCATATATTTCTAAGGTGGAGTGAGAAACAGATAGTTCCACAGCTGACGTGTGTTTCCCCCTTGGAATGACATCATTGTTTAATTCCACCAGATATTTTGCTCTTTATACCATTTTGACAGAAAGAGAAAGCTATTGTCCCTTACATTGAAATGGGTAGTTACAAAGTGGCTGAAACCAAAGAGAATGAAGACCATGATTTAACAAATTGATCTCTGAACATAAAAATTGCCATTTAATATCTAACACATCAAATTATGTTTTTATCTATAGCAATTCCAGGAACTTCAGATGAATCCCAGAAAAAATAATCCTCGTTCTTGGTCTTTTTAACATATGGGCAGTTGTTTGTGCCTAAGGGTCAGTTTCAAGAGGTTCCTTAGTAACTGAACTTAATCCTAAATATACTCATTTATGACAAGTGAAAGTGGTGCGATTTCTATCAAAAAAAAAAAAAAAAGATTACATTCTTCTTGTCTTTTTCTACAGTCAACATATGACTGTAGAGATGTAGACTTAAACAAAATGAACACAAAATGGCTTTAACAAAATCAGTAAAATAAAAAGCCACTATACAGAACCGCAACAAGTGGTGCTAAATCATGTAATGATGTAAGCAGCTGTTTCAACTTATGAAAAAATGCCACTGGTAGTGAAACAGCAGAGATCAGTCCCCTTTAGTCAAGTAACTCCAGAAGTCTGAACTGAAATGCAAATAAGGCATTTTGCTGTGGGCAACTGAAATGAATACTGCTATAGGCAGAAGATTTTGATCACACCCCAGACGCTAGCCATATCTGAAGATATAATCTCTGAGAGAGTTTAGGGTTCTTTCTGGGGATTAGAAGGGGAAGATCAGAAGCAAATCCTCCCATTGATTTAAATTAGCTTTTTTCTCCTGAAAAGTTTTGCAAGTGTCTATCAGTTGGAAAATAATTTTCTTTATTTCTGCATAAAATTTGGCAGTGATTAGTAGTCTTCTTCATTTTCAGAAAAAAATTTTTAGTCTGGTAAAAATTCCATATTTCAACCAATTTTTGGCTTTCACATGAAATACCAGAACAATCTGAGAGCATCATCCTGCACAAAAATGCTGGTTAAATTCAATATCTAATTTTCCCATCTAAAAAGAAAAAGAAATATTTGCTTTGCACTGAGCCCTTGAACTTGTTATATTCTTTCCTTTTTTTTTTTTTTCCCCTGAGTGGAATCAGGATACGGATAGAGATTAGTAGGAAAGAGAGGTAGAAGGATATAAGCCAGGTTCAGCTAGATAGACTGATAAGAACCGATTGAGAGGAAGAAAAGAGGATGGTTGGAACTCTTGAAGTCAATGGCAAACCACTCTGACTTCCAGGCAGGTACAGGTTAACAAAAATCCAGCAACAGCTTGTATTAGGCATGTGGTCCATCCAGGCCCGAGAAAGCACGGAGGAAAGAGACAGTCTGCACCTCAGAGGAAAACAAAATCATCCACATTGCTTTTTGCTGAGTGAGTGAATCAACAAGTCAGCCAGCATCTGCCCTGCTCATTTTCTTGGCAAAAATCCTTGTGGCAACAGTGTCATATAAACTTTTATTTGGAGAGAACTTGGAATCAGCTAACTAGAAAAAAAGCTTAAAACAATAAGTGCAGAAGAAGGAGGAAAATGAACACAACTCAAAATTTAGGTTTTTAGTCAGATTCTCTATATAATGGAATGAACAACAGATCTTCCTCATGAGATTAGTACTTAAGCAGTTCCTCAAGATGTTTATAAACACATCTACATAAACCCTTCTTTGCCTTCATTAGGGATGGTGTTGGATGCATTCCTTGAGGCACTTGTCATAATCAGTGGCCTTTAAAAATATTATGTGATTTCAAATCATGTGTCTGCTCCTATTAATTTCAAATGTCCTTCCTTGGCTTTAATTTTAACATTTTACTTGGGCCTCTCTCGTCTTGAAGTGTGTTAGATCTTTATAGCTTCTTCTAGCTATAAAGCACAGGAGTCCTTCCTGGTGCTCCTCTGATTCTGGGTACCATGTGAAAGAACAATGAATCTCAAGGTTGTGTCACTTTTGGCAACAGCTGGTGGTTTCAGGTGCCTGATCTGAGGCACAAAAATTGGATGGATTTTCACACATGAGCAAACAATTGTTTGAAAATCACCAGTTGTTTGCAACGCTTGAATAAATGCTGTAAGGAGCATGACAGTAATAGGATGTGACTGTCTTTACAATCCAGCCAAGGCTCATGAGCAGTGAACAGCTCTGAAGGAAAAGGGGAACAAAATTATGATCAAGAAAATTTGGAGACATGGTAGAAACAGGCAAATAAATGTCCAACAGCACAAGATCTTGGCTATTTCAACATGCTCAAGTCAAGATCCTGAGCACTGTATTTGTTTTTCATTGTGGCTCCACTTCTGTTTGGAAGAAGGAATGAGCTGATCTGCCTTACCTAAGCCATTTCACCAGTTTCTATTTCCTTTTGTGGTTTTGGTAGCTCTGGGTTAAGAACATGAGTGAAACTTTAAAGCATATGAGTCTGGCTTTTCAGTGGCATCACTTAGAGTGATAATCTACCTTGCTGTGGGGATGCTTTGACAGGTAATGCTGGACATGGTTGCACCTCTCCTGTTCTGCCTGCCTTTTTCTTTGCTTTTAGGCTTCCCTTAGTCACCTTAAAAGGTGATTTTGGGAAAGCAGAAGTGCTGGCGAGCACTCTAATGACATTGACAGTCACCTCCCAGCTTTTTGCAATCTAATTCTTTCTGGATTTTCCAAAAGGTGACAATTTCCTCCATCGAAACTGCATTTCAATGCTGAAAAGCACTGTAAATAATTTATCTCACTTTCAAACTTTCTATATAAGTAGATCTAAAAACATTCACATGAGGATTTCCATGAAACTTCAGAAGTTTGTCTTCAAGGAAAATTATCCGCTTTTTTCAAATGTCTGCACTTTTGAACTAAATAAAATCGGTCATTCTTCCACATGTGGGGAAGAATCACCAATCATCATATGGGCCTGTGTGCTGCTTTTTACTTCACAATATGAAAACACACATGAAATGTTATCTCTTGTAACCCACTGGCACTTCATGGCACATATGCCCTAGATTAGTGACAAGAGAGGATAAGCAGAAACTAGTGTACACTGGAAGAAAGTATTTTCTTAACAGTGTGGCTGCTCAACATATGCTTTTTGTGGTTCTCAGGGAAGACGACATGCACATATCTAACTGGTAATGTAGAGAATCAAAGGTTTTATCTAGCAAAAGTCTAGAAGTAGCATGTGAAGGATGAAGGAGAGAGTGTCCCCTGTGTTCACACACACACAAACAAGGCTGAGGTGTTTACAGAGTTGCATGCATATTTTTCGGTCTGTCAGACACTCCCTGTGTGTGGGCTATTGTTTGACTGCAAGTTCTAATAAATAAGAACTGACATTCAATAGAAACCTCTTATTCCCCAGCTGCACAGGATGACAAACCAATGGGGCCAAATTCCTGGAGGCGGTACGTGTGCCATGTTCTGGGGACTTCACCACAGCAAAGGTGATAGCTTATTGTTTGTGGGTAATGCATTGTCCACGCTCTGATGCGTATCTGAGCAGCCCTTTGCATCGCATAACTACGTGACAGAGGCAATTAGAGGCAGAGAAATGAAGACTTGCAGTCTTCAGAGGAGGGAGGTCTGGAATGATTTGAGCTGAGAGGAAAATCTGGAGCTATGGGCAGCTCTTTTGGTGGTGGACAACCAAGCTGGGAGCTCTGAGCTGACAGAGGAAGGAAGGTGGTTTTCTGGGAGAAAGGAGATGTATTTGGGGCACAGCTCAGACTCCGAACTCTGCTCCTTGTGAAATGGGAGGCAAGCAAGGCTTAATGATTATGGATCTCTAAAGAAAAATATAGGTAATTCAACTTGTTGAAGAAACCAAGCACAGAAGTATGTTCAAAATAACCTCTTTGGAGATTTAGTAATGACAAACAAATAAAAGAGAAAGGTCAGCTGCATTCAATGTCATAGTTGTATTAATAATCACTGCAAAAACCTAAGTGAAACAACCTTTCAAAGCTTTTGGCCCATTGTCCAATCTGTGGAGGGCTTTTTGCTTTATATTTGTAGAAGATCAGCTCTCCCCATTTCATAAAGCATATTCTACCACTCTACACAAGAAAACAATAACCCCTACAAGTACAAAACAAGACACAATATAGTCTCCCTAAAAATGTCCCCCTTGCCCCTTTAAGTGGAAAAGGATACATTAATAGCATTCTACTGTATTTTGAAGTAGAGTGAGGCCTACGTGGAGCCTTGATGATTTGTGGGCTGGACTTTCTTTGGGTATTTGATTCCCATGGGTGCTAGATTCTGACAGGGACCTGCATTCTTCACCTCAGAGATCTCATGGAGATGAAGTGAAAGGAGAATGGGACTAACCTAGCCTGATGTCCTCGGTGGAAGAATGGGTCTCTCTGAGTCCCAGGCCAGTGCTCTGTGCTTACCACCTCACCAGAGTAGCCAGCAAAGTGCGTATTAGAGGATACAGGCATTACAGGGAATCAGCACTTCTGGCTCTCAGTCTTTGCCAGGTCACAGTGGGTTGATAGTAGGGACCTGCATCCCCACCAGAAATGTGAAAGGTGAGGGAGTGAAATGGGAGGATCAGCTGTAACAGATTCATTTTTGGTTAATGACCAGAGGGGCAGGAAGAGCTAAGATGTTTGAAAAAGCCCTTCTGTCCTTTCAGTTAGCATTGTGCTGTGCCCAGTTATCCTTATCATCATCCAAACTTGTCTTAAGACCATTTGGGTCACAAGATGGACAAACAAATACAAAGCTCTTCTGCTTGTAATGTTTAATGGCTACTCCAATCCTCTGAGGATGCTCCTACTCCCAGACCCCAGCTACCAAAGGTACTTAGGACATATCTGAAACAAAACTCCAAATTCTTGAAGTGTTAGGGCAGATATATCTGCTTCCAGGGATTTTATCCAAAGATTAGTCGCACTGCTCCTGCATTATACCACTTCTAGGAAACCAGTAATGAAAGTGTCAGAGTATCTCCTGCTGGAGAGATGAACATGGTAAAAAAAACTGCATGTATTGTTGTCCCACCCTCAGGCTTTATCTACTTTTCAACACTGCAAGTTGACATCAGAGGTATGAACAACAAAAGCACTTCCCTCTCTGAGCATCTGCTCTTCACTGCTCTATGGGACTGTTGCTGCAATTGCATTGCAGGAGAAAGAGGCTTTTTGATCACCACATACAAAATGAGGGCCAGAAAAAAAAAAGGGGGGGGGCAAAGATGTGTTTGTTTTTCCTGTAGAATTATGTGCTTTGCACAGAGTTTCTTGATTTTCTTATAAAAAATCCCTCTTGGAAAGACAAAAGAAATAGCTGTCCCATGAGCGCCTATACCAACTTTCTGCCACAGGGCAAGTTCCTTAAAGACTTTTTCAGGAAAAAGCACCTTTTTTTAAAATTTTTTCTCCATTTTGCACTGCTGGAGAAAGCTAGGAGAGCTTGGGTGGAGGTTCTAGTTCTCATATGAGTAATAGCCTTTAGCTTACTTAAAGTTTCCTCTACTACACATGCTATATGCTGTGGTACTGTACACTACTAAACAGCAGCTGTGCTGCAGCTCAGGAGGGATGAGGAATCTCTCAGGGATCCAAAAACACATTAGCCAGGGCATTTCTCACTGGTACAACCTGTTTTATACAGCAAAGTGTTCAGCCCAGACACACCTAACCCCAGTCCTACAGTTTCTCAGTGAGAGTTTTGTGCATCAAATCTATTTCAAAGGAAGGGGGAGAAGGGCATCTATCTGCTGAGTCCCATGGTTGATATCACAGCCCCTGGAGAGGGTTTTGCTGAGGCCTTCCTTTTAAGAAATGTGCAAGCCCTAAGAATGCCAATGACAGTGCATCACAGCCTAGGTTAAATGAGATCATTTAAGCAGAGATGAAAAAACCCAGAGCTGACTGCATTCCATACTGACACGGGCTGTCAAGTCAGCTGGTTTATGGAACAGGCTGGGATAATAGGCTTGTACTACCTTGAGGTTAGATAGAATTCTCTTTTGCATACTGTTAAGCCTTTTTATTGCTCTTAGTTTGAGTCCATACATTCTATTTCTAAAGGTTAAAAATTATCTGTCAGAATTAAAAGGGGGCAAAGTGATAGTCAAATTGGCATAATTGGGAAAGAGGTGAAGGTTGGTTTGGGGTGTTTTTCTTTTTTTTAACAGGCCTTTTTTCCTTGTGGAGGAGTTAGAGAAATTCTGTCTAGAATTATCCTCCTGAAGATGGGATCAGTATGTTAGGAAGAAATCCCTCACCAAAGAGACGTTTTCTTCCTTCGGTTCCTCTGTTGATAGGCCAAATGGACAAAAACATAGACTGTGGGAAACCAGAAAGGCAAAGAGGCAAAGTGAGTTTCCAGAGGTCACCACCTAGGTCGGTGGCACAGCCAGTTCTTAGTTTAAGGCTTAATTGACAGTTCTGCTTTGGTGTTCAATTTTTTTCCTTATTTTTAGCCATGCAGTTCTGCCCTTGCATGTTGAAAGGACCCCAGGCAAGGCTTTTTTTCTATCTTATCATTTTGTGGTCTGGGACAACATCAATATCTCAGGGCCTGTTTTTCTTCCTTTCTCTTGCCCTGTAAAGTCTGCAATTTCTTAAAATGCTGCCTGGTTTGTGAGTGATATCTCACTCTTCACAACTGGAGAGACAGGAGATAATTGAAACCAAATGTTTCATTTGTGTTAATAATGAATGCCATTTTATTTTATGTTGTGCTCTTTCATGCAAGAGCACTTCAAAGTGCAGAGAAGAATAGAGGAGAAGAACATCATAAAAGAGCACTGGAGGCCACATAATGGGAACCCATCACAAATGGAGAAGCACTCTCCATCCAAACCTTGACCACAGTCTCATCAGAGGGAAAGATCTGAGGAGAGGAGAACGTCATGTTGCAGGGCCTTATCTTTCACCAAGGAGGGCTCTTGAGGTGTTCTGAGGTCCCCTGAAGCCTGGCAACTTTGGGATGAGATAAAGAGTGAATGCTCAGGCTCAGTCTCCATGGGATGAAAATCTCTCCCTGCTGTGTAAAAGACCTTTCTTGGCACACCCTTGCTGGTTTTGGCCAGGGAAATCAACCAGCATGATGATGATGAAGTTTGGCCTCCCTGAGGGTGCTGCCCATTCTCCTACCTCTGAGCGTGAGTGGAAATCACCCTGTGCCTCCCCCCTGAGGCTGAAGGCATCTGTTATCTCCAATAACCACATCCCCATGGAGAAATTCTCTTTCTAAAGGGCCCTCAGCTCGGAACTGGGAAGCTGGAGGAGCTGAGGACAGTAGTCAACCCAGCCCTGGCACAGCAGACTCAGCCGCAGGGCTCCCAGGTTCGGGTCACAACTCCTAGGCAGTTAGTGGCATGTTATTTTGTCCTTCTGGCACTTTGTGACAGGTTGTTTATTGCTTGACTTCCCGCAGCTGGATTAAAACCACTCAGTGGTCATGCACTTCATTGCATGAGTATGAGCTGCCCCCATAAAAATCTGGCTGGGTGGCCATGCCAAATCTTAATCCATTTGCCTGGATGGAAAGGGTAACACAAAGGCCTGATATAAACTGGCTGATGAGACCCTGTCTGTAGTTTGGGCCCATCTTAACTCTGTATTATAACTTCATTACAACACAGTTTTAATCACAACTTTCTACTCTACTTTCTGTGGGGATTTTAGCTGATTTTGTACATGGGACCATCTGCACTTTTATAATGAGGCATTGTCCAAACTTTTCTGTTATTTACAGAGCAGAGACACTCCTCACACCATATTTGTAACACACAAACCCCATGCAAAGTCAGCCGTATAAGTTTCCTCCGTTTCCTTCTGCCCATTATTCATGATGACATCTGAGAATATCACATCTGTGTCTGTCCTCCCCTATGAGTGAAGAACAGAGGAAGATACTATAGACAAAAGGCACACCTGAGCTTTAGGTGGCCAGTGTGAGATAAGCAGGATTTGTTTTTTCATCACCCTAATTGATAGCACTATGTGCAGTTAAAACGCATAGTGCTGTGGAGTCTTCATGTGATGTGAGGGACAAGATAAGGACTGTGGGCGAAGAAGCAAGCAGGGGTGACCTGTGCAGCCTCACACAGGCACTCAGTGGCAGAGGGTTCCTGCAACCATTTCCTTCATGGCAACATCAGTGTCCTTCATCCATGACATCATATTAATGCAACCTGATTTTTTTGACTTTGCACACCCTCCAACAGAGGAAATGAAGATGTGCAAGCTATTTGACAGCCTCATTCATTGCAACATTCACATTTCATCCAGGCTTATTGCATCTGAGGGACTGTCAGCCTTCTTGCTGTGTGCTGGTGCTATTACAACTGGAGGCACTCTTGAGATTTATAGGAAAAAATCCTGGCTCCACAAATTCCAATGCAAAAGCTTCCAGGTTTTCATTGTGTAGTGTAGTGTGGTCCCATTCTCCTCTTGGTCCTGACTATCACAATACTATCAGTCACCAGGATTATCAGAAAAAACTTCATCAATTGGAGAATTGTTGGAAAACAGAACCTATAATAAAATCATATAACAGTGCTTTTACTTTTTACAGCTCCCCTAAATCCAAGGCACTATATAACATCATGAAATACACTGAAAAACAGAAGACCCCAAAGAATAAAATTCAAAAATTAATTCTGCATCCAGGCCGCTGCAGGCTGATGTTTGGTCACAGTCAGGTCTTGCTTCCTGTGGGCACACTTAGGGCTGTGTGTGCCTGTGCCTGCAGAGCTCAAAACTCAAAAGGTGGAGGCGGCCTTTTTAAAAGAACAGGACTAAGCTTTTTAGAGGCTTTCCCACAAGCTGGAAGGACTGTGGAATTAGAAGCTGACAGATTGATATTGATGCAAGCTCTGAGCCAGGTCCTATGAATGGTCAATTTCCCACCTGTCCTCCCATCTCCTGACCAGGGCTTTATGAACTTCTCATTAGTAGGCCCTTCAGAAAAAGGTGTTTTATTTTCATCATGCCTCAATGGAGAGATTTATTAGAAAGTCTTAGATAATTGAGACAAAATTAGGTCAAGTAGTACCACTTATATTCCTATCCTAAGGGTTAATGATCAAAATGGAATTTAACATCCTGCTTCCCCACTCAGAAAATTTCACATTAATTGTTCTGTCTTGTTATTACAAAATCTAATATCCCTTCTTAGCATTTTTTGTGGGTGTTTTTTTTTTTTTTGTAATTAAAAAAGACACCTCGATTTATCAGCACAGGTCTGGGTCTTCACCCTCCTGGCTCCACCTGTTTTCATTCAACCTGTTGAATGGGCATAAACTACAAACCTGCAGGATCCAGTCCACAGCCTGTGTGTGTGTGTCAGTGGAAAATTTTCCATCAGTTGAAAGAGGTTTAGAGCCTGACTGATGGAGAAGGAAAGGACAGATGGGGAAAATGAATAAGGGTGCATGCAGATAGCCCCTTGTTGAGTTCATGTCCAAATCACTCTATGTTGTGTAGTGATTCCAGTTTGTTGCACATTTCATCGTCCTGAATTTAGAGCAGCAACAAGAGTACATCATTTGTACCACCCCAACATAACCTTCTCTAGCCAAAATATTTCTTTAGGAGTATTATTTCTTGGCTTAGAAAAATCCTCCTTTTTGTCTTTTGTTTTGAACAAGTGTTTCCCAAAAGTATTTCCCAACTGGATCATAAAAAAAATAAAAAAAATCTACATTGCACTGAAAAGAATAATCAATGCCTGCTGTAAAACTCTTATATTCTGAAAGCAGAGTTAATGAAATGAATGTTGTCTAATTAAAGAGACCTTCATAACTGAAGGATCAAACCCTCAGATTGAAGTCATCAAGTTGTTTTAGCATGAAGCTGTCAGCTCAGGCTGTGTTTTACTATTGAACCTGCATTCCCAAGAAGGACACTTAGGTCAGGAGATGACTTTTTAATAAGAGACCCTAGCCTGACACTTGAGAAAACCACTGGCTGTGGAAACTCTTTGTCCTTAACAGGACCAAGAGCAGGCTGAAGCCTTGCCAGGCCCTTTGTCGTCTCCCCTCCTTTCCACCAGTTGCAACATCTCTGCCTTTGGAGCACCCTGATAGGGATACCCTGTAGAAAGACACTGATTAAATTAAAGTCAGTGCTTTGTAGGAATGTGCCATCTTCTTTAAAATCTAATAGGAATTCTTCTTTGAAATTAGCTGAGCATCTTTAAAATTCATTTTTTTTCAAAAGTGGGGGAAAAGATTTTGCGTAATAATCACTGGAAACTAAAAGAAACAGAAATTGTTCTTTACAACCACTTTTAAGGTCTATATGGGTACAGCCTTGTCCTAAAATAAATAATATATCTTACTGACTTGAAAGAAAAAATTGACTAAGACACATTCAGTCCTCAGACTCTGGTGAAGTTTTGTTTAAACTGGAAGTACAGCATCTAGTTTATACATTCTGAACAATAATACTTCTAGAGTTTAGAATATGTAGTTAGCATTCATTTGGAGGGCTGTTTCAGTTTTAAATGTAAGTTCTCAATTGCTGAAGTGAAAATACATACATTTTGATATGCAAGTGGTTACTCAAGTGCCTACGTAATTCTGCAAGAATGAGTTAGAGCACATATTTCATATTCAAAATCTGGGCAATGTACTTGTACTTAGTGTATAGCACATTGTTGATGTGCAATCCAGATCTCTTTCTTTAAATAAAAGCTGAATGATTGGATCTGAGTACTCTGAGCATTCTTAACAAAACCAGAAGCATCTCATTTGGGAAGAGTGCCAAATCTGCTTTGGCTTTTCCTATATTGCCAGCCTAGAAAGGAGAAAAGGAAAACCTGCATGCTTATCACTGAGGCATTTGTGAAGCTTGCATTAATCTTTCAGCAAATAATAATATTCTCTGGATATAAGTGCAGGCAATCAGAATAAAAGTTCTTGTACCCGACAAGAAGAAAGAATTAGCAACGTATGAAAAAATTCAAACAGTCCTGAATTAATATTTTCATTTTTCCCACAAGAATAGCAGCTAGGTAAAAACCCCAAGAAAAACTCTAAATATCACCATCCCACCTCTGTTGTGTAGCTACAACCCTGTTTCTTCACAGTGGTGTCCGGACCAGGTCTCTTGCCCAACCCACACACACCTCCAGGTAGGTTGGTGTGGAGAGAGACTTGTTACCAGCCCTGGTGTGGTGAGTTTAGCTTGGCTGGGCCCAGCTTGGGACCCTACCCAACTGCTCTCTCACTTCCCCACCCCAGTGGGACAGGAGAAGGAGATGAGAAATCTTACAAAGACAATACACCTGCTCTCATCAGAGCCAAGTTGAGGGCATCCTGCTTAAACAACAGCAAACAAGTCAGCAACAAGCATTCAGGAGTACAAAGCATGAGAGGTGGAAAAGAAAGGGCAAGGCAAAATCCTAACAGTCAAATTCTGACTTCTCTGAGGGACACATAGAAATTACCTACTGGTACTGGGCTTCCCAATGTCACTGACTGAGGTGGTCATTTGTCTCTGACATACTAGTTAAGCAATGAGTTTAGGAGATGAAGCCCTGAAGTCTGGGGTCCCCAGCACAGGAGGGACATGGAGCTGTTGGAGCAAGTCCAGAGGAGGCCACTAAGATGATCAGAGGGATGGAGCTCCTCTGCTATGGGGAAAGGTTGAGAGAATTGAGATTGTTCAGCCCAGAAAAGAGAAGGCTTTGACGAGACCTAATTGTGGCCTTCCAGCACCTGAAGGGAGACAACAAGAAGATGGAGAGGGAATTTTTACAAGAGCGTGCAGTGACAGGGCAAGGGAGAATGGATTCAGACTGAAAGAGAGTAGGTTTAGATTACCTACTTTAGATAATAGGAAAAAATTCTTTACCGTGAGGGTGGTGACACCCTGGCACAGGTTGCCCAGAGAAGCTGTGGCTGCCCTACCCCTGGAAGCGTCCAAGACGGGGTTGGATGGGGCTTGGAGCAACCTGGGATAGTGGAAGGTGTCCCTCTTCATGGCAGTGGGGTTGTAACAAGATAATCTTTAAGGTCCCTTCCAACCCAAACCATCCTGTGGATTTAGGCTACAGAAAGCATAAGTAATCCCATAGGTAATTCCATAGGTAATTCCACAGGAGAGCTTTGCCACGTTATTATTCTAAAACTCCTTTAGGAGTCTTTGCTCTGAAACATTATCTGACACTTTTTTGAGCTGTCCCTGAACAACAAGACAATCTTTCAGATCTGCAGAAGAGGTCTGGTGATGCTGTTTTTGGGCTCCCCGATGCCATTGGGCAAGTTCTGACCTGGGGCATCTCACACAGTCACAGTCACATGTTTTAGCATAGGTGTTACAGGATTGCAAATGGAGCAAAAACCTTCAACACAGAAAGCCATGGGTTAGGACTATTCTTTGTGTCATCTATACATTACTAGAAATTCACCTGTAAAATAGAGCTGTACTATTTTTTAGGTTCCATGCTTTTCCTTTGACAGCTGAAGGGTTGAACTACTCATTCAATGACCAGTGAATCACTTTCCTTGCTTTCCAGCCCACTCTTTACTTCCAATGTTGGCTTCGCAGGAAAATCAGAAAGCTCAAACCCAATTTCTGTGCTTTATAGTGACACAGCTGTCTCTGAAGTCATGGAAAATTGTGCTCAGCATATCTCAGTCTAGCCCCTAAGGAGGCCAATCACTGCCAAATATATGCCCTGCAGAAAAGGATGCCAGAGTGCCAGTTGTTCTCTGTAAACGTGCTGGAAACCAGCAGGGAGTACAGGGGTGCAGCCATGCTGTAGTAGAAACCATTCCGTGAGGTAAATCATCCCACGAGGGCAGCTCAGGCGTGGCCCTCAGGCTGGAGCTATTTCAGGTGACCACAGCTGGTGTGAGGGCTGATGATGGTCTGGTTTATAAGTTCCGAAAGGAATGGAGTCAGAAGGAGCATGAAAAACCGACACTACTGGGTCACCCTGGGAGCCTGACCAGCCATCTCAGACCTTCACTCATCCTCCTGGGAAGCCCATTGTAATGCCCCATCTGGGAATGATTCCCAGCTTGCTTTTGGACACTTGGCTTTCTGAGGTATGTGGTGTATGTTTTGCAGATCCTGGCCATGTGAAGATTTCATGATGTAGGTCCAGATGGTCAGAGTGGTCACCCCTTGTAGGCTGAGAACAGTGCTTGGAGGCTAGGGGCCAGTTTATTTCCTGGAGCAATATTCAGACAGAGCCTTGGAGATCTTGTTAGAGAGTCAACAGCTTGTACCCAAAATTAAGGGAAATCTTGCACTAGAACACACCAAATTCTTTGCAGCAAAGCTTGATGAAAAAGTAATTCCTCTTTGTTTTTCAATAGCATGTGCAAGCAGCCACGTTTCTACAGAAATCCCTTTACTACTGAAATGAGTCCTACAAACACCTCATGAGGAAGTGGAAGGGGAAGGTTCCCCAGTTGAATGGATTGATCTAGGGGAGGTTCTTCAGATCTCTGTGGGGAAGAAGAGGTGGGTTCTCTCTTGTTGTTAAACTGGTCCATTGAATAGGTGACATTTTCCTGGAAGAAAAAAATGGAGCCATTTGTGGTGTTAATAGTAAGAAGGCTATCTTTATTCCAAGCTTAATTTTGCTGATTTCAAAAAAAAAACAAAAAAAACAAAAAAAAAAAAGGCAAAAAAGAGCAAATGGCACTACTCCCAGATTTGTCTGTATTTTCCTGTGCTCCTTATCCAGATTATCTTGTAAGTCTGTCGGGGAGATAAAAATCTGAAAGATGATCTTCTTCCAGTTACTGGACCCTCATGGACAACTGTCATCTTTGCAGTGTGAACAGTGCGTTTCTGGGAACAGCAGGTGAATTATGCTCGTATATTCTTTGAGCTCCCCTATGGTCCTGGGAGGTCAGCAGACATTTCCAACAGCAGGGATGGTGTGCGAGACATAGCTGTGGAGTCATGGTGGTCTCTTCATGACCACCCCTTCTAAGACCCCAGTGGGTCATGGTCAGAGCTGCTACAAACAGGTGACAAATCAAACCCAACCATCCCTGTGCCTCCCTGGTCGGTGATTCACATTCAGCCACTGCCAATAATACCTATTCCAATCAAACTCAAGGGGTGCTTTCCCTGATACATGCCATTAATGTGTCAAAGGGTTCCCTTCTTGTTTTCCCTTCCCCACTCTGCTGCTAACTGATATTTATTGAGAAGAGCTGCCTCCACATACATTATGAAGGGCATTTTGAGCCTGTTTGCTGGTTAGCACAGGCCAAGCTGCAGCATAACAAGATGTGGTGGGGAAAAAACAGTTTTGCCCCTGAAGTTATGAAATGGTAACCCCCCAGGGGGTGGTTACCCTTGAGGTTGAGCCAATGAGCGTTTCTGCAAAATATAAACATATCATCCAGACCGGAAAAAAAGAGTTGTTGTTGTAGTTGTTGTTGGAGAGGTGGCCATGTTCTAAGCCACGAGCTTAGAGGTGGCCATGTTCTAAGCTGCAAGCCCCGTTGGGGGCTATGCCCCCCCCCGGCCCTGGCTGGGGGGCTGCAGGGACTTGGAGCAGTGTAAGACTGGGCTAAGTACCTGTAGCTAAGAAGCTGGGAGTTTTTTTCCTTCCACCGTGAGCAGCAGAAGCAGCAGCAGAACAGCACCGGCCGAAGACAGTGGCTGATAGCCAAGAAACAAGGAACAAGCATGCAGCAATGCAGAGAGAACTCCTGCAAGAAGAGAGAGAGAGAGAGAGCCAGCAACAGAGCAGAACTAAGCTCTACAGAGAGAGAGAGAGTTTGGGTAAGAATTGAAACAAACTCCCCAAACCCCTCTGAGACCTCCTAGAGAGGAGGAGGAGGATGGACTCTTACTTGAGAAGAGTCTTGGAGTGCTACAGCACCGAAAAGAGAGGAGCTGAGAAGCTCAAGGCATCTCAGAGCTGGACCGGGACGGCCGAAGGAATGCAGAAGAGAGCTTTGCCTCCCCGCTGCTGTTAAGCAGAGCACAGGAGCTCTGTAAGGGAACTTGAATCCCCTGAAGATAGGGACCATCATGAAGATCCCTGCACTTCGTGATATGACGTGGTGAAGTGACCTTTGTCCCGGTAAACACAGCCCAGGGAAGAAGAAGACCCTCGCTTGGAGTCGAAGGGCCGAGAGGGGTTTGGAGATCCCCCTCGTGTGTACTGGTAGAGATCCAGCTACAGCGGCTGCATGGAAGGAGAGAGACTGCTGCCCTAGAGATACTGCTGCTCTGAGAGTGGAAAGGATCTCTTCCTTCTTCCTTCCTGGACTTTTATTTGGAGGAAGAAGAGATTAGATCCATTGTAGATACTGCTTTATCATAGAGGAGATGGTTAAAATTGTATATGATGTATTGTAATATTTATTTGTAAAGTCATTGTAATATATTCCCTTCCCCCCATTTTGAGTCTCGTGTGGTGTCTGGAAAACCCATCTCACACTGGGATGAGATGTGGGAGGGGGGCTTGGACTTGAGAATTGGATTTTGGGGCTCTGAAACCATTACACAAGATGCAGGAGAATCCTAGAAATAGTCAAATGTCAGGTCAGCAAATGCAGGCTGACATAGAAAATTGCCCAAAACCAACAAGTTTTGACCACTCATGCAGTCCCAGACAACACTGGGAAAAGCACACTCTCTTATGGAGCCTTGTCGTTTGAAGGTACAAAAAAGGAACAGGGAGTTAGCACTGCCTTGGGTTAGGTGTTAGGAGTTTTACTCCCTTCCTTCCCCCCCTTTTGCCTCTGGAAGATGTCCTACATCACTATACTCCTCCTGCAGTTTTTGGGAGAACAGGTGAGAATGCATGGACAAAAACATGCTGATCCCTCAGTGTCATCATGAAAGACACAGAGTTCCCAAAAGAGATTGATAATCTATCGTTATCTGTCTGAGGATCTCAATCAAGACTAGAGTGTATTATTTATAGGGGAAGTATGTAGAGAAAATGTGGAGCTGTTGTTAAGCCTGTTGTATCTGAGGGACTTTGAAGAACAGATCTCACAGGTATTTAAAATCTATTCAATATTGGTGTTGGAGCTTAAATATCTTTGGATATTTGGGCAGAGGTAAATGTTTAAAGAATTTCCTGAAACCCCACATGGAGAAAAATTAAGGAATCAATTGGGTTGGTGACACACATGAGGTACTTAGAATCTAAAACCAGAGGGAGAGTGTTAAAGGTTTTTCAAAGCAAGAAAAGTCCCACTATACTGAAAAGAACCTTGCTGTTTCCAGTTTATCATCTCCTGTCCCTGTGTGTACAAACATAAGTAGAAAAATAATGAGAAAACATAATTAGAAAACCAGAGAGTGTTTCCACTTAAGGAAATGCAGGTTGGGGTCCAAGGGATTTCTGAGTCTCAGTGAGATGCTCAGTACTACAACTGAGTGGGAGAGAAGGTTGTGTATTGAACTGATCTCTTTCACATGTCAGCTCGATGGTTAAATGAGAACTTGCCTTTCTCACCCCTCTGCTGATACTGAGTGGTCAGAGCAGCAGTCACTCAAGAACAGGACAATGGGAAACCTAAACTCTGAGTAGTACAGCTGTTGACAAGACATTATATTAATGTAGCCCTGTGCCCTGGGACAAATTGTCTGTGTTGAAGCCTTTGATGCTTCAGGGAAGTAACAGTGCTCTTCGTCAAGGCTTTCAAAGAAATAGACAAAATACTGAAGGAAAAAAAAATAACGGGAGGAGCAATACATGACAAAAATACATAAACATTTTTAATATGATAAAGTTTTGGCTAGATTTCTACTGAGGACAAGAAAAATTTAAAGTTCATTAAAAGATATGATTTATCATTGGTGATGTTTCCAGTATTGGGAGTGGCTGGAATACGAGTAAGTGTTTTCAAAGCTCTTTTCCCTTATACTGTACCCGCAAAGTTTATATATATATGAGTTTTCATTTCACTGTAGCTGCTTTTGTCTCTGACACTGGAACAGCACATTGCAGGATGCCATCCTTCAGGCATTCCGGATGTGTGGAGCTGCTCAGTCCTGCCACATTGTCAGATGTGATCATGAGTACTTTCCCCCTCATCCCTTGCTCTCCTACAAGAGACTTCATCACTTCTCTGGAGGGTGACTGGTTGAACTGCTGTTTTTCTTTACAGAAAAGGCCAGAGGCATGGAGGGAGTGGGAGGAGAAGCACAGTCCAGCACAGAAGGTGTCTTCTGAGCCAAATAAACTGCAGGGACGTCAGGCACAGCATGTTCTATACAAAAAGAGTCTCTGCAAAATCCTTAACAAAATCTTTGCCTTACTAAAGACAAAATCTCTCACTGGAGTATGAATTCTGCTGAACCTGCTGAGGATGAGGAACACCCTGGTCAGCCAGCACCATCAGTGCTCAAGAGACAGACACAGCCACCCATTTCCCCCTTCTCTCCCTCCAGGCTGCAGCCAGGAGTGTCAGTGCATCATCAAGGGGAGACTTCACCACCCTGAGGAGGTCCTGCTGGTTTTGCTGGCTGCTAGTGAGTTGTAGAGGCTACGTTTGCTGAGGAGGGAGCCGGACGGGGAAGTAGGATGACTCAGGACACTGTAGCACCAGTGATACTGGTGAATAAACTCCCCTCCTCTACCTCTGGCTCTGCAAAGTGGGTTTGCACCTCTGAAACTCCAAACACACCCCTCTTCCCTGTCTCTGCTGATTAACAGGCATCTAGGGCCAAAACTACCTTTTACTTCTGTAACAGCAACTGGCTGGTGTGCACAGGTTTGGGCAGACCTTGCAGTGGTACTGGGAACAGCTTGTCTGGAGCATGGGCAAGCAAAGGTCTGAGTGACCCAGCCTCACCTCCAGGCTGTGCTACACATCAGTTTGGCTACTGTCGGGGGTGATCCCACTGCTGACAGCCTGAAATCCCTGAGGTGGTGACAGTCAGCCCATGACAATTCGTGCTGAGATGGGTGGGGTCAGCACAGCCGCACAGCTCCAGCACTCAGCCCTCTGTAATCCCCCTGCCACAGTTTCCCTTTCATAGTGCAAGACTGCTGGCACTGAGCCTTGTTTAGAAAAGTGAAAAAAAAAATCACATTTTGAATGCTATGAGGAACTAGAGGTGGAAAGCTCTCCATCTAATAACACGTGGCAGTGAAGAAGTTTCACAACAAAATCAGGGAAAGGGTGGGGAGCAGGGCAGTTTTTGTGTATCAGCAGTTTGGATCTGTTTTGGTATTAATAATCTGGACTCACTCCTTATTATTATTATTGGCATCATTTATTTCTATTTGATAAAACTTATGAAGAGCCTGTTGGCTCTGACACTGAAGCAGGTATTCCACATCCTTTCCCTTGGCAGGCAGTACCTATGCTTAACTCCAGGCAGCCTCTTGGCTGGTGGGGGTAATTAAGGGCTGCTGGGATTTACTCTACTTCCCTGCAGGTACACAGGCTGGTGTATATCTCTGACCAGTTACATCTCTTGCATGTGGATGTAGGGAAGGTCTTATTACAGGGAAGGGCACTGCAAGGGCACTGTGGGAAAATCTGCTTTCTAAATCAGCCCTGCAAGGAATGCTTGGTTTCATGGCTGTTTCCTAAAAGCTGGCTGTTTTCTTCCTGGCCATAAACCGTGCCTCCTGCTCTGTTCGACCTCCTGAAACCAACTTAGCACAGCTCAGTGCCCGTATTGGGGAACTCTGAGGCAGTGCTGCTGCTTTCTTAGGCTTTTAATTCACAACAAATTAACTTGGGGTTAATGAAACACAGAAAAGTGAGGCAACACCACTTCACCAACCCCCACCACACCCCAAAACCATGAAAGCATCTGTGAGGATATTCCACAAAGCAGTGGCACTCGCTGTCTGCAACCTGATCCTGACAGGGAGCCAATGGGAGTGTCATATCACTTCCGGTTGGCTTTGGCAATGATGACACAGGGAGTGAGTGCTCAGACCTGTTCAGGAGCAGCATGGAGATCCCATAAGTCTAGCGAGTTGTCTCCCAGGCCCAGAAGTGCTGTGTCTTTGGAGAGTAGGACTTCGTGCAGCACAGAAAATGGTGTAACTGTTGTGACTATGGGATGTGTACCCAAACATCAGTGTGTGTATGTGTCTCTGTGTGTGTCTGTGTGTGAGAAATTTCAGAGGATTGAAGAAAAAAATGTAGAAACTGACTGTGGTAGGGCTGTAGCAGATACGAATGAGTAACAGAAGAGTGGAGCTAAGCAGAGCCTTTGCTAGGACAGATCTAGACAGTAGGGAGAAGAAGCAGAAGTACCACCGGTCCTGGGAAATGTCTTATTGTTCCTTCAGACTAGTATATACACCTTATGGATTGGGGAAGGTTGCACTGAGGACAATTTCTGTAGGGCAGTGAGAATGGAGGTGGTCTGGAGGCTTCAGTCCCACAAGCAAGGTACCTCCAGTATTCCTGAAGGTTTGCAAATGCCACTGGCAGCCACTGCCATTGCACTCAGCTTTGCCCCATTCCCCAAAACAGATGTACATGCTGAGACTCCGCAGCATTTACAAGCCTTTGTTTATATACTCCAAGCTTTAAGCATTTGCAATTTTGTGGCCCGCCCCACACACCCTAAAAACTTGTCTTTAGCAGTTATCTGTGGACTTGAAACTCCTGTAAAAATAAAAACAACTTGGTTTTGGCTGCTCTGCCAAACAGTCGCCCTCCATAAAAAAGGAGACTGATTTTTCTCTCTGGGTAAAGTAAAAGGTTATAACAATATTTAGTTTGATCTTTCCTGAGATCAGGCATTTATTCTCGCTTACTCTCTCAGCGTGTGCGTGTGTGCATGGAAAGTACCTTGGAGTGAGTCAGCATTACTCAAAGTGAATCACTGGTCACTGCTTCTCTGGGACCTTCGTTCAGTGTTGCACGCAAGTTTTCTCTTCCTTCCAAGCCAGGATGGGATTATTTGTGCCGCTTCCAGACCACTGTAGACATTAAGGCACTGGTTTAGAAACCAAACAAGGGACTATCTGATACCTACTGGTATCTTGACGGAAGCCTGGGTAATGGACCACTACTACAGCAGTAATAAGAAGTAGAAACATTGTTTTAATCTCCCCTTTAAACAAGAGACTGGCCTCCAGATCTAGTCTTGCCTGCAGCATCACAGGCAAATTTGCTGCCTTGTGAACCAGTGGCGTATCTGAACAGCAGAAGCAGATGTGTCAGAGCCCTGACCTCTCCCCCTGCCATTAGATCAGGCACCATCTAAACTCGCAGGGCAATGTAGCTTTTGAACTGAACTTGCAGAGCACCTAAGAGACAGAGGAGAGAGCAAAATCTGCATAGCAAGGACTTTGGAGAAGAAGGTTTAATGTCTTATCTGCTGTTTACTTCAGATTCAATTCTCAGGGCACATCCTGTTATTCATGGATAAATTTCTTATCCTCTTGATAAGTTGTCCTTGATAGGAATGATTTCAGAGGGCGCATTCTCTATGAGCCACTTTACTCAGTCCATTCCATGGGCACAGCAGCTGTTAGTCCTTCTTCTTAACAACACCCCATAGCCATGTGGGGAGGTGTTTTATTCCCCTTTCAAGAAACTACAGCCCTTCCTTTCAATCAGATACCAACTCCCACAATGATTTCTTGGTGAGGATCTGTGTCTATTTTCAGCAGTCTCCTCCCTCTTCAGCAGAATAGTGACACTTCTCTGTCCCAGGCTTGCAAACAGTGATGTTTCAGCATCCCTCTATCAGCTGTGGCACCTCCCCTGAAGCATCCAGTCTGTCTCTGCCAGGCCACCTGCACAAGTAACACCTTAGAGTTCTCCAGGGGGAGGTACTTTGTGCATATGGAAGGAAAGAGACCATGTCTTGCCTCACCCACAAGGCTTCTGGGCCTTCCAGGACTTGACCCAGGTGGAAATTGTTCCCTGATGTTTTTTCTCTGGCTCCTCATGTCAAGTGCTGACAGAGTCCAGTGCTTCTTGAGATAAACTGTATTTCCTGTACATGTCAAAGGAGATAACTGGTGTTGCAATGTCCCTCCTCTGGCTTCAGAGTGCTTTTGTGATGGGAGTGCTGACCTTGGTGCGATGCTGTCTTTCCACTAAAACTGAAGTATGGAATAAACCGCAAATTTGGTTTACTTTGTAAGACAAAAGTGACCATATTTTGTGGAGAGCAGGTGAAAAGTATGAGGGTTTGTATGTGTTCTGTTTCTTGAAGCAGTTCCACATTCAATACAAGCTCAAGAAAACACATTTTAGTTCAATGTATGCTGAGAGGAAGGTATGTATGTGGATCTACTGGTCTGGCAAGCCAAGTCTGGTGCCAGGACAGAGGCCAGGGGGTGTTTCCTCCTGCTCAGCTCAGCCACAACGGAGCTCACTACAGTCAGCAAGGAGAGGACAAGGAAAAGCCCTGCTGGTGAGTGGTTTGGAAAAAAAAAGAAAAAGAGAGACAAACAAACAATTAAAGCAGGGATGAGAATGCTGGCATTTATAAATGGCTTGGCACAGCCTCTGCTGCGAGATGCAGTAACTGACACAAAGTTTCCATCAGCCTCCCATGTCTGAAGGAGAGTGGTGAATATGCCCAAGATGCCTCTTGCTTTAGTCACTTCACTTCCGGAGAAAAAACCAACAACCTTTACAAAAACTTTTCTTTTTTCTAAACTTTCTTTTTGAAGAAACTGATTCTGTGCAGGCTGTGAAGGGCCTACACCTTCTGAAGCAATGCTAGGGCAGCCCATCTGTGCTGCATGGAGAAAGGCAAAGGGTAGACTGGAGCTTACAGTCTTTAACCTTTGGAAATTCAGCTTGAGGCTGAGTTGCTATAAAATTGGTATTCTTTGTTTTGGGGTAGAATCAGGCACTATTTACTGTTGCCTTTTACCAGAGGGTGAAGCTTCCTTCATGCTTCTGAAATCAACAGCAACCTCATCACAATACAATCATTCTGGACACTGTGTCTTCACATAATGAAATGGCGAGGAGTTGTTTCTTCCCCACACTGATTGCAAAATTCCTTGGATACAAAGGCAGCCACAAACTTAACAGTCAAAGCTTTCTCAGCTGAGGTTGTGAAAGCAGGGAGAGGAAGAAATCCAGGTGATCCTTTAAAGAGGAAGAGAGCATGGGAGGAGGCATTGACAAAACCTGTGCTTGGTCCACCTGGGAGTGGGTTTAAATTAATTTTAAAGCACAAGCCCATAAGTAAACGTGATAGCCAGGTACCTAAAACCCATTTGGAATTAGGCTTGTGATGGCTGAGAAGGAAAGAGAAAATTAAACTAACCGCAGAACCACAACTTTGTGCACAAGATCTCACATGATCTTTGACACCCGTCCAGACTTACGCCTTCCGAGGAAGTGGATACAGAATTTAAAGCAGAATAGACCCTCCACCGAAGGATACAGGTTTTTCACATGTGTAATCCTCTTTAAAAGTGAACTACTGTTTTATTGTCAGTCTTTTTAATAATATGCCATTAGATATATTAAAGAATACTTTCAATTTTTAGCGAATAATAGTAGTTAAGCTATTTTTTTAAATAATATCCTGCAGATTCCCTCCTAGATTTCTTTCCTTCCAGTATCTGGAATACAAGACAGGTTTTTGACCACTGACATTTTGGCTATAAAATGTTATCGAAAGTGGCTTCCAACTCCCAAATCTTAATGTTCCTGAGGTCATCTTCACAAGGTCACACAATGATGGACAACTCTTATGTTTTACAATACTTCCTAAATCCATTTTTAAATGCAGTGAAAGCAGTGAAGTTCACACTCTCCTTAGGAGATATTCCACAGACTAATATGTAACAAGGAGTCTTTCTTCAATTGCTGTGAAATTGTATTAATTACATTGCAACCATGTCTCAAGATTCTGATTGAGATTACATATCTGAAAGTTAATGACAAATGTGATTTGCTTTGCTTGGCTTGTTTCTGCCTCTGGGAAGATTTTCCAACATCTCTCCAGAAAATTGATTCTACAGCATTTGCAGTTATGTTCAGAATGCACAGAGGTGTTGATATTGAAAAAGAACCATCTGGAAAAAAGGATTTTTCCATTGGACAAAAATATTTAAAGTATTCAAAGTTTTCTCAGGATCATTATTATTTTCCTTTTCTCTCTCCTAATTTTCTATTTGGAAACAAAAAGAAAAAGCAGAAAAAGGTTACTTTTGTTTTGTTTGTGTTTCTGACAACAAAGAATCAACAAATATTATTGAAACACTTCCAGTACTACATGTCCTGCATACATCACTAGGTAGTTGTTACTGCTTCACCTTTTTAATGGGAATTTTCTTGTACACCCACATTTCCAGCAGGCCTGTTCAACAGGGTAGCACTGCAGTTGCAGCCAACAAAGTTGAAACACAACTACAGAATGCACATAGCGTCAAGGTATGGACAAAACACAGATTTACGTAGTGGCAGAGCAAAGCTATCTGTTAAGCTTTGCATTTTTTTCCTTGCAGTTCTGAACCCTTGGTTTGCTTTTTTGGCTGCTCCCAAGCACTGAGCTGACATTTTCATAAAACTACCTATCATTGCATCCAGGCCTCACTGTAATTCTTCACTGCTTTTCTTACTGCCTCAAGAAACTTTGTAGAAAACACTATGTCCTCGCTCAACTCCCTTTTCCCAAGTCACTTATGAACATGTGGAAGAAGATGGGTAACAGAGCACAGCTGTGAGTGGATAACCTTTTCTGCAATTGACCACTATCCCAGATCTTCTGTTTCCTTTTTTTGAACTATCCATATCTGTCAAGACTATCCCAGCTGTGCTGTTATTGCTTGGTGTCCTTGGAGGCCTCAGGTGAATGGATTTGTCAGAAGCTGTAACAAATCCAAGTAGACAGTATCGCGTGTAAGACCATTGTACAAATGTTTGTTCCTCACTTCAAAGACCTGCAAGAGGCTTGTAAGAAGGGGCTGCTCTTTAGAGAAGTTATGCTAATACTTCTCGATCAGACTTTATTTATCCAGGTGCCTTCTGGCTCTGTGCTTTATTGTAGTCTCTGCATTTTGGTACTGTTAGACTAACAGGCCTGTGGATTCCTGTAATCTTGAAAAAAAAAAAAAAAAAAAAATCAATCCTCAGTCCTCCAGTACCAAAGGTGTTTGAAGTGAGAGGTTACATATGCTGGTCATAATTCAGCTGTTTCATCGTTTGGAATGCTTGGTGAATGCCTTCTGCTTTGTTGACTTGTTTCTGTTAATCTTGTCAACCTGTACTGTAAATTCTTCCAAAGTAACCTCAGTCTCGGAGAGATGTTCTTGAATTGCCCCTCTCATTCCTGCCTTTATCCCCAGAGAAAAACAGAGTTCTCTTGAGTGGATAACTCCAATTTTTCAGCAGTCCATGATGGTACACAGGACTCATTTACCCTCCCCACTACCGTGCTCAGCCCTCCTCCCACACACTTCCAGTCAGTCAGACCTTTTTGGTCCTTGTGATGAAGAATGAGGATGTAATAAATCACTCAAGACTTTCCGATGGTTTGTCCTCTTTTCTACCTGCATTTCTGCATTTTCTGCCACAGTTAGTTTTCCCTTTACATTCTTTTCCTGGCAACAACTTCAGCTTTTTGAACTCTTAGTTTTTCTAAGAATTGACTTCCTCACTCTCCTTACTCTTTCAGAGGATTTTTAGATACAGCTGAATAAACTGATAAATGGGACAGTGATGCTGAAAGGGATTGGAAAAAGCTCAGTCAAATAAGAGGAGGCTTGAAGGCAAGACATAAATGCTTGCTTATCTTTCATTCTACTTTCCCTATGCTTTCCATTCTTCCCCCATCAAAAATAAACAAATAAACAAAAAACTTGTGGTTTTTTTTTTTTTTCTTCCAGAGAAAGATGTTTACAAACATAATATCCTTATTTCAACCAGATGCGTTTCTGTACTTAGCAAACAGGGCTAAGGAGAAAGGGCTGGATGGAGTAAAGTGATGCTGATAAGGCAACATTGGAGACCCCCCTCCGTTTTTCTTTATGGATACCATGTGTTTTATGACTCTAATTCCCTGCCTCTTCCTGCTGCTGGTGCTGTGTGTCACTCATGGTCCTTACATGGGATGACAGGGACGTGGTTTCTAGTCATATTCCTGAATCCATTCAAACTGTGGCTGCTACTGTAAGAGGTGGAGAGATTTCTTTATTTCTTCCTATTCCCCGCCCCAGGTGTGCAACATTTGCCAGAAGTTCTGTTCTTCATTAGGCAGAAATCATCTAAATCAAAGAATGACCTGAATAGCTTAATCGACTTTGGACTTACAATGGAAATGAGGATGGTGAGAGAGGTACATAAGCATTTCTGTTTGAATAAAGTAGTCTTAAAGTTAAAATGCTAGTGGTCAAAGATTATTGGGCACATGATTTCTATATTTAATTTGCTCTAAATATTTTTTTACTTTGGCTGTCTTCGCTGTGCGTGTGTACTCCAATTTCCTTCTCTTCGACGTTGTCCTGTCTTTTCTAAATGGAAACATAAAAAGTGTCTAATACAAAGGTAATTGCTATCCCAAAGCAATTTCCTACAGAGAAAAAAAAAGTAAATATATACAAATATATATGTAAATGTATATATATTTACTGACAAGGGGGTTAACGTCTTTTTTCTCCTCTAACTTTTTAAAATTAATGTTTTGATGTGAATATACTAGTCTGGGGGAAACCTAAAATAAGTCTTTGCACTTTTAATTCCTTTTTTTCCCCCCTATTTTCCTTCACTTTCTAGTACAGAAGGGAATAGGAGTGTGAGTTACAGAGAAACACCCAATTAAGTTTTTTTCTTGAAACTGTGGAAGGAAAGGCACTAAATTCCCAAAGTCCTTATTTGGAGGGGATTTATGGAATCTGTAGGGAAAATACTTCTCAGTTCTTAATAAGTACTTTAAGAAAATGTTCATTCTGACTCTTTCCTGCCTAGAAAGAACAGAACTCAAAATGCACAAAGCTCTGAAGGTCTTGTTTCATCCCTTCAGCTTGTGTTTATTTAGGATACCTTTGCACCAGGAGACTGGCATCCTTGCAGCTGGTAAAGGAAGATGCTCACCTTGGCGAAATATATGGCGTTATTCGGGTAATGGCAAGCCATTCTGGAATTTTGCAGATATTTTATGTGTCCAAGGGTCACATGGAGAGCGATGGGACTCTTAGGATCTCAAAAAAGTCTGGAGGTTACTGCAGTCACTGAGCTCAATGTGTTTTCTGTGGATTTACTCCAAGGTACAATTCACCTTACCCTGAGCACAAGGTACCCAGGATGTGACAGGACCAGGTCCCAAAAGACTGAGACGTTGTGGACTGTTGTCAGTAGGTTTATCTGCCTGGAACATGGAGCAGAGCTTAGCAGCACCAGGGACAAGCAGCACCATGTGCCACCCTGGCACTCCTGTTCAGTCAACACAGCCTGTTTGATCAGCCTTGATAAAGTGCAACACTGAACAGGAAGTGCTGTCCTCCTGCCCAGACCACGACAATGCAGATTGAATCACTCTCACATTCCTCTCTGGCTTGACTTTGCACATGCAAAACCACCCAAAGCAGAAGAGGCTCAGCTATGTGCTCCTGCCAAAATAGAGCCTCTGTGGATGAGCAAGGCTCCTGCCATCTCCTGTCATGTTCTTGTGGTTGGTTCAGCTGTGGATCTCCCTGCTGGACACCAAAACAGGTCCAGAAATGAATTCTTGTCTCCTTGCCTTTGCCTAGTGTGGCTGTGTTTTCTACAGCACTGCATGAAAAGCCCCTCTTGGTTATGTGTTGTGTGACTGCTCCACAGGCCTGCATTTTCTTCCTAAGGCTTGCAGGAGTCCCTCATTGCACTAATTGTTTCTTGGTCAACAAGCTGTTTGGAAAGGAAGGACACTTTTGTACCACTTTCACACAATCTGCCTCAGAGGCCTCAACATCTATTGGGACTGTCAGGTGCAACTGTGGTATGAAGGGTCAGAACACCTGTCTTGTGTTTTCTGGACATTTGGAAGTGTCAAGCCAATGTATTATTATGTACTCGTGCTGGATAAAGAAAAAGAAATGTGTTCAGAGAGTTTTTCTTCTTTTGCCAATATTTTGCAAATATCTGTTTGTAGGTCCCAGCTTCTGCATTAAGAAATAGGAGGTTCCACTAATCACTGATGTTATTTTACTGTATGGAATCTCTCCTCCCTCCTCTGTAGTTTGACTCTTTAAAAAGAAATATAGCCTTTTTATTTTCTCCTTCCATTATAAAAAGCCAAAGTCCAAACCTCTTAGTGACTTGGCAGCTACACCATTCTACAACATGAGCAAAATCAAATGCAACAAAGGATAACAGAAAAGGTTTTGTTGAAAGGTGATGGTAGGAGAAACCTATATGCAAGAGCAGGAAGTAACGACCTCTAGATTGGGGCTGTAAATGAGCAGTTAATTGCAGGTAGGGGTTGGAAGTGTCACACTGCCCTCTGATACAAGCGATCAAGTCTCAGAGCCCTGCTTTTAACAAAGAATGTGTGCTGTGAATTCCATGAAGATTAGCACCTTCATTGTTTGCAGCTGGCTTGGAACAGCATTCACGGGCAGAGTGGCATAGTCTTACTCTAGCCAAACTGCCGGTGCACTTCAGATCCTGTTGGCCTGTTCTGCACTGAGTTTAGAGTTTAGTTTATTGTGTCTTCTATAAAACTGATCATATGGAAGAGAATTTGTGCCTTTGAAACATTCAAAATAAAATAAAATAAAAGTTCCTCAGACCAACAGGTTGCTAATTTGGAGAAGTATTCACTAAATAGATCAAAGTTGCTTTGTAGATACCTTAAATGTAAAAGAGCACTTGATGGTGAGCTAGGATGTCTGAGGTTCCCTCAGGCCTACTTCAGTTCTGTTGGTTTAAGATTTTTCCTCATAAAGCTAAGAGAAGACCAAACCAGAGGTGCAGCCATGTCATGCTAGAATTGTAAAGATACAGGGCAATCCATTCTGTGTAAAGCTTCACCTGAATAGATGAGATAGCAGATACTAGAAAAGAAAGGTGAAAGGTTAAGTGTGTCAGCAGCAGTCAGGACTGTGCTCTTTGGTTTCTGGATGCAGGCTGCTTTCCAGTTACATGACCTGCATACACCGAGTGTCAAATGAAGTCATCTTGTCTCTGTTCTGCTTCACCCTGGTTATTCCCTGCCAGGGATCTGGAGTCCCTAGGCATCACAGGGAAGCTGGTGCTGCAGGTGCTTTGGTGTGTCCACAACTTACAGGTTGCTCTTGGGCACCAGCAAATTCTATGCTCTCAGAAAAGGAAAGTTGTCTTGGCCTGTCTCTGGTGGTGGAGACCTTATTTCAAGGTTGTTTGGATCTGCAAACACTGCATTTGGGGGAGCTGGAGAAGATGGGGCAGTTCCTTAATTTTAATGAAGTGGTACGGGACAGAGTTTTGGTAGGTGGCTGCCACCGATGTTACATAGAATTGACTTCTTAATCTATTTTTTTCTTTTTTCCGCTTCTTTCTTCTTCTTCGTTCTTAATGTTTCCTGTAAACAAGTCAAGCTTTAAATCAGAGGCCATATCATCTTTGCTTGACTTGGCTTAATCTGAAGCCTCTGTCATCTCTTAATTAATTTTCTTTACAAGGGGGGAAGGGGTGGTGATGGGAGAACACATGACACCACAGAACCAGACAGTGTTTTGTGATTAATTGTCTCACTGATTCCAAGAGGGGGTTTATTTCTTATTTTTCTGTCCTTTCACGTGAGAGATTGCCAAAATCTGTCTATGCAGGGCAGCAGGTTCTGAGAGCTGAGCTGTGCTTCAGGGAGAAGATTTGGGTTTTTCTTCCAGCTTCTCCAGCTCACATGGGCAGCACTGAGCCTTGGGAGGAGCAGGGAGGAGGGGAAGCTTCTCTGATTCACTGTGGCACTCTGCTCCTCCTCTGATTTCATCCATGATGTGCAGCTGATTGAACACCCCTCTGACTTTCTGATACATCTTTAAGGCTCACTTTGGGATATCTGAACAAGTCTTCCAAGTATTCCTGTAAAACCAGTGCAAGCACACTCTTCAGTTCTAATAATAATGGATTATCTTTTTGAACAATTGTTTTTATCAGCACTTGATGAAATTTGGGCAGTTCTCATAAAGGGAAAAAGACCGTAATTCAAGTCTTGCACCTTTCCTACATCCATAACCTTTATAATTTCCTGCAAGCTACCATTTACTTTCCGAAGAGCTTAGCTCTTCTTTATGATCAAAGTCTTGGACATTTTTAAATTGTGCAATCACAAAATTATCTGACAATGAAAATCTGCATTGCATTAGGGCCTTTAGAAACATGGATAAAAAAATGATCCCTGCCTTGGAGATGTTACAACACCCTCTGGAAGGATGCCACTTGGAGGGAAAATGAAGAGGCTGGCAGGTGGGATCTCTGTGGGTGTGAACGGACATGCTTGGGTGCTTTGCTCCTGAGGATGTGGATACTGAGAAAGCTGTTTGAAATGGCACACTGAGAGTTTATTGCTACAGCATTGGGAGGGTAAGTAAAGCTTCTAAATGTGAATTTGCCTCAGTTGGTTTTTAAGGCAGAATGCTTTCTTATAAATATGGGGCTGTAAATCCTTCACTTGAAAAAGGTTCCCATATCCATATGTCAGTCCCAAGGGTGATGTTTGCTATGATGTAAAGCTTTTTCTCCTCTATGAGGTTCCCCACATGTCCCATCTGTGATCCCACTTGCTCACAGAGGATGCTTGTGGCATTGTAAAAAGAAAATTTTTCCTGGGAATCATCCCTACTAACAGTAATGGCTGTTCTGTGTTTGAATCTGCCTATCCTTCTAAGATGTGTTTGCCAAAGAGGGGATTTTATATGTGTAGAGGGAGCACTGGAGTTGTAACTTCCTGGCACTCAGCTTTGCAGGCAGTTCTAAGAAAACACATCCATGCGCTTTCACATCGTGAAAGTGATGTGGAAAAACTTTGCAACAAATTTGTGTGTACAAAGAAATTTATTGTGATGGGAAGGTTTAAAAGCAGCAACCCCAGATGATCAGAAATGCTCAGTGAATATAGATAGAGGACCCATGTCCTGTTTCAGTTTTTATCTGTTTGTTTAGAGGGGTGGTTTTTGGGGTTTTTTATGTTGGTTGGTTGGTTTATCTTTTCTTTTTGAAGGAGCTGGAGGGGTTTACGTTTCTGCAAAGAGAAAAAAGGTATCATAGGTTTTGAGTTATTTTATGCACTTGGAAAAAAGTTTGTTCTTTCAGAGTTAGGAAAAGCTATGAAGTGCAAGCAAATCTCTGCCTGTGTTTACATATTTTTAAAACCAGAGCCAACTTTGATTAATTGGAGTCTGAATTAAACAGAATACTTGTGAGACCTTTTTTTTCCTGCAGGGATTGGAACTAGAAGGAGAAGTGATTTCTTTCAAGAAAATCGGGGAGATGTAATCAGAGATGTGGTAGCAGTGGTAGTCTGAAGTGAAGATTTAAGTGTTTACGATGCACTAGAAAGGCCCATCAAGATGGTCTTTGCATCAGACAACTCGCAAAGACAGGTACAATGCCTGGGGGAAGGATGGAGCTTTTGCTATCTGACTCATCATTTCTTGTTAGAAATGCCAGTGTCTCTGCTAAGTGGAGAAAATAAGAGAAAACTGCTTGATCAGCTGTCTAAGGACTGATAGAAGGTGGTGAGGGGAAACGAACTATTACAAAGACGTTGTTCTTCATGCAGAAATGAAAGACATCCAGTTTCTCCAAGTGCTATGTGTGACATTGCCACGGACAGGAGCTGCTATTGTATGTTATAACCTTATTGCAGGTCTCATCCTCTTAGTGTTTCTAAGAGCATTGTGCCATGAGGGGTCAACCTTCCCCTTGTAGAGCAGCAAAGGACACCCTCTTGCACCTGTTTATCCAATTAATGCAAGCAATCACCTTTTCTCGCAGGAATCCACTTCTATTTAGTTTCCAAGTGTAGAAGATGGGTGCCAATTTCCCCTCTCAATCAAGTAGTCACTGACTTTCAATGGGAATTGATCCTATGGCAGCTGTTAAAGGATTGATTGTCTCTTCAAATTTTTACATATTCAGCAGATTTTACAATGCAATTCTTTGAGATTTTTGTCTCTCTGTATGGGTTAAATAATTAACTTTTTGTCGCAGGCAACCTGGGAATGCATTTATAATAAATGTTCATTTTTCAAGCAATTATCTGCAGCAACTTTAGAGGAATCTTCCTGTAGGTATCAGATATATTTTACAGGACAGGTATGGTCAACATTAAGTCCACATGAATAAAACTTCACTGTCTGCAAATGGCATTTCCAAGAGTGGGGTAGTCTTCTAGAGCCTTTAACTCTATGTTTAGGTTGGTCCTTCCAGTGGTCCAGCTTTTGAATCCAGCTGCAAGAGGAAGGGGCTTCAGTTATCTTTGCTGTGGGGGAGAAATGCCCCATTAACCTACTTTAAAATAACCTGATCCACTCACCTTGAACATAGGGCGATGTGATAAGTTTTGGTTGTCACTGTTTTCCGTTCAGTGACATTTGACCATTACCTTTTTGCAATACAAAGATTTTGACCTAAGACAGGCAGTTAGAATGGAATCTTCCAAATGAATCTGCCTCAAGAAATTCTGTGGGATAATAATGTTGGTAAATCTGTTGGGCAGATGCATGTTGTTCCTGTCTCATTCAGAAAGAGGAGAAGAAAGTAGGAAGTTTCCACTTAGAGGCTGTGACATCATCATCTGTCAGTATCATGTTTTTTTCCTTGCTTCTGACATTCATGCATTTGAGAGAAAATCCACTGCATCTTTTCTTCTGAAAAAAATATAAAAAGGAGGACAGAAACTGACATGTTTGCATGAGAAAAATAGTCTTAAATAATCTCTTCCACTCTTATTGCAGAGATCAGTCTGTTGACATCAAGGAAAGGTCAGAAAAAAGAAAATTTAAACTGAAATGGAAACATGCAATGTGAAAATGGGATCTTTATTTTCTAGTCACCTCATAGACAGTAAGAGAGTTCTAAAATGGGTGATTTATCTCTACCCCTGCTTTTGCTAGAGATGGGTGTGAGTTTTCTTTTGCTGCATTTGGGGACTTGCTCGGAAAACCAAAACTTTTTACTTTGCAGACATGTTTGTTTGTGGTACCAAGTACATTGTGGAGAAAATGAAGGTTTTGGGGCAGTCCCTTACTCCATACATATCACCAGGCTGCAACATGGGGCAGTTTGTGCAGCAAATTGTTTGAGAAATGTGTTAAAGTGTCTAAAGGCAAAGACTCACAGCAATGCCACTCTTTACATTTAAAAGACAGATCAAAATTTCTGCCACTACAGAGCCTACATAAAGAGGTATTTGTCACTGTTGTGACAAATATCTGTGAGTAACATAGTCCAAAAATATCTGTGGGTAACACAGCCCAAAAGACCTGAATCTTGCTTACAGCAAGGACTTGCTCTTATCCAAGGCAATGCTAATATTGTTAAACCTGCCAGTCCCCCAGTCCTAGGTTTGAACAAAGCAATGCTGCCGTAAAAAAATCACATGAGTCAGTATAGTTAATCCTAATTTAGGAGGCAAAGTACTCCTGTGTCTGTGCAGACCACTTTTTTAATTGGCATTTATCTAAGGCTTTCCTTCTGACATGACTATTTAAGCGAAATGTCCCTTCCAATTTTCCCAGCCCCACCGATAAAATTATGGTGGTTAGAACTTTAGATCATTCCTGTGAGTCACATTCCTCTTTTTAGTTTCCTCATGATCCAAATGATGTCAGGAGGTTTTCATGTCAAAGTGAGTCCATACCAACCAAGATCAAATCACATCCACTCTTTGTTAATTTGTTTCACTGCAAGAAGTTTTTCCTCCCACTGTACCTGACTTGTGAGTGCTCAGACTTCAGCAAAAGAGATCTTATGAATCCATGTGCCACAGTGGGAGCACGGGGGTCCCTTCTGAGGGAAGTCAGTGGGAGAGATGCAGAAACTTTAAAAGGATCTCTAGAGTAAGAACATGCATTCCCTGCAGAAAGGGCAAATAAGGAAAACCAACGAGCATCAATCTGCACCACACAAAGGAAACAAATGGCAGCTGCAGAGAGCAGAATGCCCAAGGCTTATGCTGTGATCTCCTACCACACATATCCCAGTGCCCAGATACTTGGATGCATCTGGGTTCTCAGCATGTATTTTAGCATAGGAGTGAACAAAATAAGCCTCTTGAAGGAAACTTAAGGGCATCATTGGAATTATTTTCCTACGCATATGAAGACAGTTGCTTGGTTTTGGTTTTGACTGAGCAATGAAGAAAAAGTGTGCTATAAAAATCATGTTGTAGCTCTTATATTTAGCCCTAATTGTGGCTCCATATATATAGAAACATGATGAAACCACAGCATATCTTCCAAGTAATGTATATTGTGAATTACAGTGCTCTTTGAGGATTTTCTAGTATGTGTATAGGTCTTCCACTTCCTGTTGAAAACAGCAGAAGAGATGTTTGTAAAGTCAGGTCAATCCTCCTATATTTTAATTAGATATCACCATTTGGGGCTTCAGTTGTTTGCATCTGTGGAATAATTTATAGCAACAATAGGTCTGTAACAAAATCCTTCCTACTCTCATCGTGGTCGCAGTTAATGATTTCCTTGCTCTCTGAAAGGGTTTTGGGGTTAGGAGTGTTTGAAGCTTCCAAAAACAAAAAAAAGCCCAAATTAATTAGGATTGAGTCTTTTACGTAGACTTGTTAAAAGGCAGATCACCCAAAGGCATGGAAGTGATCAAGAGAGCTGAGTGTAGTCACACTGATGATGCCCCTGCTTGCGTAAAGCTGCCGTGGAGACCTGAAAACTCCTCTAACATCATGAAACAGACATCGTATTTTTGAAGTGTGCTGAAATAAAAGCTCCCTGAAGCAATGATGGATCTAAAAATGTTACAAGATGCCCTATCATAACCCAGAAACACAGTATACTTTAAACAGAGCTGAACATATTTCACTAATATAGACCCATGCCTTCTTCGGGTTCCAGCAACAGTGTCCAGACTACAGACCTGTAGACTATTTTCTTCTCTTCCTAAAAGATTAAAAATGCGCAGAGAATTTGTGACAAGGTGCTCTGAGTGGTTTGATAGTGTTTTTGCATTCTAAAAATATAGTGGCCTTTTCAAAGTTCTTTTGCAAAGTTCCTGGCCATGTTATGCTCTTGGTGTTATTTACTTTTTCTCCCTTTCTGCTTCAAGTTTAGAACTCCAAGGCTTTCTTTTGGGTTTTATCAAATTACATACTGAAGAAAGACATACATTTCAGAAACAGATGGATTTAATGTGCATGAAAATACATGCCTTTTAAAGAAACTAAATTAGTAGTTCCATTTCTACCCCTTTTTATTGAAGACAGAACTCTGAGAGATCTCTGGTTTAAAACATAACTTAACAAACATCAGCAAAATGAGATTTATTTAACAGAACATCAGAGAAACCATCGGCAACACAAAATCCAACAGCTTCTAGTAGAAATGAAGGAAGCTGAGACAGTAATAATAAAAATATATAGAAAAAAGGATTTATGAATCCACAAACAATGGATGTTTCAAGACTCTTATTCACTGTATATATTGAATGTATCTGCAAATTCACAGCTCTCCATGTCACTAAACATTTCTCTTATAATGAAGTTAACTGGGAACAGGAAATTTTTTTTTTTAGTGGCTAATTAGTGTTAATTTCTTTTCAAGACGTAGTGTCTCTACTTATGAACTCAAAACCACAGGTAAGACCAGTTCGGGATTTTCTTTTCTTTTTTTTTTTTTTAGAAGCACCTGGCTCCTACAAAACTGCACTACACTGAAAATGTGAAGCAGAATAGCTTCTCTTTTGCCTAATTGTGGTTCAACAAGTATTGTCTTTGCCTTGGTGCAGAAGGATCTGCTTTCTGCTGTGTCCACTTTGGCTGAATTTGGACAGAGATGGGTAAAATTGCTGTGGAAGGATGGGACAGAGGGAGCTTTGAATGTTTCCCAGGTGACAGTGCCTAGGACAGGGTCAAGTCTCCTGTGGACATGACTCCTTAATTGTGTGTTATGTGTCTTAATCTCCAGTCCAAATACCCTGTTGAAATAACTCCAAGTGACCCAATCACAGGATTCTTTGTGGTGTTTCTGGACCAGAAAAAAATGGCAAAATGCCAACAGTATTTTACCCAACCAGAACTGACCAGGGACTGTTTAGGCATCTGATTATGTCAACAATTTAGGAATCTACTTTTTCCTGATCATTAACATAAAATCAAGTGCACCCTTTTTTTTTTTCAAGTCCGCCCTGCTTAAGTCTTTCAACGAATAGGAATTAATTGCTGAACAGGCTTGGAGCTGCGCACTTGCAGAAGTGCTCAACACCTCCCTGCTCCCTCATTCCTGGAGACTCTGATTTGTAAAGGAATTCTTTAAAGGAAGCACTTAGGTAGATGCTTATACATTTTCCTGACACATGGAGATTGTGCCAGAATTGTGCTTTATTAAAATAAGCTGCTTCCTCAATGGGAGCAGTTGAATCAGACCATCAAAGAAGAAAATAGTAGTTGACATAAACATTCATTCTTCTTTATAGAAAGCAAACATTTGCTCTTAGAAGTATCTGGAGTTCTCTTAGCAATTGATGAACACCAAACATGAGACAAGTTGGTTCCAGCTAGCAGCAAAAATCATGAACTCATCTTTGTTGTCTGATTTTCCTGATGCAGCAAAAAACAATGTGTCACAAGACTTAGCTTTCTTTTGCCAATCCCTCTGCAACTATGGCCACATTCCAAAAACGTATAGACAAAACTCCCCAGCTGAAATTAAGTGATAATTTGTAGTATGTTTTAGAGCCTTCACAAAGTTTTTCAGATCATCAGCTAATATTTAAAATGAAAAAACTTTTATTTTAAGTTTTCCTGAATTGGATCATCCACCTCTAATATGTATTCCAATGATCTCAAGGACTGTTTGAATTTACTGCTTTTTCTTTTTTAATACTTCCTCTCTCAACTTGCGATTAGATGATTCAGTATTTTGAATGAATGCAGCTGATCCAGTCACACTTTAGTACATGAATGTAGAGAACCAGCATTAAATAGCATTCTTTAATTTTAAACAATATTTTTAAATAGTTTATAGCTGAGAATTAATTGCTTTAGGTTTTGTCTGCAACTATTGCAACTATATATTTCTCCTCCTCCACCTCAACCTCCAGTTTACCCAAAATATGTCAGAATCAGAGTGTTAATGTGCTGCAGCTAGCAGGGAAATTTTGTGATTCCTGGGCTGAGGACTAGAATCCCAAAACATTTGCAAAAAAAATATTGCCATGGTGAATCATGAACCAGTTATGTCCTCCATACAGCCATGTATTTTGTTTAACAACTTTCCACCAGATAACCTGGTTATCCATTACTTTATTGGGTCCCAGGCCCTTGGTAATTAATATAAATCTAATGTAAACATACCCATAGGCTCTAACAAACCAGCTAATTACTTTTGAGAGGAAGGCTGGGTGTGGAGTGGTGCATGATAGGGAATGTTCCTTGTAGATAGTAAAGCTGGGACACGGCAGGTTTATCTCTCTCCATTCTCATGGGACTTCACTGTTAACCCAGAGGGCTTTGTGCCATCTAACATGTGGCATGCTGTTAAAAAAAGTGTTGTGGTGAAGCGAGATTTCTATAGTTAAACATGTTTGAGACTTAAAAATCACAAGAAAAGTGGAGGAGGATGGTGAAATTTGTTGAGCTCCTCAGGTCAAGGTCCTGGTGCACTGTGCACACTTATTTCTGGAGCACGGCGTGCTTTCAGAGGGAGGGGCCAAGGGCCACGGGAACACTGTACAAATTTGCTGGAAGGAAGACAAACAAAGAAGTCAAAAGATGTACATAGGTGATAACAAGGTAAATATTAGAAAAGTTGGCTTATATTATACTCGTATAATAGGATATCAGCAAGGAACAAATAGTCAGGCTTTCACGGCTGGTTAGGCTGAGAACAGTACCGACCTGGGCTGATAACACTCCAGCTTGCTGGTGGTGCAACTTAGTCTGAAAGCCAGGCGTATAAAAGCATATAGGAAGACTAAGAAGTCAAGATCTCTCCACTTTTTTGCTTCCTCGGTGTGTGTGGGGCAGATCTGACATTCATGTGGGAAAGAACTGTGGCAGTTGGATGTTGTGTGAATGCGAAGGCAAAAACCTCTCAATTTCCCTCTTTCCCACTAATTTAGAGATCTCTCACCTTGAGAACATCACATCTTTGTGAGTCAGGGAAGTACCAGAACTGTATGGCACATCTTTTACTCATTCAATGAAATTCTGACTTTCTTCATATTTGACCCATGGTTGTTAATTGAGGTAACCATCATATCAGTAGGGTATGTACTTGCCTCTGCTGTGGAAGGGGCATATTTTTTGATATTTTAGTTTGTAAATGAGATCTGAAAGGGAAGCTGCTTCAATCTCCATTTTCCCCAAATCTCTTGTCACCTCTGGACCACAGTCTCCCATGGCTGTGAGCATGGGAGACTTACAGCCTTCCCTCCTGAATACTATATGATGACAAATCACAGGAAACAGAAATCCTTTCCCTATGTTTTTCCTAGGAACATTAACACACCGGAAGACCATGTCAAAGAATAATAATTCATCACTAATTTACACTTCTGGAACAAGAAACCCTCCTTTAAGCTCATTATGATTTTGATAAAATATGTGATGAATTTGCTTCAAAATACTTTGTTTCCAAAAATATACATTTTCTAAATGACCATTTGTTATCTAATGCTGAAAAAATTACTGTCTTTATTATTGTGTTCCATAAAATCATGAGAACAGATTTTTAAATTTCTGTTTTACAGTGTATTTTAATTGCAGATTCCAAATAATTCCCTTTATTTTAGATTTTTACACTAATGCATGTATCAGATGGGCGCAGCTTATTTTTGGAGAGTATTGTGAATAATCTCAATGAATTAAATGTATTCAAGTTTATTTTAAAATATGATTTACTTGCTTGCAATATTTCTAGTTCTGTGTGTAATATGATCCCTTCTGTTTTCCTAATAAGACCAAGTGAGAAAATTAGATGATAAATAATCTCCTTCGTATTTGTGTTCCCATCATAATGTGGACAAAATAAATTACATTTCTTAAAAACTTTATAAGAAATAATAAATATTCAAATCTGTCTATTTCTGCGCATGTTTAACCACTTTACGAAAAGTGGTGGCTGTCACTGCAGTTTCTGCACAAGGAATACTTATTATTACAATTTTCCTTTTTTAGTGACCCCAAAATCTTATTTTTTTTCTGCTACGCTTCATGTTCCTGTGCCAAACTTTTACAATATAAATGACTTTGGGTCCAGGGACATAGAACTTTTCCTGGGGATGAAAAAGGGTTTAAAGACCTCCAACCTTGCATTTCAGTGGCCTGTTAGACCTATCTTTCCATTGCTGGCAGTGTGTCTCATGGAAGTCTGCTCTACATGGATGTGCAGAGTTAAGTGTAGAAAGGAACTGGAGATAAATTCTGGTCTGCAATGAGAGACACAGAAGTGTTTCAGAGGCACATATGTGATTTTTCCTACTGCAGTTCATCCCACATTCATAAAGCTTTCACATGTCTCTCTGGGGAGGGGATTTTGTGAAGGGCTGACACATGGACCCCTTAATCCAGATTGCCTTGTGATATCTAGAAGTAATTCCTTGTTTTTTATATAAATCCTTAAACCCAAACAAGTTATTCCCTGCTCTCAGAGCAGTTCATGAAGACTCAAGCTCCAGTACACATAAAGCAAGAACAGATACCCAGGAGAGATTCAGGTCTTCCCTTCAGAGGTGTCGTATTTAATGTCAGCCATTTCCTTGACCTTAGTGAAGTTATGAAGTAGTTGTGGCTCAAGACCACTATAAATGGCTATGGTAGGCTTGCACATTTAAAAAAAAAAAAAGTTTTGTTTTTAATTTTTTTCTTGGGACTTTGTTTGCCAAAACAGCAACTTTGAAAATCAAATGCCTCACAGCAGAGTCTAATAGGAACAGCTTCATTCTGCCTTTTCTGTTTTGGAGCTAACTGTACAGACTGAACCTGACTTGAGGTATCTGGATGAACCATAGCACAAATCCTTTCCTTATCCTGTCTTTATCTGCTTTCACCTGGTAATGGGCTTTGGAAAAAACGTGACCCTTCTGCTCTCTGTGCTCCAGCTTGTCCGTCTGAAGAGTCACCCATAAATACAGACAAACCTGTACCTCAAAGAAGCTGTGAGAAGCAAGGTGCCATGAACTCCTGCACTGGAGTTCCCTACCTCACACTTCTGTGGTGGAAATAGTTTCTGGGGAGGAGGAAGACAGTAGTTTACAATCTTGAAATGGCAGTCAGAAGGAAGACTAAAGTAAGCACATTATAGAGAAAACATGTACTTTTCTTTTAAAAGTTATGTACGATGAGTATTTTTTTGTCAGGAAATAAATTCACTGACCTTTTGTGTAGGTACAGGCAGGAAAAAAAGAAATGGGTAAATTTTAGTTTTCCCCATACCTTTCTATTCTTTCTGCCTTTCTTAATAGAATCACAGAGAAATGAAAAATTATTTAAACTGGTTGAAAAACAGGGAGTTCAGAAAATATATAAAATATGCTAAAAAATACATAGGGGAGAGTGTAGTAATTTAATATGCACTGACTTGTTCCCATCAGATAAACTGCTGACTGAAGCAGATAGAGAAATGAATACTCCTTCTAACCAAAACCAAAATAATTCTGAATTTTGGAGTCTGTGTGTCTTCTGTCCAAGCTGAATGAGAGGGGACTGAAGAAGGTCAGCTTCCTGACTTACATGTAACTCTAACATTAAATATTATCAGCAATATCCTTTGTGTGAAGGATACAGAAACCTTTCCTCTTTTCAATGCAGCTAGGTAGTTACAGACTCTGGTTATTGATTTTGTGGACTTTCTCCTCGATAAGGTGAGGAAATAAAGTTGTCAAATTTGCCTGCAAGTTATGTTCAATTTAAAAAGTGTTGTTTTGGGTTTTTTTAGAGGTAATTTGCTTCCGGAATTTCTATGTCAGATGTTGGTTTAGGTTGCACATTGGTTTACCTGCTCCTGTGGCTTCCTAGCATTGACATTTGCACTGAGAAGTTGGTTTTCAATGTACATCTGTCATCCTGACTTCCTTTGTCTGTTTATTTGCCCACTAATATTTGCCATGAAACTTTTTTTTATTGAGTAACTTTTCTATCGTGTACAGAAAGTATAATATTCCTGGCACAGAATTTCAGAAGTAATGGTTTTCTAAGCATTGCTGAAATGCCATTTGTGTAATTTCTGCACAAAGCTCTTTTTTTAGTACAATTTTATCTTGCTATTTGATATGTAAAATTTCTTGTGGGTGTCATGAACTGAAAATTTGCATCTCTGTGGTAACCTGTAAATGCCTGGCTATGAGAAAGACTGGGAATTACTTTACTGGGAAATAAGCCAATATTTTGTGTGAAATAGTACTAGCTTGGGACTGAACTCCTGGAATCTTCCAGAAATTACTATATTCTTTTTATTGGTAGCGTTGGAAGAGTTGTTCAGCTGGTGAAGATGGTTTTATTGACATTTTCAAGGTACTAGCTGCCTGAAGTCTCTTCTATTGAAATCCTCCCTCAAAAGTAGTTGCAGTGTTGTACTGAAGACTCTGTTCTGGGATGGCAAATGGCAGTCTGAGAAGGAAGGGTGGGACACAAGCGTGGAAATTTTCAAATACACCTGGATGTCAGTGGAAACTGGGTTTCAGAGTACCTTAAGTACTTTTAAAAAATCCCACCCAAATTGCACTTGCAGTCTCTGGAGGATGCTTGTTTTTCTGTGACCAGGAGCAACATATTTTATGTATGTAGAAATGACTGGTCCAAAAATGTCATTCCAGCAATTGTAGCAACTTCTTTTGTGTCTCATTTTCCTTATGAGTTTGATTTTTTTCACCTCTGTGGCCAACTGAAGCCTTTATAATTGGGAATCTCCCAATGAACTGATACATTTGTGATGATTTAGGTTTTCTTCCACAACGGAATATGCAGGATTAGTTTTTCATTCCATTACCTTTCCAAGGGTTTCAAACGTTCATGGAAGTATAAGACCGGGGGGGGAGGGGGGGCATTATAACTGCATTAATGACAGGCTGTGAAACTTTGTCAAGTTCAACACTGTAATTTGTAATTGAACGAGGCTGAGTGAATTGAACTGTATTGGCTGTCTTTTTGACAGACAGCCCATTTTGATGGATGGAGAATTATTGGCAGATTGCAGGCTCAGGATAATGATTTTCCCAACCACAGTACCCTGCTTCACAGTCTTTTTTTTTTTTTTTTTAACACCCACAGTTTCACAGCTTAACCCATGCCTGGGAAATGTCTGATGGCATTTGCAAATGTCCTTATGACTGCTTAGGTTCTGGGGATCTTGTTGCATTTATTACTGTATCATGTATTCAATGGATGAAGGCACAAATTATATCTGGGCCTCAACCCCTGTACAAGAAAGGTTTATTTGAAGTAAGGCTGTAGTATAGCTATACCCTAAACTTAGCTTTAAGGCTCCAAGAGCATTGTTAGAAATACCGTGATCCCAGGACATAGAGCCACTTGTTCTTTTGTATAAAATCACTCTTCTGGATTGAGGTGGAACAAACTGCTTTGACAGGCTGACCTTGTACCAGCAAGATTTAGACCAGACGAGATATCATCTCTTATTCTGTAAACTTTAAGCCTGATCACTTGTTGTGCCTCCTTTCACAGCCAACCTGAGGACAGAAAGACCTCTGTCTTATGTACTGACCTTATCCATGTAAAATATGGTGTTCTTGTACTTATGGTAGACAGAGGTTGTAAATCCATCTGTGGGGTCATTGCATGCAGAGCTGTATTGGAAAGGTGGTGGGCAGCGACACACATTGCTTCATCTCTGTGACAATTGTGTCTCTTGATGAGGGCTCTGGGATGGAAAACAGTAATGTCTAAACTTGCTGTAGCTGCTTGTTCTTTGAATGTATTTTTTGTGATGTTGGAAGATGCACAATCCCTACTCATCCAGAGTGGATGATATCTAGTGTGTACTCCTGTACAGAGCTTTGATTCATTCTCCTGGGGTGTTTGACAGTGAGAACTCAAGGGAAGAGGAGCAGCATGACTGCTGAAGTTGTGGAACAGCTCTGTAGTGTTGCTCTGTCTGCAGAGTGGAAGTCTATGGAGGAGTGCTCTTTGCCATGGGGAATTAAATAAGGTTTTGCTTCTGGGTCAGAAATTCTGTCTTGATGGCTTTGCAGGTCTTTTGTTGCATGAGATGAAGATAGGAAAAGCTCAGGGAATGATAATTTGAATTTAACAACCAAAAGTAATTCAGTGTAAAGGATGTTTCACAGAGCAGCTGAGATAAAAAAAGGCAGTGTGTGACTGTGGAGAGACAGTCACACATGCCAGAAAAACCAAGCTAAGTAAAGAAATGGGGAGTAAGAAGCATCAACAACCTTGTCCTTTTGACTCTAGAAACTAGGTACTTAGTTCATTGATCCACTATACGCCATGTTACTCAGTCTTTATATTTAATCTGTGAGAAAATCAGAACTTTTCAAGTCAATGCAACACAACAGAGATTTTAAGAGTGTTTATACGTCTGAGACATAAATAAGGGAACAAATAAAGGAATAAGAGAGCAACCAGGAGCCAAAAAATTTGTGTATCTGCAAGATGTACAAGTGGGGTTGGCTGGGTCGGAAAAGCACATCCTTCCAGTTCATTTTGTAAGGTATGTGGCCACTTGCTTTGTCACCTTGCTGTCACTGAACAAAGCTTGGATGTCTGCCTTCAGACACTTGAAGCTGATGTTGCCTTTCAGATGAAGGAAAGATTCCTCTGGTCTCCTTCAGGAAGTCGGATCCCTGGTGCTGTGAATGCAGAAGTTAAATTAGCAAGTGTGGAGATGGGCTGAATCCTTAGGCAAGGGTGAGTCTGATTGCATTGCGCCCCTGAGAATCAGGGAATGGACTCGGATAAGATCTTTTATTTACAGAATTGTGTGTTAAAGGGTATGAGAAGTAAGGAGGTATTGCTTCAACTTCATTCAAAGCTGTATTAAGGAATCAATCTCCTCAGTTCAATGCTTTTCTTTAGGGAGAACTTCTGAACATCTTCACAAAGGAAGCATGAATTAAAAGAATTTCCCCGTACTGACATGCTAATGTGCATTTGAAATCATGTCCTTAATTCATAGTGTAAATTAAATTGTTCTTTAAGCCATCTCTACTGAAATAACTCAGAAAACACACATGAAAACCATCTGGTTTTAATTCCCTGAGGACTTCAAATTCATAAGTACATAATACTTTAAGTTTCTCTTTATTGGTTAATCAGTTGGGCCAACTCAGTCTACTCCAATTTGTACCAAAAACACTGAAATGTACAATTTTGGCATGGGTTTGATATGAATTTTCCTTGAAACACAGTAGGTTTGACCAGGATGCCAAAGAAATTGAATTAATTCAAAATGCCGAAGACTTAGTGGTGAAATGCAAAAGTAACAGAAAATATTTGCAAAGATTGGCTTTTACCTCCTCTCCTTTCCTGCCAAAGAACTGTGAATCCCAGTGAGTTCTTTCAAAAGGGGACTATCAGGACAAATCACCCAAACTAAATACCAAATACTGCCACCTCCTTGCTCTCTGTCCTTAAAAAAGCTCAAGTAAAGGAAGCTCTGACCATACTACTCTCTTAAAATAAAAATAAGCATGCTAAGTGTTTTGAAGCCTCCCAGTGCCCCAAATTGATCACCTTAATTCCTTACAGTCCCCAAGCTTCTGGTTTTTTTCTATTTATAGAATTAGCTTGTTTAATGATGACCTTCACATCCATCTTTCCCCTCCTGCCCTCAAGTTTACCCCCAGAAAGAAGTGTTTGGGCAGTAAATCCAGCTGAGCACATAGGAGATTGTCTTTCTCCTTGGTGGTGGCTCTCCAGGCATCCTGAAGAGAAGAAGGAATGTTTTCCATCTCTTCTGCTTTTATTATAGGATTTTTTAGTACAAAAGTAGGGTAAGAGGGAAAAGGAAACTAAATTTCCAGAATCTCATGTGGGCTGTGGTGCTCTAGCTTTCCTGCTGTAGTGTTTCTTTTCCTCCCCATTAAAGACACTTCAAAACTGGGATATGTGTGACAGAAATCTTATCTTCAGATGAAACACTTCAAGTATTGTCTTAATCCAGGTAACGAAAACACACCAGGGGAGGCTGAAGTCATCTGTGACTTCCTGTGTTGCATGGAAGTGTAAAAATAATTCCTGGGGCTATTAAAGGAAAAATGAAGTGGGAACGAGTTGCACAGAAATCCAGGACCGCTGTTGCGCAGGATACTAATTAGTAACATGCCTTGGGATGTGATGGGAGGTCCTTCTAAGCTAAGGTGAAGGTTGTTTGGGGAGAACAAAGGATTTTCTGACAGTTAAAGCAAAGTGGGAGCTGAACTGTGGAGGTCTGGCTTTGATTCCCAATACTTTCACAGGTTTTTTGTGTGACCTTAAATGGTGTAATTTCTCGGAACTTCATCTCTCTAGAAGGATGACATTTTTTGCTGCCCTGTACTGACTGTGCTGCCTGCTTAGAGTACAAATGCTTTGTTGCTCAGATCATTTTCCAAGCACACAGGCATCTCATGGGATCCCATAAGGAGTTCATGATGACAACAGAGCTGTGTGGCAAAAGGTGTTTTTATTTCTGTGTTCAGGATCTGTAGAGCAGTTAACTTCTCTCTTGAAACTGTTACCTAATGAATATTCTTGTCTACAAAGAACAAATGCTACTCTCAGTCAAAGTAAAGATCTGAACTATGCCTTACAGACCAGATCTTGAGGTTGTCCATTTTCAGGACTTCCTTTTTTTCTCTTTTTTTTCCTTCTCTTTGTTATTTTTTTTCTTTATCCTTTCTTTCTCCTTTAGAGCCTTTTTTCAATTTTTTTGTCAAAATTCTGACTGTGTGGTAAATGCCAAAATTAATGACACTCATTGATGATCTGCCCAAGTGTTAAATGTTGGATGAAAAATGTAATAAGTGTGTTTATTTTCACTCTTTTTTGTTTGAACAGACATTTTTTGTAATTCTCAGCATGAAGATTTGTAAATGCCTAACTAAGACAGCAATAGACACCTCTTCACTTAGACTTTCTACAACGTGAGAAATCACCCTAGCACTAAGTCCCCTTGCTTTTATCTTGTAATTAAGACAGATTCAGCAGGACCCCCGGCTGCTGGCAGCTTCCCCCGCCTCGGGGGCAGGACCCCTGGCTGCTGGGAGCTTCTCGTGGTTGAGCCCCCAGGCACGGCTGTGGCAGGAGAAAGGAGAGAGAAGGGGAGCCTTGCCTGCAGGTACTGTGCCCCCATGAAAGAGGAGAGGGGAGCTTTCGAGCACACAGAGGTTTGCCGTTCCATGTTTGGGGTGGGAAGGGGGGGGGGGAAGAATTAGGGTAGGGTGTCGAACGGACTGAGGGGATCCGCCGACTGGCAGGAGGGAGAGCGGGACAATCCCGTATGAAGTGTCACAGGTGAGCAGTGCGCCTGAAGATATGTGGAAACACAGTAAGGGAAGGATAAGGTCAGGGTGGATAGTTGGGTTCTTTTGGAATAATGGGGGTCCCAGTCAGGCTGGGGCCTTGAAAGGCACACCCGCCTTGGATGGGTACTGGGGTCAGAACGGTTGCTTTGTTTGTCTGTCTGTTTTTGGTTCACCTGTGGCTACTGCCCAGGTTCAGCATGTTATGGATATATTTGCTTTGCTCTGTTACATGCCAAAATGGTGGACAGGACAAAAGGTTGTTCCTGGGTATCTCCTTCAGATTGTTTATAGATAGGTGATAATAAAGTAGGAAATGAAAGACTTGCCCAAATCATTCTAATAGGAACGTAGTCTGTGTACCCCTATGCGGTTGCGAGCTATGTGGTACGAGGCTATGTGGTACATGCCCCCGATAGAGTCGCCCATGCCAGACAGGTCAAAACCATAGGACCAGATTTAATACATTCTTGGGCAGAATGAGCTCATTAGCCTTCTAGCAGTCATCCTAGGAGAAGGACAACTCTAATCCCAAACCTGGGTAGATGAAGCTCGCTTAGCCCTGTAAGGCCATCCATCTAAGAGAAGGTCACTCTAATCAAACCTATGTCCTGAGGACCTCGCTGCCACCGTCCAAGCTCACTCAGCCCTGGCAGATGAACCTTAGGATTAAAGTGTGGGTTCAGTTCAGCGCATACTGCATCTCACCTAAAAAATCCATTGCACAGGCTTGAAGGCTTTACCCACATGCAAAAAGCCCTGTAGCGACGGGTGAGGGTCGAAACAGTAGGTGAAAGGTGCACTGGAAGCCGCAGACCCAACCCTGCATGCAGGCGGTTCAGGATATTGGTCATTTCAGACTGACCGGAGATGAGAGTCTCTTGGGGCAGCACCCTGAACGACCAAGCAGCCTTTTCAAGGACAGTATTGATTGCTCCACTCGGAAAGGGGCCTAGAAAAGGTGGCCTAAACAAAACTCATCTCCACCTTCACCCGGTTGGTTAACCGCAGGTCAGCGGGCATCTTTTACTAATGCGGTCGCACAAAGATCAAAAGACAAAAGACACCTGCCTCCAAAGGTGTACCTAAATTAACTCTAGCATGTTGGAACATCAGAACCATGCTCGATTCTGCAGATAGCAGACATTCTGAGCATTGTTCTGCCCTAATTGCCCATGAGCTGGCTCATCTTAACATCGACATTGCCGCTCTCAGTGAAGTTCGCCTTCATGAAGAAGGCAGCCTCAGAGAACATGGTGCAGGTTACACACTCTTTTGGTCAGGTAAGCCCAGAACCGAAAAACATCTCTCAGGAGTCAGCTTCATGATCAAAAACTCTATTGTTCCTAAACTCGAAAATCTGCCGACAGGTCACTCTGACCGCATCATCTCCCTACGCCTTCTACTAAACAACAAGCAACATGTTGTCCTCTTTAGTATATATGCCCCAAATCTCCAAGTTGACCCTGCTGAAAAAGATAAATTTTACACTGACCTGCGCCTTCTTACCCAGAAGGTGCCTGCAGATGATAAGATCATTATCCTTGGTGATTTCAACGCCAGAGTAGGTAAGAATTTAGAAGCCTGGAAAGGAGTATTAGGCAAGCATGGTGTTGGAAACTGCAAAGATAATGGTCTACTTCTGCTAGAATTCTGTGCAGAGCAACAGCTCACCATCACTAATACTATCTTTCAGCAGAAAGATAGTCTGAAGACAACCTGGATGCACCCCCGTTCTAAGCATTGGCACCTCATTGATTATGTCTTGGTGCGACAGAGAGATGTCCGCGATGTCCACCATACCCGGGTGATGCCCAGCGCAGAATGCCAAACAGACCATCAGGTTGTGCGCTGCAAAATCAACTTCAATCTCAAATTCAAACCCAAAAGGGGCAGCATCCCAAGGAGAAGACTCCACGTTAACAATCTCCAATCAGCCACAGTAAGAGACAGATTCCAGGCAAACCTTCAAACTAGGCTCGAAAACCATTCCACAGATTCTGCAGATTCCTCTCCTGAAACAATTTGGCACCATATTAAAAACAGCATCCTGCAATCCTCTGAAGAATCCTTAGGGTTCTCCCTCAAGAAAAACAAGGACTGATTTGATGAAAACAATCAAGAAATCCAGGATTTGTTGAGGAAGAAGAGAACCGCCCACCAAGCACACCTTGCACTGCCATCCTGTCACGCAAGAAAAATGGCTTTTCGTCTTGCATGCAGCAAGCTCCAACAGAAACACCGTGACATCCAGAACAAGTGGTGGATTGATCTAGCTGAAAAAACTCAATTATGCGCAGATTCGGGAGATTACAAAGGATTCTATGAGGCCTTGAAAACAGCATACGGGCCTACATACCATGCCCAAAGCCCTCTACTCAGCACTGATGGTCAAACGCTTCTGACAGATAAAACCTCCATTCTGAATCGATGGTCTGAATCAATTTTCAGACTCTCTTCAGTACCAACCGTGTAGTCCAAGACTCAGCAATTCAGTCCATCACACAACAACCGGTGAAATACGAATTGGATACTGGCCCCACTTTAGGAGAAACCCTCAAGGCCATACAGCAGGTGAAAATCGGCAAGGCAGCTGGGGTTGATGGAATTCTACCCGAAATCTGGAAACATGGGGGCCTTGCACTTCATACCAAATTTCACGAGTTTGTGGTGCGCTGTTGGGAACTAGGCGAGCTACCATCAGACCTTCGAGATGCAGTCATCATCACTTTGTATAAGAAGAAAGGAATCAAATCTGATTGCTCAAATGACCGTGGTATTACTCTGCTCTCCATTGCTGGCAAAATCCTGGCAAGAATACTTTTGAACAGACTAATACCCACTATTGCAGAAGGAATTCTTCTTGAAAGTCAGTGCGGTTTCAGAGCCAACAGGAGTACCACAGACATGGTATTTGTCCTCAGACAACTGCAAGAGAAGTGTAGGGAACAGAACAAGGGTCTCTATGTAAACTTTGTCAACCTCACCAAGGCTTTCAATACTGTGAGCAGAAAAGGTCTGTGGCAGATTTTGGAACGTTTAGGTTGTCCCCCTAAATTCCTTAAAATGATCATCTCACTCCATGAGGATCAGCACGGCCAAGTCAGATTTTGCAATGCACTCTCTGAGCCCTTTCTAATAACTAATGGTGTGAAACAAGGCTGTGTTCTCGCTCCAACCCTATTCACAGTCTTTTTCAGGATGATGCTCCAAAGGGCCACGGCAGATCTCAATGATCAGGACGGTATCTACATTCGATATCGTACTGATGGAAGCCTTTTCAACCTAAGGCGACTGAAGGCCCACACCAAGACCTTAAACCATCTTGTCCGGGAGCTGCTTTATGCTGATGACGCCGCCCTTGTCGCCCACACAGAAGCAACTCTGCAGCGTTTAACATCCTGCTTGGCAGACACTACTGAGCTCTTTGGGCTGGAAGTCAGCTTAAAGAAGACAGAAGTTCTCCACGAACCTGCTCCTCAGGAAGCCTTCCATCATCCCCATATCACCATTGGCCAGTCAGAGCTTAAATCAGTCCAGCAGTTTAATTACCTAGGTAGACTCATCTCCTCAAATGGTAAGATTGACAGGGAGATAGACAACAGGTTAGCAAAGGCATATAGTGCTTTTGGAAAACTCTATAAAAGAGTATGGCATAATAAACACTTGAAGAAAAGCACCAAGATCAGTGTTTACAAAGCCATAGTGTTGTCTACTCTCTTGTATGGTTCCGAATCATGGGTCATCTATCACCACCACCTGCGTCTCCTAGAACGCTTCCATCAACGCTGTCTCCGTACAATCCTAGACATCCACTGGTCAGATTATGTGACCAATACATCTGTTCTAGAACAAGTAGCAGTCACAAGTATTGAGGCCATGTTACTGAGAACACAGCTGCGTTGGGCAGGGCACGTCTCAAGGATGAAGGACCACCGCCTCCCTAAGATCCTGCTTTGTGGCGAACTTGCCACTGGCTACCGCAAGAGAGGAGCCCCGAAGAAAAGATACAAGGACTCCCTGAAACAACACCTCAACCTTGGCCACATTGATCATCTTAACTGGTCTATTCTGGCCTCAAATCGGGAGGCCTGGAGACACACCATCTACAACACTGCCATTTCCTTTGAGAACACATGCAGGATCACTCTCGAGGAGAAAAGACAACACAGAAAGAATCATATCCTGCTGAGTACACCACCTAAGGAATCTTTCTGCTGTGCCTTTTGTAATCGGATATATCTATCACCAGCGTGCCTGTAACAAATGTGGATAGAGCCTCCCTAAATCTTCGTTCATGAAGCCTAGCCATCATGATGATGATGAAGACAGATTCAGAAATGAACTAGCTGGCCTGTCAGGAAATTCATTAGTCCCTTTTTAATTGCATTATTTTTCATGTAATTTTTACTGGCATAACTCTAGACTTAAGCATTTTTATCCCTGACTTGACAGCAAAGCACATGAGAGAAATCTCAGATTTGAAATGTTCCAGAGGAAACTTCAGATGAAATATTGGTTCAACATGATACTCTTATTTCAAATGTAGTGCACTCTCCTGACTGTATTTCACATATCCTTAAAAGTACTGTTCCTGTCCTCAGAGGATCCTTTGCAACAGGGGAAAAAGAAGGTAGGACAGGGCTGCAAGAGTGATGTGTCACCAGAGTAAAAGTTCTTCTTCGCCTTTACCATTCTTTGTGTTACTGGGACACAAATCTAGCTAGAGTTAAAGGATTTGTTCCTTCTACCCCCTCAACAACCTACAAATCAAAGTTGTAGGGTTCTGGACTATAGAAGGGTAAATTTTACGGAGTATTCTATAAGTGTTCTTCAGCACCACCAGTCCCATCACCTAAAGAGACCAATTACTAGTCTACACCCTTTGGTCCAAGAAACAGCTTGAGAAGCAGATCCAACTTGAGCATAGATGGGTGACAAATGAAGTCTGCTGTATGCCACTCTCCTATGAGAGATTTTAAGAAAAACTGTGATGAAATGCCTGTACTGTTAAGGAAAATAGAAGCTGTAGCTGGCTTTATACACTAAGAACAGACAAGCTGTGTTTCAGACCAAAGATTTAATGGTGACTTTTGACACATGGCTTGATGATGTTTTTGATAACAGGAGCTCCTGGAGGTCTGTCCTGTGACTTTGAGCAGTGTAACATCATGAACCATTGAAATAACATCAGTGAGGCTGTATGCTCCTTATGCAGGGATATATTGTTTGCATAGTGTCAGAAGCCCTTACTGTGCATCAGCAACCCTTTATGCTGCTTCCACTCCTATCCTTTCAGATTAAAGGACCTTAACATTTGAAGGTTTCTATGGGTGGCTCTTTTCTTACCTTATAAATATTTATGGAATAGACAGTACTGTATATGTCATTAAGATGAAATTGTTTGATCATGCTCCCTATTAATTGTTGTATCTCATCTTGTTCTTGGCTCAGGACTCTCTCTTTTGTCTCTCTGCCCAGGTTCAGGGTGGGACAAGGTTATTGTGAAATCAGCAGTGACATTTCAGGTCTGCTAAAGTGAGCATATTAGAGACATCTGTCAGGCATGATAATAATGTTTGGGTTACTACTAATAATTTAAACCAGGTAGTGACATTTACCAGCACAGCAAGTATACTCTTAGTATTTATTTTGGCAGATCTACTTCACCAAAGGAAAACATGAGAATTTCTAAGCTGAATCTTTGCTTTACTGTGACTCTAATATTTCACTGTGATAAGGGCAGGTCTATGTTGTTTCTGAATAGCTTTAGTGCCTGCCTCCAAATGTCACTGAATACAGAAGACTTTAGCACGAATTCCACTTAGGAGGTAGTGAAATTCTACCTAACCCTTTTCATGAAAATACCTTTGGCAATACTTTCATCTACCTACTTAGAAGAGAAGAATTCTGGCTTGATAGTTGGGAAAATCATGGTAAGTCATACAAGAGGATTGAGAGGCCTGATTATGTGTGACACACTGCAGAGGCAAGTAAAAACCCCCAAGGGTCCACACTGCTTGAAATTACATTTACAGGCACTCAATTTTCAGGTACACTGAGGTGGGTAACCTGGACAGTGAGTCCCCAGAGACCTGTCTGGGACATGCTGAGAGGCTTATGAATACTTTTCAGGCTTTGGGCCTGTCTTAAAAATACATGTAGTGACAGGACAAGGGGGAACGATCTAAAGCTGAGAGTAGGTTTAGGTCAGATATTAGGAAAACGTTGTTAACTATGAGGGTGGTGAGGCACTGAAACAGGTTGCCCAGAGACACTGTGGCTGCCCCATCCTTAGAAATGTTAAAAGCCAAGTTGAATGGAGCTCTGAGCAACCTGGTCCAGTGGAAGCTGTCCCTGCCTATGGCATAGGGCTTGAAACGAGATGATCTTTAAGGTCCCTCCCAACCCAGGCCACTCTGATCCCATGATTCTCTGATTTACCTTATCACATCATGTGAATCCATGGAAATTAGTTGGCTCTGGGGGCACCTAATAGTAATCCTACATTACATTCAATTCTGCCTCTCCAAAGTTTTACATCCACAATGACACTTCTTCATAAGAAACCTGCAACAAACCATAACAAGTGGGTGATTCCACAGTCCCTAGGGATTTCACAAGTGGAATTAAAAGCCTGAGAACCTAGAGTGGTGGCTCTTTGCCACTTTAATATCAAGTTTCCATCTCAAAATCTATCTTGGGTACTGTAAAACATATAGCATATATGTGTTTTCTTGGAGCAAAAACAGACTGAAGGTGTATTTTTCCCACAAAGTATGTTTGTCAAGCTAAAGTTTTAGTCAGATTTTGGGTTCCTCAATTTTTTTTTTGTTTGTTTGTTTGTTTGTAAACCAGCTTTTTTCATCAGTCAAGACAAGCCTTTGCATGCTTAATCTTCTCCTGCATGGGAACTCACTATGCTACTCTTAACTATAGGTTGAAGGAACTGGCTGGGGTGAGATGAGGACATCACGGAAAGGGCTTGAGCCTGGAATAGCTTTTTTCTGCCAGGTTATGGTAGAAAATTAGAAACATAAAAAATTAGAAAATTAGAAAATTAGAACATAAATCTACTGCTGCAGTTGGTAGAGTGTTAATTTGGTTAGTGGGGTAGGAATACAAGAACAAGGAGGTGGTATGTGGGAACTATGGAAGCTCATCCCTCTTCTGACCCACTGAAAACAACCTGAGCATATTTCTTGGACAATCCATACATTTACACTCATGACTTCTTTTGCTTTTCTCCATAAAGTGAATTGTCTTTAACTTATAAAAAATCCTGCTCTTCAGTTGAAGTGGTATCTTATAATTGCTCCTCACACATGTGGGATCATCTCTAGGTATGCTTGGCAAAGCGATAAGATAATTTACTCTGTCACTGTTTTGGTAAAAGTAAGGTATGTTAGATTTATAAAGGCACCAGCTCCTGAAGTCCTGTGACAATAGATAGTGAGAGATATTAATTTTGAGAGGGGGAAAAAAAGTGTAAATCTAGTGCTTCTTGTTTCAGCATCCTTCTTACAACCACCCTTAGGAATGGTTTCTTAACTCCATCTCTTCCTGAAGCAGCATGAGTTGCCATGGCCTCCTCAGGGCTGTAACTACCCAGAACTTATCATCTACTCACAATTAAACAGCACTTCTGCACAACAATCCCAAGTAAAACAAACTACTGTGACAGAATGAAAGCATGTTGTAGCCATGAACTGTGAAACAGGCAATGATGGCAGGTGCAGCTGCATCCAAAGAGCCAGATCAGGGGATCTGGATGGAGCCTGCAAGGAAGAGGTCTGAGATATGTTCACAGCAAGTTGGTTTCACACTGAGAACCAACTCTCACCTGGGAGAATGAGAACTATTAAACATAAGGAAGGGAAAATGTCTTAAAATTGGTATGAACAGTATAAAACACTAAAAAAATACTCATCATGCTCAGTCATATCAGCTTTGCTCTACTCCAATATAGAAATAAAACACCCACCTGCTCCTCTACACCCCCTGGAGCTGAAGTTTTTTCAGAGGGGGGAGAATGTTGTTTATACCTATCCTGAAGGCATTTTTATTCTACTCTGGAAGTGCAGAGTGCCTTCATATTAGGAGAAAAAGTAATTTATGTCCACACAGGACCTTTTTTATGCCAATAGAATGAATGAAGAAAGGTCAGTTTTTAATTACAAGGCAGAAATGGACTCGTAATACACTCCAGCAGAGGGTGACTTTTGCCCTCAGAACAGCTTCCTGATAGCAGTGGAGGGATTGAAGTCCCAGCAATTACTTCTTTAACTAAATATCTTATTCTGTTTGTATTGCATCTGATTTCTGAATCTGGACATTGAATAATAGTAGCAAAACCCTACAAGAACTTTTGGCAACAAACCCAAAGCTGTTAAGTCTGTTAGTATATCTGAGAATCAAAAGTGTAATACTGGAAAACAGAGCAATGATGAGAGCACTATAGAAGCTTCTGTCTATCTGTTTTCCATAGGCCTTACCAAGGCATGGATATGGAGCAAAGGCCAAAGTAATCCGTGTGTCCCAGATGAAAAAAAGGAGGCCAGAGCCACATTAAATTGAACAAGGAAAAAGGTGAAAGTTTTCCCAAACTGTTGAGCTTCAAAAAATGAAATGGAAATTGAAAGGCTTCTGACCCGTATTTGTTTGCATGCTGGCTCAAAAGACTTGGTTCAGTTCTCATCCTTCCCTTGAAAATCAGCTCCTCCTGCTCTTACTAAAGCAACTTCTGCTGGCATTTTACAGGCCTCCAGACTGTTATGAATGTTATGAATGTTTCTTCGGTGAGTCAGAAGAGCCATGTTCCACCCAAGCGAGGCTCAGAGACTTTCATGTTGACATCAGAATTTTTAAAATACTTCAGTTTTTGTTATCCTGTAACAGTTAAATGGAAGAAGGGGAAAAAATGAAAGAAAATTTCAAGAATTTTCAGAATATCTGGAGAATAATCTAGAATGGACAAATAGAAATGCACTCAAACTAAAAGAACTAAAGTATCTGAGTGTCAGCAAGCAATCTGAATATTTTTAGGAAGTGAAAGGGGAAGACAGCCTGAGAAATCTGGGGTCATTCAGTCTAGAAAAGAGAAGGCGCCAGGGGTACCTTAAAACACCTTCCAGTACCTAAAGAGGACCTACAAGAAATCCAGAGAAGGACTTTTTACAAGGCCATATAGGAATAGGATAAGGGGAAATGGCTTTAAACTGAAACAGAGTAGGTTAAGATTAGATGTTGGCAAGAAATTCTTCTCTGTGTCAGTGGTGAGGCCCTGGCACAGGTTACCCGGAGAAGCTGTGGCTGCCCCATCCCTGGAAGTGTTCAAGGCCAGGTTGGATGGGGCTTAGAGCAACCTTGTCTAATAGAAGTTGTCTCTGCTTGTGGCATGGGGTTGGAACTGCATGATCTTTAAGGTCCTTTCCAACCCAAACCATTCTGTGATCTATGAGGTGAAAAAATGCTAAAAAATGGAGTTTCTGGGCCTGCATTAACGATTCTCACTTCTTATAGAAACACAGTTTAAATAATATCAGAAATGGGGCATAAGAGTTTTTATTACAGAATCAGATAGCCCAGATACTTTCTTGGAGGGGATTCTCATTCACTAAGAAAATTTTTAACTAAACAGCTCAATATTTTTCAAATATTAATCCACTGTTTAAAGTACAATTAGTGCAACTCAGACAGGGAATGTTGTATCACTTATTCATCAGAACACACATGCAAAGTCCCAAGAGCTAGAGATGGGATTTCTAGCTAGCTAAATGTAAGCGTACCTCTCACAGCTTCCTCTCAGCTGGAAACATTAAGTGTAATCAAAGTTTAGGCATTCTGTCTCACTCTCCTTATTAGTTATTGAGTTTGGGTAAGTTTTCAAGTACTTCTGTCAACACAGTGAGGTTTAGTGCCATTATGCAGTTATTGTATTGTGTCAGATAATTACAAACAGTTCCAGATATATCCATCCAGATTATTGGTTTTGCCCCATAGAGCAGCATCCATAGTCATCATGCAGTCAAAAAAATTAAATAGTTAACAACATTACAGTAACAGCCTTATCCCTTTAGTAGAGAGTAGTGTCCATGAAGATAGTCGTAGGATGCAATGAGGTGTAGGAAGAGGTGTTCAGCAAAAGGCGCCAGAGATAACCATGGAATTCAGCAAGAGACCTTGGGGCTTGAGTGAGAGGGAAAAGGACTGCTAACTTCGCCAAAGTGAGGCCATGCCGCACATGCCTGAGACAAGAAACAATTCTGAAGCCAAAAGATTGTTTATAGACTGTTTATAATAGTTCCATTTATGGACTATATATTCGTCAGTTAACTGATGGAAACAAGTGTGATAGTTTTCACCCTAGGTCTTCCTGGAGACCAGCTTGTAACCAGGAAGGAACTAGGGTAGTGACCAAGGAAGTATTCCATGCTATTCCTTTACGTAACCTGAGGTATAAATAAGGCGTAGATAAGAGAGCTCACTCTCTTCTCTTTCAGTGAGGTTCGAGAACAGTAGATCCCTGCTTGGTCTTGCTTATCGGGAGCTGAGGCCTACAGTGACTGCTGTTGTCTGCCACACGTGAGGGGAGAGTGCTGGGCCACGTCCAGCTGTCCCGTTTCTCTCAAGGGAAGTGGTGAGATTTTACCAGTTCTTTATTTTGCTGGTTACTGGATTTTTAGGTTGTGCATACCTGTTTTGTTTCTGCCCCTTTGCATCCTTTTTTTGTCCTTTTTCTCTTCTCCCTTCCCCTTTTCCCTTTTAGGAAGCTATTTGGGGTTTCTGGGGTTATAGATATATAGTATTCTCACTGTATATATCTGTTTTATATGTAAAATATATATATTTTGCTATAGCTTGGCTGTCTGCTTTTTTTTTTCCCTCTCTGGGAAGCAGACTCTGTCGTTGAGTTTTGGAGACTTGGCGGGAAGCCAGTTTGAAACTTGCACAACATTTTTGGTGCTGTGACTTGGATATTTTGGTTATTCTGGTTTTGTTTTGATAAACATTGTCCAGGAAGACAGCCAAGCTTGGTGTTATTTTGTAAACGAATCTATTGTTTTGGGAACAGGTCCAGGAATGCTGCCAGAGTCCGGGAAAACTGCCAAACTTAGTCTTTGTTTACAAAACAATTACTGGGAGAGCAGCCAAGAAAACTTTTTTTATATAAACAAGGGTTTGTTTAGGAACAAAGAGAAAGAACAACAACAACAATGGTCATTTCATTAACTTTTCTTGTGATTCTGGCCATCTTTATACCTGTTTTAGGCTACCCCATAGGGAAATGTCCAGGCCCAGAGGATGAATGTTACCAATGCTTTTCTTAATTTCGACATCAAAGGCCTGGTAAAGGGGATCCCCATGGTTACAGTTGGCTCCAATTATTACCTAAATTGTGTTGCAACAATACTGTTATTGATGAAGGTAATGGAAGTGCTACTTAAAATTGGAAGAATGGTGTTGTATTTCTTTCCCTGTTGTAGGAAAGATCGCACCTCAAAGGGACTCGCTGGAACTTTGGAAAGGGCTGCAGACAGGCCAGTCCCCGGGTGGCATGAAGCCTGGGCAGATTTTGGTAAATTAGTAGGACATGTGTCACCTCCCATTAATTGGGAGTTCACACCGGAACAGATGTTTGATTCTGGTGAGATGGCTCGCTGTTTAACAGAAGGGTGCTTTTCCTACAAGGATCCGAACGTGCGATTCTCTGCTTTGTGCTGGGGCCTGGCTAGTGCTTATCGAGCTGCCGTAGACCACTTTCAAAAGGTTAAGGTCGACACAGAAACCCAAACCACTCCACCTGAAACCATTGATGTTCCTATTAGGTCCACAGAAGTCAGGGTCCAAACACAACTTAAAGTCAATGCTGTTTCTACTAAGTCCACTAGAACTGAGACTCAAGCTAAAAACTAGAAAGACATTGTTGCCCATATTAAGAAGAAGACGTGGGTAAGGGAGATCGTAGAACTTACAGACCCATCTCCGCAACCAGAATGCACAGAAGAAGAAGAAGAAAGAGGAGGAGAAGAATAAGGAGCAGAAGAACCTATTCAATCCACGCAGGGAGTACCAGATGAAGGAGCAGCAGCAATGGACGAAGGAGCGGCAGCAACGGATGAAGGAGCGACTGCAAGAGAGGAAGAAGTGGCTGTGACTGAGGAAGGAGTGATTGCAAGAGAAGAAGCAGCTGCCAGAGAGGAAGAAATGGTTGCAAGAGAAGGAGTGTGCCCAAAAGAAATAGAGACACGTCCAAAGGAAAGTAGAGCAGCATCAAGAGAAAAGAAGGCAACAGTACAAATGGCCTGTGGTATATTGTCACTTGATGATTTATATTCTGACTACACACTGAGTGTTACGAAAGACACAAAGAAGGGGCCAAAGCATTCCCCTCAACCTGAGGGAGAATTATCTCTACCCCTCCAGACTCAACTTTCTCTTGGAAGCATGGACGATTGGATGAGGCCCTTATCTCGACACCCAAAAGACTACTCACTACGTCCACCCACTGGGTATCGCAAACGACGTAGGAGTCCATCCCCATGGTATGAACGGTGTAGAAGTCCATCTCCACAGCATGAACGACATAGAAGTCCATCTCCGCAGCGTGAACGACATAGAAGTCCATCTCCAAGGCATGAATGACATAGAAGCTCATCCCCACGGCATGCCCAGTCCCCACCTCCACATGAGAGATACAGAGAGGAGGTGGGAGCTATTCCACGTAAGAGCAGAAGAGTAAAGAGGGAGATGGAAAAGATTCTACGCGGGAGAGATGGACAAGAAATAATGAGAGAAAGCGAAATTACATAATCACTGACCACAGGAGAGCTTCGAGATTTACGGAGAGATTATATGCGCTTGCCTCATGAATGAATCCTCACCTGGCTGGTGCGATGCTGGGACAAGGGGGCTAATAGTCACGTGATTGAAGGTGATGAAGCACGACAATTGGGATCAAGTGCCCGAGACCCTGTGATAGAACAAGAAATGGGAAGGCAGAGAATGGCGTCCACTCTTTGGCTCTGAATCCTCCACACTGTGAGGGTGAGACACCCATTTAAGGAGTCTCTGAAGAGCTCTCCAAGAAAGTGGAACACTGCGGAAGAAGGCATTCAATACCTATGGGAATTGGCCATGCTGGAGATCGTCTACTCTAATCCAGACTATTATGACATCCAAGTTCCTGAGAGTGTTCCCTGCATGCAACCGATGTGGAAAAAGGTAATTAAAGGTGCCCCCAAACCATATACCTACTACTTAATAACCGCATATCATCCAAAGATGGATGAACCAAGCGTGGACACCATGTGTGCTTGGATAAGGAGCATAGAGGAATATCTGGAAAACTCCTTCGATCCCCTATACCGACACATCTACAATAGGGAAAGAATGGAGAGAGATATGAATACTCCAGATACGAGGATGACCCTAGAGACAGAGATGACAGAAGGTATAGAAATTACAGAGAAAGACCGATGGAACAATCACAGCGGGATCGACGAAGACGACCTCGACCTAGACCTCAATCCTGGTCTCGGTCTCACTCATGATCTCCGTCATTCACATGTCGAAGGAAAGAAAACCCTAAGCATCTGTCACATAACCAACTATGGGCATACCTTCGTAGTAAAGGAGAAAACATGAAGAAGTGGGATGGTGAACCCATTTCCAAGCTCGAAGCTAGAGCGAGAGAGCTGAAACAAAAGGACACTCTCAAGAAAGTTGTCTATGTGGTAGATGCAGACTTCTTAGAAAAGAAACTGCGATCACCAAAACACAAGAAGGTGGAGGTCCGCTTCGACGATGACAAAAAGGCCTCTACGAAGTCAAAGTGTCGTGTCCCCCCCCCCCGGCCCGTTTCCACCACCCCC